>NC_142094.1:17563333-17865416 GCF_054644295.1 Miniopterus natalensis
CTGCATATCCTTGCCTCAGCCTCTAGTCTGCCGTTCCCCAGCGTCCCTGCTTCCTCTCTTTGGAGAAAGGTATTTGAGGAGGGGAAGAATGGGAGTTATTTTTGAATGGATGAGTGAAGGTGAAAAAACTTCTGGAGATGGAGGACAGTGATGGCTGTGCAACAATGTGAACGCACTGAGTTTATGCCACTTGAAATGGTGCCCTGGCCAGTGTGGCTCAGGTTGGGCATTGGCCCATGCGCTGAGAGGCTGCCGGTTCAATTCCGGGTCAGGACACATTGTCGGGCTGTGGGCTTCATCCCCACCAGGGGGCGTGCAGGAGGCAGCCAGTGGACGGGACGCTCTCACATTGACGCTTCTTTCTCTCTCCCTCTCCCTTCCTCTCTCTCCAAAAATCAATAAAAACCTTAAAAAATGTTTAACATGGTAAATTTTATGTTACGTGTATTTTAGCACAATTTAAAAATGTTTTATCGAAAAAAAAAAACAAGCTTGCCAAATTGTTTCCAAAATATTTGTGCCATTTTGCATTCCATCCAGTCATGATGAGAGTTAGTGTTGCTTTACATTCTCTCCAGCACTTAGTGGTCAGTTTTGTTTTATTTTTAGCTATCCTAAGGGTTGTTTGGTGATGTATCATTGTTGTTTTAATGTGTGTTTCCCAATAATATGATGTTGGCATCATATGCTCATTTGACATCTGTTTCTTTGCCGATGAGTTTGATATTTTGCTCCTTTTTAATTGGGTTGTTTGTTTTCTTGTTGCTGGGTTTTAAGAGTTCTTTGTAGATCCTGGATACGAGTCCTGTATCAGGTATGTGATTTGTAAATATTTTCTCTTGTTCTGTGACTTGTCTTTTCATTCCCTTAACAATGTGTTTCACAGAGCAAGTTTTAAATTTTAGTAACATCCAACCTATTCATTTTTTTCTTTCATGGATGATGATTCTGGTTTTATATCTAACTTGTCATCATCAAAACCAATATTAAACAAGTTTTCTTCTAGAAGTTTTATAGTTTTGCATTTAACATTTAGGTTGTATCCATTTTCAGTTAATTTTTGTGTAAGTTGTCACAGACCATCCTTGACTTCCTGGGATGAACCCAACTTAGTGGTACTGTAGTGTCCTTTTTATACAATCCTGGAGTCAAGTTATTCATATTTTGTTTAAAATCTATTGTCCATGTGTACGAGATATATCAGCTGATAGTTTCCTTTCTTGCAGTGTCTTTCCCTGGTTTTTGTATTAGGGTAGTGCTGGCCTCATAAAATGAGTTGGAGAATTGGCATTATTTTTTTCTTAAATGTTTGGTAGAATTTACCAGTAAAACCACCTGGACCTAGTGGTTTCATTTTTGGAAGGTTTTAAGTAATGAGTTCAATTTATTTAATAGTTTCAATACAATTCAGATGACCTGTTTCTTCTTAGGTGAGATATATTAGTTTATAGAATTCAAGACATTGGTCCATTTTATCTAAGTTATGAAACTGTGGGCAGAGAGTTGTTCATAGTGTTCTTATTACCCTTTAATGTCCTTGGGAGCAGCAGTAACGAGCCCTCTCTTATTTCTGATATTTGTCATTTGTTCCTTTTTTCTCTTTTACAGGCTTAGGCTGTCTAGAGTCTTTCCAATCTTTATTAATATATTCAAAGAAGTACATTTTGGTTTCATTTGTTTTCTCAATTGTTTTTCTGGTTTAAATTTTGTTAAATTCTGTTCTAGTTTTTAAAATTCCTTTCCTTGGTTTGCTTGAGGTGTCATTTGTCTTTCTCTACTTTCCTTCGATGAGTGTTTAGAATATTGACTTTAAATCTTTGTTCTTTTTTAACAGGTGTATTTAACGCCATAAATGCCGCTCTGAGCGCTGCTTTTGCTGTATCCTGCAAGTTTTGATGCTCTATTTTCATTTAGTTTAAAGTATTTAAAAAATTTTTTGAAACTACTTATTTGACTGAATGGTTATTCAGAAGTTCATCATTTAATATTCAAATTTTGGTTATTTTCTAGCGATCTTTCCATTACTGACTACTAGTTTAATTCTGTGGTCATCTGAGAGCATATTTTGTATATGACTTCTAAACTTTTAAAAAATTTGAGATGCATTTTATGACCCAGATATTACCTACCTTGGTGAATATTCTATGTGTACTTGAGAATGATATATATTCTGCTGTTCTTTGATGGAGTGTTCTGTATATGTCAGTTTGATCAAATTGATTTATAGTGCTGTTCAGGTCGCTCTATCTTTGCTGATTTTTAGCCGGCTTGATCTATCAATTACTGACAGAGATGTATTGAACTCTACAAATATAATAGTATACGTGTCTATTCTCCTTTCTGTTCTCTTAGTTATTGCTTCATGTACTTCAGTGCTCTTTTGTTAGGTACATACATGTTTATGATTTTTTATGTATTCTTGAAAAATTGACCTCCCTCTACTATTATGTAATCTCTCTCTTTATCCCTGATCATCTTTTCTGTTCTGCAGTTTACTTTGTCTGAAATTAAAATAGTTACACCAGCTATATTTTGATTAATGTTTTCCATCTCTTTACTTTAGTCAAAATATTTATATTTAAAGTGGCTTTCTTCTAGATGGCACACAATTATGTTTCTTTCTCCAATTTAGCAATCTGTGACTTGTGACTCTTGTGCTTACATCATTTACATTTAAAGTGATTATTGGTATAATTGGATTAAAGCATACCATCTTTGTAACTGTTTTCTAAAAATTACATTCATTTTTTATTTTCATCTCCTGTTTTTCTGTCTCCTATGGTTTTAATTGAGCATTTTATATGAGTCCTTTTTATCTCCTCTTGGCATGTCATTTATACTCCTTTTTAAAATGTTTTTAGTGATTGCCTTAGGGTTCACAATATATAGATTAAATACAATTTAAATGAACTTTAAAGTAACACTATGCCACTTTATATATAGTGCAGGGATCTTACAACAGGGTATTCCCGATTCCTCCAACCATCCCTTGTGAAATTTCTGTAATATATTTCACTTATCCATTTGCTATAATTACCCAATACATTGTTATTTCATTGCTGTGAACAAACAAATAAATGTCTTTTAGATGAATTAATAATAATAAAATTATATATTTAGTTTTTACCTTATTTTTTTCCTGACACTCTTTATGTAGTCCCAAGTTCCTGACCTATGTATTTTTCCATGTGCCTGCAGAAGTTTTTAATTTCTATAATCAAATTGTTCTGTTGTTAACAAATTAAGTTTTTATTTGTCTGAGAAAGTCTGTTTTTCCTTTGCTTGCAAAGAATCGCTTTACTGGTTATAGAATTCTACATTGGCACTTATTTTTCTTCCAACACTGTCAATGCTTTGCTGCACTCACTTTTTCTTGCATGAATTCTGATGTGAAGTCTGCTGTGCTCTTATCCTTGTTTCTATACATGGAAGTTTTTTTTCTCCACTTCTAGTTTATTTTAAGATTTGCTCTTTGTCTTTGGTTTTCTACAGTTGAACATGATATGCATAGGTTTCTGGTGTTTTGTTGTTGTTGTTGTATCTGTTGTTTTGTTTGGGCTGTTTGGTATTTATCTCGTTTGGTGTTCTCTGAGCTTATGAAACTTATAGTTTGGTATCTGTCAATAATTTTGGTAACATCTCAGCCACTGTTACTTCAACAATTCCTCTGCCCCATTCTCTCTTTCTGGTATTACAGTTATGTGTGTGTTTCATCCCCAAAGTTCTTGGGCATTCTAACCTGGTTTTATTTTTTTCTGTTTCTGTTTCAGTTCGGAAAGTTTCTGTTGGCCTATGTTCAAGTTCATTGATTCTTTTTTTTTTGATTCTGTCAAGTCTACTTATGAGTCTGCTGAAGGTATTCTTTATTTTTGCATTTTTGATTACTAATATTAAAAAAAAATTTTAAATAGTTTCCACCACTCTGGTGACTTTACCCATTTGCTCTTACATGTCATCCATTTTTTATTAGAAACCTTAACATATTAATCATAGTTAAATTTCTTATTTGTTAATTCACATACCTGAATGTGGTTATGATGATTGCTTTGTCCCCTCAAATTGTGTTTTTCCTTGCCTTTGATTTGCCTTTTAATTTTTTATTGAATGTCAACCTGTTGTATCCATAGTAGCTAGTGAGGTAAATACTCCTTTCTGGAGATGATTTACATTGATCTGGTTATGAGTTGGGCTGTGTTTAATGTTTGCTGTAGCAATACGTAGTAGAGACTCCAAGTTTCTCTAATACTGCTTTTGTTTCCTCTCTTGGCTTTAAGGCTTCTTTTTGTATTGTTTCTCAAAGGGACTCTATATCTTGCAGCTATTTTTGCTATAATTCTCTGTTATACTGACAGCTTATTAGCATGGTGGTTTGGTGTGGGGGAGGGAAAAGTCTCAGTCTTCTGGAGGACCTCTGTCTCAAGGTGTGGCCCTCACAAGTGTTTCTGTCCCTCCTCAAGGCATATAGCTCCCTTCATCTTCCCGGTATCAAGCTCCCAATAGGTTTCCTTGAAGTTCTGTCCCCTGTTACTTTTTTCTCTTCCCATGTAGGTGAAACACAAATGCTAGCAGGGACTGCAGGGGAAAGGAAATCTCTTTCCCCAGGTGAGATAAAGTTGCTCGGTATTGCTCTGTGGCAAAGTATTTTTCCTTGGAGATTAAATAAGCCTTTGCTACAGAGAAGGAAATGAGAGGGTTACACTTGCTGCTCCCCCCTCCTCTTGTCAGAGCCACAGGAGATTTTTTCTTGGATCCTCACTGTGAGAACCTGTGGGGTTCCTGGAAGGAAAGCTCAAGAAAGTGTGGGAACTGTCCTTTGATTGCAACCCCCAGGAATTTGTCATGATCAAGCAAGTTAGCACTCAGCCTACAGCAATTTGTCAAAATTACTACTAAAGGAAGTGGTTTTACAGCTTATGGCTTCCAGTACTTTGGCTCCAGGTAAACAAATCTCCAGTGCAATATCTCTCTGGATGTTCCTGTCTCTCCAGATTCTGCAGTGGCAATTGTCCCTGTGACCTCAGTTCTCTGGTAGATTCAAGAACAGCTGTTGATTTTCACTTTGCCCAGCATTACTTGTAATAACAAAAGTGATGACTTGCCAGATCCTTACATGTCAGGGCTGAAATGGATGAACCTATGTCTATTAACTTTAATGGGAAAAATTAGATGTGCTCCATTTCAGCCCTGGAGACCCACACATTTGACACAAGTAGAGAGATATGTAAATTGAGCAATTAAACATCTTTATAGAAGATATAAGTGCCTAGCTGGTGTGGCTCAGTGGTTGAGCATTGACCCGGGAACCAAGAGGTCACCACACATGCCTGAGTTGTGGGCTGGGTCCCCAGTAGGGGGCATGCAGGAGGCAGCCAATTGATGTTTCTCATTGATGTTTCTCTCTATCCCTCTTCCTTCCTTTTTCTCTAAAAATCAATAAAATATATTTTTAAAAGAAGACATAAGCAATATGTGCCCTGGCCAGGTGGCTCAGTTGGTTGGAGCATTGTCCCATGCACCAAAAGGTCGTGGGTGTGATTCCCAGGAAGGCACCTAGGGTTTGATCTCTGGTCAGAGTGCATACAGGAGGCAACCGATCAATGATTCTCTCTCACATCAGTTTTTTTTCCTCTCTCTCTAAAAATCAATTTAAAAAGATAGCTACGTAATATATTGTACTAACCATAGGTTAGTACATAGGTTTATTGTACTAACCATAGAGTGAAGAGCAAGTTTTAGAGTGGGTGCTAGATTGTGGCTGACAATTGTAGGGGGTCACTCTTTAGAAGGTGCATCCATCACTCTGTACGTCTTGTTAACATTTTGGAGTTCATGTTTTATCTTGCACTCACTTATAAATAAAATCAAAGAATAGAGACACATCTAAGAAAACACAGGCTAAATCTGAAAGCACACTGAAACATATGGAAAAAATACAGATACCCAACAGACTGCAGAGATAAGAAGACACTCCCCTTTCTCCTTCCCACGTGGCCTCTATTTGCAAATAAAAATGTTTGGGTTCATTGAACTGTGACCTGCAGTTTAAACTTGTTCCATATGATAGTCTCCAACTAAAAAGCATGTCTAGTAAATTAGTGAATGTGTCTTTGCTTGAAAATGTAACTATGGAATACCATATCTTAGAGTGTATTTACTCAGGGTGTTTTTAGGTGAAAAATTGTTATACCAAAAATAAATAAATAAATAGATAAAAATTGAGTCCAAAAAAAAAAAAAGGTATACTTATTCAAGAGCTGTTATGGCAAAACATCAAAACATCATTAATTGAGCAATTCCTACGTGAAGTAATTCTGTAATTAGTTATAGTTTGTTTTCTTTAAAGTTTGGAATCAGTTAATTAGTAACTATTTTTCCACCAGACAATGTACAAATCATAGCAAACTTCCATTTCCTGTTTTTCTCCCTAGCCTCGACCAGTGCCCAAGTGGGAAATGCCAGGAATTTTAGTTCATATTACTGTTAAAACTGTTTTCTTTTCATAATAAGTACTTATTTAGTCCTAACAACAAGTGGTTCTCACTTCTCCATTAACTACATCTTCACATATACTTCTGCTTCTTTCTGGATTAATTTTCGTGCCTGATGTAGTTCATCCTCTGGTAAGTAGTTATTTTCAGTCTAGAAGTAATCGACTCACCCTTACATGACAGTGTATGTGGGCACAGAATTCTAGAATCCTAGGATTTTCTCTGTACTTTCAAGTGCTCCACGGTGATTTTGTATTCAATATTGTTAATGACAAATCTAGTATCACCTGAATGCTTGAAACCGGTTTTGAGGCAAAGATGTGAGCATATGGAGATTTTCTCTTTACTGTTAATGCCCAGAGGTGTATTTACAACATATCACTACAGCATTCCTGCAGGTGTCTAGTGTGGATTTTAGTCCAGCTCTCTCATCCCTTTCAGTCTAAAGATACATGTCTTTCTTTAGTTCCTAGAAATTAAAGGTTATTTTTGGAATATTGTTTTCCATTCCTTCTCTCTTTCCTTCCTCCAAAACATCTATTACATTATCTGTTGGGACTTCTGTTCTATCCTTATAATATTAGTCCAAAAATATTTAAAATTGGATTGCTTGTTTCTTAAAACAAAATATTTGGAATTCTTTGTACATTCTGGATACACTTCCTTTATCAGATACGTGATTTGCAAATACTTCCCCAAAACCTGTGACTTGTCTTTTCCTTCTCTTATTAGTATCATGCAAAGAGCAGAAGTCCTTAATTTCGATAAAGGCCAATTTATCATTTTTTACAGTTTTTCCTTTTAGTAATGTACCTAAGAAAACTTTTGTCCTACATTTTCTTCTAGAAGTTTTATGTGTTATATTTAGGAGCATAATCTGCTTTTGAATTAATTTTTGTAAATATTGCAAGATATGCACTACAGTTCTTTTCTTCATGTTAATACCAACTTTTTTGAAGCACCCTTTGTTGGAATGGCTGTTCTTTTCCACTAAATAACTTTTCCTCCTTTTTGAAAGTCAACTAACCATACCTGTGGGGATTTATTTCTACTTTATTTTGTTTCACTGTTTAATCTGTCTTGACTCTTATATCACACTTTTTTTATTACTATCTTTTTATTATAAATTTTGAAGCCAGATAGTATAATTCCTCCAACTTTTCAAACAAACTTTTTCAAAGTTGTTGCACCATTTCTAGGTCCTTCACATTTCCATTGGAATTTTAGAAACAACCCTTCAATAGCTACCAAAAAGCCTTTTGGAAATTTGATTGGAATTTCATTGAGTCTATTGTTCCATTTGAAAGAATTGATATATAAATAACACTGAGTCTTCAGATCCATGAATTACGTATGTCTTCTTAAATTTCTCTCAGCTGTAGGAAGGAAAATTTCTCAACCTGATGAAAAACCGACGGTTGACCTCATCCATAAGACTGAATGCTTTATGCCTATGATAGGAAACCAACAAGAATGTCTGCTCTTACCATCTCTATTTAGTGTTGTGTGGAAGATATTATCTGGTGCAATAAGGCAAAAAGGTGATGAAAAAATAAATTAAGTGAAAAATAAATAAATACGTAAGAATAAGTACTAAAAATAAAAACATGTTGGCAGTTTCTAATAAAGTTAAACTCACCTTTACCACTCAACTCAACATTCCCACTTCTCAGTATGTATTCAAGGGAAATGAAAACATAGGTGTGTCGAAACATTTGTAATCAAATGTTTATATCAACTTTATTCTTAATAGCTAGAAATTGAAAAAACACACACTAAAGGTATATTAATTGGTGAAATGATAAACATATTGCTGCATATCCATTCAAGAAATACTCCTTAGCAGCACGAAAGTACAAACTTACTGAAATAATCAACTACATAATGAATTTTTAAAGCATTGTGCTAAGTAAAAGAAGCTTGATACAAAAGACTGCATATTGCACGATTCCATTAGAATAAAATTCTAGCAAAGGCAAAACTATAGTAACAGCGAGCAACTCAGCGGTTGCCTAGGGCTGACAGGGGAGGCGATTGACTGCAAAGAGGGAGAAGGGAAATGGTGGGGAGTGATGGACTTATTCTATATCTTGATTGTTGTTGTTACATGACTTTATATATGTGTGTGCCCGAGTCATGAAGCTATATATTTAAAATTGATGAGCTGGTTTTGTTTTTTTGTATGTAAAGTTTTCCTCAAGAAAGCTGATAATAAAAAAGAAAGGCTCAGAAATGACAGAGAAAATATAGAACCATTTTTCTTTGGTGGGAAAAAGCTGAGGGTAATATAATAGAATACTTTCATTACATCACATTCAGAAGGGGCTCTACCAGAAAATTCTCCTAAAGAGTCCTAGCTGTGTTCTTTGCTCCATCAAAGTTCTAATTTTTTTTTTTTTTGGTGTCTTTGGCTTCCTTTCCTTTGAAAATAAAGATTAATTGTTCCTCTACTGGCAAAGAACCTTCGCAATGTCAGGTTGGTTTGAAAACGATAAACATTCTCATTCCCGTATTCCTTTGAGAGGCAGTGTGGGGAGGGGAGTTTGTGACTGGGCTGCTAAAGTCCTGCCCCTCCTGCTCCTGTTTCCCCCTCCCTCCCCTGCAGGGGTGCGTGGCTGCTTTGGCTCCAGGCTGACTGCAGAACCCTTAGCCCCTGTCACCAGCCTGGGTTCAGTACAGAACCAAGGACTTTGTGAATCTTTCACCCCCTTGCCTTGCCTTTACAACTGCTTAGGCCTAAAAGCTGTCTAGCTATAAGAGTTTTGTAACAACAGGAATTGTGGACTCAAGATAAATCTAACGATGTTTAAAAAAGCAAACAAACAAAAGAAACAGCAGAGAAGGTGATCATTTCCAGCCGTTCTTGTTCGCTTGCCACACACCCATCAATAGCTTCATTACCGAGGCTGTCGCACAGAAGTGTTTCAGTTTACTTCTATTTGGAACATCTTTATTCCACAGCTTTTATGATGTTCTCATTTTCCCTAACTGTCATCTTCAGCATCTGCAGCCCTACTCAAGAGAGAGGAAGAGCCCTGGCCCTGGCGTGGCTCAGTGGTTTCACCGTTGGCCTGCAGACTGAAGGGTCTCGAGTTCAATGCAGGTCAATGGCACGTGCCTGGGTTGCGGGTTCATTCCCTGGCCCATCGGGGTTCATGCAGGAGGCAACCAATCCATCAATGTGTCTCTCTCACAGGGAAGTTTGTCTCTCTCTCTCTTCCCCCCTCCCACTCTCTCTAAAAAACCAATGGAAAAAATATCCTCAGATGAGAATTAACCAAAAAAAAAAAAAATAGAGACAGAGGAAGAAAAATATGTTTTGTATACAATGATTCAACCACGTTGTTATGGCTCACAGGAGAGATGAGAAATCATAATGTGTGAGTTATCCCACCCTACCTCATTCAGAAAGGAAAACATAGAAATGCCATTTCTACATTTTGGCAACATACACATACTAGGAATGGTAGAGAACCATAAATTGTCCCAGTACCTTCTATATTCTTTCCATAATAAAATGATAGGATTGGGGGAAGCCTTTGAAATAAAATCACTGTTACACCAAATTCAATCTTGTATTTATTTGGATAAAAATGTCTCCCAGTGTTTTGGGTGTTTCAGCAGCTGCAGGGGCCAGGGTCTCTAAACACATCTACTAGTGTGTGTGAGCAGGTTCAAGCAGATGGTTCACTGGGTCAACAAATTTGGTTGTGGGATTCAGGGAACCATGAAACACTCTGAACTCTCTGAGCAATAATCCTGAAAAAAAAGCCCTGAGTTTGTCGCCTTGAACTCATTGTTTACCTTCCTCAGGACAAACGTGCATTCCATAGCACAGCACCCATGCTAAGGGCCCATTCCTGGGTCTGCCTTCAAGATCCTCATTTAAATGTTTTCCCATATTGGAACTTTGTATGTTTGGAGCTCTGAAAACAACAATCGATTCTGGTCTTTGTATGAGAGAATTAGTGTTCCACCAAAGTTGACCCCCCAGGTCTATAGGAATTTGCAAAGCTGAGGTATTAAAATCCCGTAAGATGCATGTAGAGTAACTAATTCAGTGATATTTACTGTTCAATATATTTTCTCTCCAGCAATATATAGAACTCTTTAAGGAATGCTCTTAAAAATATTGAACATTTCCCAAACTTTCTTGCATGTAACAACCCTGTTATACGTCATCCTTGCAGAGTGGCATGGGAACTTAAAAATAATTAAAACACCATTCCAGAAATATTTTACATGTGGACTCTTGTTGGTGGCAAAACCATCTCTCATCCTTAGTGAGACTATTAGAACTGCACGGGAACCTTAAGTTGATTAAGAGCCACATTTAATAGTTGCTCCAGTAGCATCTTGGCAAACATTTTAATTTTATATCTCTCAAGTAAACCCATAAAGCAGCGTGATCTAAAAATTCTTAACAAATATATTAATAAAAATTTAAACATGCTTGTATTACTTATGCTGGTTTTGGTGTAATTACATAATAATATTGCCTTGTATCAACCTTAATTAGATTAAATATTGATCGGTGCACTTTCCATTGATATTTCATTAACACAATAACTGTCTTGTTATATCCAGATGCAACTTTAAATTAATTAAAGAGTCTGGCTGGAAATGCAAAGTTATGTAAAGATAAACAAAACAAGCACTTTTAAACATGAACAAGATTGGAAAGCTCAGCCTATGAATTAAAGCAGAGAAGAAAAATTAAGCTCTACCTATCTTAAGGGTTTAAAGTAATTAGATCTAACAAAGACAATGGACAATTTTTTTCCATAGGGTGTCAGCTCTAATATCAGTGAGACTCGGTTCATCTATCACTCTGTATTAAGGAAGAGGTTATGAAATATTACAATTATTCCTGAGGAAGATGGCCTTTGTTTATTTCAAAAAGAACCTAGATTTTAAACAGCATCGAAGATTCCTTAGCATGAAGGCTGTTTATTTTTATGCTGATGAGCTGAGAGCTGTTTCAATAGGGAGATGCTATAATTTTCCCATGATCTGGAAAATAATTCACGGCACTTTTTATGTTGTCATTAACTGTCACATCTCTTGAGTTAAATATGAGCCCTGTCATTTGGAAGTCAGAAAGCGGCTCCTAAATTTCTCAATTTTATTAGCAATTGATTCAAATCATTTCCCGAAAATAGTTGGAATTGACGTGTGAATTGTAGTGGTTCCTCATCTTGGTGATGAGTCAATCAAGCCATCAGGCTCACATGAAACTATTTATCAATCTTACGATTTCCTGCTTTTCAGAAAAATTAAAAAGCGCTCTAATGATATTTTATGAGTTTTGAGAAAAATTAAAAAGGAACCAAAAAAGTCATCTGTCTCTCCTAATTCAGAAAGCTCCGTGATGCCAATTTCTGAGCCAAGACACTGAAAGGATGTGGGGAGGGATCTACACCCCAGGGAAGCCTCCTGGTTCATTTCTATAGGCCTCAGTTTCTTCATCTTAAAATTAAAAAATTGAACTAAACTATCTCACATTTTTTGATCACTTTTAAAAGCGTTTACCTGTGAGTCAAATGTAATATGATTGTTATTGTTACTTTTATTTTATTATTTTCATGTGTGCCATTGTCTTTTCATTGAAAACAAACAGACAAACAACTTGCAGTTATTGATAGAGCCTCAGTGACTTCAAATTAAAAATGTAATTGGCATTCTCGGAGCAACATTGGACACTGTCCTGCGATTTGCATTTGAAATACCATTTTCCACTCAAGGCCACACGAGTCAGGCCTTTTCTATTGGGCTATTGTAAGACTGGACCATAGTCCTTTGCTGTAGGCCAGAATGACAGCATCCACCTTTTCCAAGTCTGGGCCACAACAAAGATGTTTGTGAGCTAAGAAAACTCTAGCAAAACACCAAGTTGTTTGCCTATTCAATTTCTTTCACACTTTGCTGAGTTCAGTTAATAGCCAGTTCTTTTCAAAATAAATGACTAGCCCACTGAATTCAGCCCCTTTGCTTTCACATTTGCTGTGTGTATAACTACAAAATGGGTATCTCATTCTAAACAAATCCCTCTAGCATTATTTACAGAAAACTAAGGTTTTTCTCCTGAAGTTAATTGCATTTTAAGTGCTTGGATGCCTCTGGTGTTCTGGAGCAGAGAGTGTAAGCCACACAGAAAAGACCCTGCCCACGCAGCTCGGTAGGGTCTCTCTTTTTTTTAAAATATGTTTTTATTGATATCAGAGAGACGAAGGGAGAGAGAGAGATAGAAGAAACACTGATGAGAGAGGAACATCAATCCTCTGCCTCCTCCACGCCCCCTACTGGGGATCGAGCCCACAATCTGGGCATGTGCCCTGACCAGGAAGCGAACTGGTGACCTCCTGGTGCATGGGATGTCACTCAACCAACTGAGCCGCACTGGCCAGGCTGGACTTCCATCTCTTGACTGCTGCGCCGAGGAAGAAAGGCCAGAAGTAGTGTCTAAAAGGGTAAAGGCAGCTGTCTTGGCTGCATCTGTCACCTGCTTTTTGCTCAGGAAGTTCAGGGGGATTCACAGAAATGAAATGTATTTTTCTTCCATTTCACCTCATCCTCAGGGCGAGCTGTGGCTGGTTTGCCCTGCACAGTGCAAACTGTAGAGAAGGGGCCTTAGACAGAGAAAGAACCGCAGAGAAAACGGACCACAGAAAAACCACCCCAAGAGCGGTCTTCCTGGAGGCTGGCTGAGGCTGCTCCTCTCTTGGAAAGCAGCTAGAATGTCTCTCATTCTGAGGAAATGGACCAGAGGCCTTTGGGCTTGGGGTCTCACCTTGGACCGCTGTTGTGCCTTTACCCCAGCCACAGACACTTACACAGTTTACAGATGAGCCAGGAAAAAATAAGTAACCTGCCCAAGACGTGGCCTAGAGGACAATAGGGTGAAATGGGAAAGCAGAAAGGCTAGTCGCCTAGACCCACAAAGGACCTCACATTTATGCTTTATCTCCGAATGAGGTTATTCATACCATTGCCGAGATACATGCCCGAACAAGGGAGAAAAGAAAGCTTATCACATGACCAGAAACTCGTGTTCCACTATAGAAAAATATTGTCCATAACCCCTGTTTTATCAGTTCTGTGATTATCTTAGGAGGAGCTCAATAATATTGCATTTTTTAACTTAAAGAGTTAATTTGTTCAGTATCACAATTTTAAAACTCTAACATGATTTTATAATCCTGTTTCAGTATTTTTTTAATATACCAAGAACCTCAAGAAAATGGAGAAGCCCGGGCCTCTTTCAACCTCTACGAGGCCTTGCACGTGTGTCCTGGCATCCTTCGCTTCAGGCTCTGCAGGGCCGGAGTCCCACTGCCTGGGAAGACAAAGCCATGTAGTAAAAGGAAAATTGCAAATGAGAGAGGCACATTACAAGGACCAAACGAATGACCTGAGCCCTGTAACAGCCTTGGTGCGCTGCCAGAAGACACCTCCAATTAGACTACTAAAGAGAAGGAAAACCCTTCCCTTTCAGTTATACCCCACCCCTGCTATTTTATTATAATGCACTTGTAATGCATAACTACCCAGGCCCCCTCTGAGCATGCCATGCTTTCAGACTCGGGCTAGCACCGCGAGGATCGAAAGGGATTGCATTTGCACATGTCAGCCTACCTCATCCATCTCCCCTCATTCAAACAATACGCAGTCGAGGTTCAGCGATCGGAGTTATATATTTTTCCTTAATGTTGTTGTAAGGTAATGGTTCTCTTATCTGAAATTCATCAGCCTGCTATAAATTTAAACTCCATTACTGCCAATAGAGAAAAGCTAAGCACCAAACCACTTTCAATAAATTTGCACTTATGCAATTGAACTGATACGGCCTCAGAGGAAAAGGTGAAACTCGTCTTGAGATATTTAAGTTAGTCTGAGTCACTGCTTCGTCTAGTGTTAAATTGGATCCATCGCGAAATGTAGGGCAGCACTCATCAGCCCTGAGTTATAAGAAGAGGTTTCAGCCTGAAAAAATTCTGTCTCCAGCATTCGTGATTAGACAGTATAATTCTAAGAAACCACTGGCTGGCTCTCTTATTTGGCACAGCTAAATGCTACAAATGGAAACCCTGATAGATGTATATTTCTGTGAACAACATTAATCAGACTTGGGCCAGCCCACGTCCTGGAGATTTGTCATGTCCAGTCATGAAGCTATAAGTGAGGGTGTCTAGACTCTCACAGTAAAGACGGTACTTACTAAGTATTTGCACGAGGCTTCAGGACTTACAGGTAGTACTTCTAGTCTGTACAGCCACCTGGGACACAATTGTTATTTACCATCTATTTCTGATGAGGAGACTGAAGCTCAGATGTGCAAGAAGACCACCTTTCTTGGGTGCGTGAAGCAGTGACATATCAGTGTGTTCCTGGCTCTGTTCTGGGCAGTGCAAGGTGGAGGACACACACAAGTCAGCAGCCTCAAGGGCGGCCAGGGTCTCTTGGTGAACGAGGACTTCTTGATCAGGAGCCAAACGGGTGACATGGGCTGCCCATGGGGTCGGAGCTGCAGCTCCCTTGGAGAGGAGGCCTCCAGAGCCTGACCTTCTGGAGCCGTCCAAGTCAGGGAGAAGCGTCTGCTGGCCAATTAGAGTTGATGGTTTTGCAGGCGGAGGCGAGCGAGACCAAGCAAGAGCTCCCAGGCTATTAAGGATGGGGCTTTAGAAATTTCAGATGAGTTCCATTTATGGTTGTGGACTCGAGCATGGGAAGTTTAACTCCCAGGATGTAATGAGCACGCTGCAAGTCGTGGGGGCTTAGCTGTCAGACACACACACACAGTCACTCACCCTCCCCAACCCCTCTTCCCATCCCCAGCCTCAGTGCCCATTCTAAGGCCAGAACTGGCATCACATACCAGTTGCAAGGACTGAAAAGCATTTGCACTTAATTGGACGATATACATTATTCATGAGCCTTGAGTCTGTGATGATTTTGGCATTCATTAGGGGGGAAAAAACGGGGCATTAGTTTTCTTGGTACAAAACATTTCGTATTAGACTTCATTTGCAATCCACTTTTCAATGTAAGGAATTAGAAATGCTTTTAAGCAAAGTTGGGAACTATGAAATAGCTGGGAAACGAGCATCAGCAACTTCTAAAGATGGCGAAGAAAAGAGGAAGAGGTGGGATTTTCAGATGCCTCGGCAACCAGGGCTCTGAGTGGAGGGGAGGGAGAGTCAGCCTAAAACTCAAGCAGGTTAATTCAAATTACAAGGATAGTAATGATAAATGCTTTTATGCATATACATGGACTTTACAATGATAGTAATGATAAACACTTTTATGCATATACTATGTAAGTAAGCACCGTCTATTATACGTAAATAATCTATATTTTATATTTGACTATATATATGCACATATATTTAAAATTTATTTCAAAGCAATGAATGAGTTGTGGAGAATTTTTTTCCCTACCTCTACTTTTCCAAAATAAAACGCATCATCTCCTGAGAGCTAAGTGAGGCCTAGTTTAGGGTTCTATCCTGCCCTTCTCCATTACATTTAAAATAAAGGCTTCAAAACCTACCAGAAGCTTCTGTAGAATGAGGTTGACTAGGCCTAGTTTCCCTTTTTACAGAATCTGGAATCTCAGAATTGAAACAATCTAAGAAACTGAGGCACAATGAGAGGCCTGGGATCTGCAGTGCTCAGAGGATTAGAGGTGGAGAAGGTTGGGCTTTCTCGACAACTTTCATGCAGCCTTCTCCCAAAATGGCCACAGCTCCCTGGGAAAGCCTCTTACTGAGGGGCTTTGAAGTCTGACAAATCTAGGCGCACACACTATTGGATCTTGGGCAAGCTTCTTCATCCAGTTTCGCCTCGATTCTTTATTTTTTAAAATATGTTTTCATTGGTTTTAGAGAGAGAGGGAGAGAGAGAATGAAACATCGATGAGAGACACATCAACTGCCTCCTGTGTGCCCCCTACTGGGATCAAGCCCACAACCTGGGCATGTGCCCAGACCAGACATAGAACCAGCGGCCTCTGGGCGCATGCAACAACGCTCAACCAACTGAGCCACACCAGCCAGGCTCAATTCTTTAACTATAACTTGAAGACACATTTTGGATGTTCCTTAGGCAGTTTAGAAGCGATAACTACAGGTAAAGCCCTGAGGAGAGTGCCTGGTGTATGCTCGACCTCCACAAAGGTTGTCTGTGATTGTCTTGTTTTTTTATTATAAAGGCTGAACACACCAGCCCACCTGGACATTCTTGCTGTGGCTTGCCAATTGTCCCACCTTTGTTTAATTTTCTCGGTTAGTCATGGAGTTCCTTAGAGCAGAGTCATCTTTTAGTCCCTTAGCAGCCCCCAGTGCATGGCCTTAATTCAAGTAGCAGGTGCTCAATAATGACACCAATTGTGTTTTCCAGGGTGACACAATTTATAACATGCAGCCTTTTCACATGCCCTCTGCCTTCTGAAGTCACTGCGGAGTCTCTGCTTCGATACTGCAGAAAATCCCGGACAAGCAGATTCTCCTCTTTGTCTCTGTTAATACACAGCAGGACCCAGGCTGGCAGATCCCACATCCACATTTAATGGAGGAGGAGAGTGAGGTTTTTGGAAAAGGGGGCCGTGTGCTGAAGTCCTGCAGCAAAGGCAAGGCCTAGAAACTCATCTCAGGTTTTCCATCCTGCACCCATCATGGGTTCCACCAATACCCCTTCTCTCAGTGTAGACTCACTGTCTGCTGCTGTGGGTCGAACTCCACAAAACAAGGTCCATATTTCAGGATGCTGCCTTCAGAAGAGCAGGGTAACGAGGTTGGCTTGTTTCTGAAAGTAGTTCATTTGAGAAGGTCCCAAAGCCAGAGTAAAGCGATCACCCATTGACAAGGGTCAGAAGCATAGCTCCAGGAGGCTCATCACAAGAGCGACATTTCTGTGAAGTTTCCTATTAAAATTCATGTCCATTTGAGTCGACTCCACGTTAAAATATGTGTTTATTTTAATACACAGTTGCTTCTTAAATACTGATATAAAATAGACATTCCATGAAAATGCACTATTTTATCTTAGGGTTCAGGGCACCCTATGGCCTGCAGCTGGACACTGAGATTCAGAAGAATGATTGGGGGGCTCTCTACCTCTAATCCCCAAATCTCATCGCAAGCCCGAATGTGTGATAACCCCACCGTCTGTTGTCATCAGGGCACAGCTAATGGGCCTCGATGAGGGCTGACCCATCCGTCAATTTTTCTTAAGGAGCCACTGAGGATGCCTGCCTTCCCACCACAGTCCCAAGAGCAGCCGAACTCATTTCTCTTCTGTCCATGTGTATTAATTCCTGTTTCTGTAATGAGATACAGAAGAGAAAAAGGGGCAGAGGACTGATGTGGAATCAGATTGGGCCTGATGACTTATGGAGCCTGCCTTCTCATCAGCGATGTAAAACAGCCCGAGCTCTATTTACTGCCGCTGTCAGCAGGATCGATAAATAACGTTTTCAGTGACATGAAGAGGGAACGCGTGAGCTCAATGAAATGAAGGGGAGCCAGAGATAGAAGCAGACAATGCCCTTTTCCTCTCCCTGCCCTGGCAGGAGTCACCTGTTTGGCTGGGGAAGTGTGTGTGTGGGAGGGGGGTGTGGGGATTTGGTTTGGCTTTTAAGGAGGAAGGAGGAAGCATTCCTAGCAGGAACTGAGGGCTCTCGGCTGAGAGGGGAGCCATGGAAGGGCACGGCCCACTGTCACCATAACTTCCCTCTTAAGTCAAGCCACACCCCACCTGAACCTATAAGCCACCATCATCAGGCCTGGGTGGGTGGTGCCCCCACATTCAAGGCCAGGTCAGAGGAAGGGATTTGGCTTATTGTTAGTACTTGAGAAGCAGCTCAGGCTAAGGCAAAACCCAGAGGAGGAGTGGTTTGCCTGCAAAGGGGCAGAGAGGGTGCTGACCATTGAGAAAGGTCTGCATGGTTAGAGGGGTAAAGTGAGGTGACCCAGAGTGCAACAGATTTCCAGTTCCCTCCAGCAAGAATTTGGAGTCAAGAGTTAACACAATCACGGGAGAGGGTCACTCACTACTAAAAATCCCACTGACCTACCACACAGGGACCCTTGTTTCCACAAAGTAAAGTCATTTTTTGATGTGACAGGCAAGTCAGGCTTCCATCTGTCCTTCCTCCGCCCTCTCCTGGAGGGATTGCCGCAGGCTGGACGCCTCGTGCCCCGGTGGCTGCCTGAGAATAATACACAGGCAGAAGCCCATGGCCTGGCTTAGTCCACGGTGCAACCCAGCTCACGGAGGTGATGGCACAGGTGCTGCTTCTGCAGGTGGGCTGGAGAGGGCTGGAAAGTCCCACTGGCTGCTCAGGAGCTTCCAAATCCCGCTGTCGTAGTATTCCTGTTAATCTATGGGATCACCAGAAGGCTCTTATTAATATGCAAATGTATACGTGGGAAAGGTAATTTATTACTCTCATAATCTTCATGAATACCTGCCTAGAGAGAAGTTTATAAGGATATCTACTTGCTACCCACTGCCTGGGTTGGGGCGAGGGTGGAGGTATCTGTCTCAGTATTTCTTAAGAGATGTCTCCACCCGCATAGAGGTCACAGCTCTTTATGATCACCGGGCAGAGACACACATGTGCATACACAGCTGTGTCCAGGATCATCTATGCACATGCTCGGTTTGATATTCATTGACCATTTCGGTCCATGTGACAGTTGTCTCAGGGCTCGAGAGGTGGGCGTACATACTCTCTCCAGGGCTGCTTTATGGCCCCAGTCACAGGAGGACAACGAAGTTTCAGAAGTCATATTGTTGGGGTAGAATAAAGGCATGGGTACCTAAGTGGGTGGAATTAGAAATAAATAAAGATAACATCACACACAAGAGAGAATGGGGCCCCGCAGCTGTGGCTCAGTGGTTGAGCGTCAGCCCAGGGACCACAAAGTCGCTGTTCGACTCTGGCTGGGGCACATGCCGGGGTTTCAGGCTCAATCCGCAGTAGGGGGTGTGCAGGAGCAGCTGGTCTATGACGTTTCTCTCTCATCAATGTTTATATCTATCCCTCTGCCTTCCTCTCTCTCAAAAAATCAATAAAAACATGCTTTTTAAAAAATGACTGAAAAGGAGAATGGTGAATTAAACTCAAAGTGGAATGGGAGAAAAGGGGAGGCGACAGCAGATGGCGTGGCGCAGGGTCACCAAATGCAAAGCTCCTTTCTACCAGGCTCGCGGCTGAGACTGTTGGGGACGCAGGGGGCTGAGCTTACAGGGGTCTGTGAGCTGGGCTGTGAGCCCAGCGAAGACATTGTGGCCCTATCCTCTCTCTAAAGGAGGTTGAACTCCGGTCTGGAATGGCACAGTAGCACAAATCTTTCAAGATAGCAACAAACAAACAAATCTCCAAAACACCAAGACAAAACATACAAAACATCATGTAAGCTCTGAAGCATGTATTGGGGTTTGCATTTGAGCCCTGGCCGAGAGGTGTGCTTGGCTGAGCCCCTGGAGGCTCCGGCGCTTGTCCTGGGCTGACATCCGCGGGGAGGCGACAGGAGGTGTGCAGATAGGGGTCCCATGCCCAACCCGTGCAACCTCTGACCAACACGTGACTCTTCATCTGGGTAGGACCCAAAGAGCCTTTGCTTTCACCCTCCCCAGGGGGGATCAGCAGGACTGTTAATGTGTTCTCTCTCTCTCTCCCTCCCTCCCTCCCTCTCTCTCTCTCCCTCCCTCTCTCTCTCTCCCTCCCTCTCTCTCTCTCTCAGCCTGCTGTGCGCCAGGCCCCGGCTTGTTACTGCTGCTTCAGCCACGGGCGGCTCCTGCGTCCGGCCGGCGCCCGCTCGCCTCGGCTCCGCGCGTCACCGAGCCCACGCGCGATGGTCGGGGGACCCTCTCTTATTACGCTCAAGCAGCTGTGGAAGCTCGCTTCCATTCAAAGTGACACACAAATCTCACTTTGCTCACCCTTTCATGGGACTCAGTGGTAACCCAGCGTGGGCGTAACAGACACTGTGCAGCCTATTAGCAATTTTACAGAGCACCACGGTTAGGGACTGTCATCTCATTACTTACCTCACTGAGTCGCCCACGAGCGAGGTGAACACTTGCTCCGCGCCTGCACTTTGCTTCCTGACAGCGCGTGGCAAGCACACCGAGCCTGGCACAGGCACAGGAGCACATCCTCTTGTGCAGACATTTATACATCCGCGAGGGTAAGCGGGAAGAACTTAAGCAAGGTGACAATTGATCCTGCTCCAATATGCTAGCGGCTCTTGAATTTCTAAACTCATTACGGGAAAAGTCGGAAGAAGGCTGAAGAACTATGGGCACGCACAGCTTTGTGTGGCTGAGGCTCTTTGTGGAAGAAGAGATGGGTGAGTTTTCAGTTAGCCAACAGTTACCTGAAAAGTTATTGGCCTTGGGATTGTGCTGGGAATCTTTTCCCCCTATTCGCTGCTTTAGAAAATGATAAAAAGGACCTTTGAGAAGGTTCAAGTTTATCTGCCAGCGCTATTAATTCAACCGCAACAGGTCTTAAGTAGATCTGAAAAATAGCAGTGTAGACACATATACACATATGTACAGGTATACATCCATCCATGAGATGATACAGTATATAGCTGTATGTGTGTGCATGTGTGTGCATACACATATATGTGTGTATACATATGTAACACGTGTGTATAGATACACATATATAACATACAGTCACTGTGTGAAGAAAAGTTATATTTCGTCTTCCATGTTCTTAAACTCATTTTGAACCATTACCTCAATTCTTTGCTTATTTGTCCTTCAAGCGGCCTTGGATAAAGGCCTTTTCAGTTGGCCATCTGGGCTTTAATTAGCAATGGCGCTTCATTCTGGTGCTGTGCTTGGTTTAATCTGGTTAGAAATGGCTTACAGGATATATAGCTTTAGGCGGTGCTGGATTCAGGTGCTCCAGTGATGTCAGGGCTCTGGCTGCCTTGCCCTTTCGGGATTCACTTCCCATTGTATGACTGTGTCATTCTCGATAAGTTCCAGGTGGTGAGAAAGATGGTTGTTAGCGCCCCTGAGCCTTTCTACTAATGACTCATGGTCTAAAAGGAAGAGAAAAACATTCTTTCTGTACCAAAATGCAGAATCTCAGGGAGGTTTCTGACTGGTCCTACTTGAGTAGCACCCCGGATTACTGAACTAATCACAGGACCTGTTTACAATTTGGATCTAGCCTGGTGACTTGAGTCCAGCTTAGGACCAGGGGTCTGAATAGGGTCCCATGATCAGCAGCCCCATCAGAAATACATGGAATGGTGTGTGTGCTGGGGGTGGAAAGAGGGAGAGCAACTCCCAAAGAAAAGATGAATTAAAAGTAGAAACTACTTCTCCTCCTTACCTACCAGGTACCTTGACTCAGATCACCTCAGATAATCATCTCTCACTATTTTACTACCCTTGGGACTCTAATCCCTTACCCTCCACCCAGGCCAAAACTATTCTTTTCCTAAGCATCCTCTAAATCACAGCTGAAGTTGCTCAGGACTTTCCCAGGGAAGTCAGGAGTCAGCAAAAGCCCAAGAGATAAAACACTTCCCTGGCCAATAAGCCTTAAAACAGGCAGTAAAATGTGGGCAGATGGTCTCCATTCAAGAGGCTTGGAAAAGCAGCCAGACATTCTGTGCACGCTTAATAAACATCAAACACATCACAGACCCCCACAAAGCTGGGTTCTGTTCATGGCCACTGGTGGATCCCTGGAAGAAAATAACACTCCCACTTGTGTTTACTAGCCCAGTCCCTCCTTCCATTGCCAAATGATCTTGCCATTGAATTTAAGCCTTTCCTAGAATGACCTGCGGTGCTAAAATCCTAGGGTAAGATAGACTTGTGACAATGAGGGCAAATAAGCTAATCTCTGTAAGCTTGGCTTATCTTTGATCTGTAGCCTGGGAATAAGAGTGTTTATTTCATGTGCTAGTTCAGTCACTTAACCTCTTTAAGCTTCAATTTCATGGTCTGTGCAATGGGCATATAGTAATGCCTTGCTCACAGTTTAATTCAGAGTTGCCTACACGATATCCATTCTGTTCTTATTCCTTAGTATTGTAATCCCAGCTTTGGTAGGTGTGTCAATATGCCATGATTTAGAAGAGACCCAGCCTTCCTTGTAGATAGGGGTGGTCAATGAGTTACCACTTAAAATGGTCAAGAGTGATAGAGGAATCCCTTTAAAGGAAGCTGATGCACCTGAGTGCTATATTCTGTTACCTTTATTATTTCTTCTTTTTATCTGCGATTAGGATGTGATGCCTTAAGATTCATCAGCTCTCTTGGGTCCATGAGGAAAAGACAAAGAGAACTGCCGAGACCTTGACTTTGACATCTCTGAGTTGCTAAAACAATACCAGCAAGACCTTCCTCTCTTCCTTTTAGACTTGTTGTTATTTGAGAAAAAATAAATCCTTTTGTGCTGAGTCCTCTGCAAGTAGGTCTTTGCTAACTGTGGCCAAACGCAGTATGTAAAGGTAAAAGACTTTTTAAGGATCCAAGGAAGTAAGCTGTACAAATCACTCATTACAAACATCTGCATCCAGAATCTAAGTCACTCTGATGCTTTGTTTTGTCAATGAAACTTTTCCCCCGCTAAATATGTCACAACTGCCACCTGGCTGATGACATGTACACTGTGATTTATTTATTAGATATATATGATTCCAGAAATGTTAAGATGGGAAAATCCTGAATCTTAGAATCAATGAACAACAACAACAACAATAATAATAGTTAACATTTATAAAGCAATTCTTATTCATAAGTGTAACAGCGCAAACACATGGCCAGTTACATGGCAGGTGCTCAGTGTTGTTTTCTTGCATTTTTCTCCCTTTTTCTACAGTAAGGGTGTGTCTGCTCAGGAAGAGGTGGCCTCCTTCAATGACATGTAAATGGCAATAATTTCCGGGTGCATTCAGGAGGTGGTCACAATGAACAGAGCTTTCTCCCTACAGGGTAAGCCCAAACATGAATTTGGGGAAAATCATATATTTTAGAGCAAGCTGGGGGCCTGACAAGGTTGGTCCCTAATTCCAGTTGGTTCTTCAGAGTAGATCTAATTAATGGGCTGGAATTAGCACTATTGGGAAAGACCAGTTCATTGGAACATTCAGTGTCCTGTCACCGGCACCCTCCACCCAGGCCTGGTGCAGAGACAGCCTCCACCATCAGCGTTTCCATGACAATGCAGTACATTTAGTCAGCAGCACCTCGAGAGTAAACAGTAATCCTTCAGAAAAACAAGAAGGTCATTACAGCAACTTGTCAAATCAATGCAGAGGGTGTCGAGGCCGATTAAGGCATCTTCTCTCGCAGCTGACACAGTGTCAATAGTACTGGGCCACTACTGCTCAGGCAGATGATTGAAGTGAAGTGCCCATCAGTCAGGGCGTTGAGGTGGACTAACGATTCCCCGCGCTGCCTATTAGAGCTACATGACAACTCAATCCTGTTTGCTGGCAAAGTGAGAGATGGAGAGAGAGAGAGGGAAGGTGGAAAAATAGTGACCTTGTTGCTTTGTTTGAAGCTGAATTAAATTGACAAGAGCAGCTAATCTTTACCTAGGGCGATTAACAGAATTAAGGACCACAACAAAGGCACCTCAGTTTTAACATCTGTGCAAGGACTCGGGGATGTTTATGCTGTAGGGAGCTCTCCTTTGGTATTCAGGTACGATCCAGATATAGATTCTGGGCCAAGCCTTCTCCAAATGAAGCGTGGGTAATCCCATTAACATCCTGCCAAAGCAACATGTAAGGACACAAGGCATTCACTGAATATACCTCTTTCCTCATCAGCTGGGAAGCCAAATCTTTCCAGTGGTGCTGGCTGATTGTTTTAGACATATAAACCTGGGCTGGGGAAAGCCACAGGTATAGAGTTTTTAATATATTTCCCTGGTGAAATATTTTGCCCTATTTAAAATTTTCTAAGCCCATGATTTCACAGCAATTTTTCCCAAACCATCCAATGGTTCAGCAAAATAAGAGAAGTGCCTTATGCTGGGAGAACAGAATTCCCAAGGAAAGAAATAAGCAGTTGTATAGAGTCTTGGACAGAAATTACATTTTTCTCACTCACTGGAACATTCTATTCTTGATACAGTTAAAGGGATGGGATCTAGCATGAACAAATTAAAACAAATTGGAACAATAATATCAAGTGTGAACATTTTACACATATATATATTTAAAATTAATTTAACACTTACTAAAAATACTCTTCAATGGCCAAAAGTAAGGGTCATCAAATGTAAAGGCCAGACTGTATATATGATAGCCCTCCAGGACCTTAGTTTCTGTCACAACTACTGCGCTGTACTATTGTAGCATGAATAGAGTCATAGACAATATGTAAATGAGTAGGAGTGATTGAGTGCCAAGAAAACCTTTATTTATAATAACAGGAAGTGGACCAGATCTGGCCTGTTGGCTGCAGTTTGCAGACAGCTGATCAAAAAGATTGTAGTAATTCCATTCAACCAACTAACATTCAAGGAGTGTTTTCTATTTGTCAGGTACAGAACTCTAGCAGTTATAAAAAGGGGAAAACAAAACAAAACATGGAACAGGCACAGTCCCTACATTTGAAAAACTTGTAGTGTAATGGAGAAGACGGCTATTTGTGGGCATGAATACAATACATTCTGTGTTGTAGTTAAAGAAACACAAATAAAAGTGATAAATTATTTCTAGGGCAAAAGATGTCAGAGAAAATGACAGAAAACAGGAACCTTTGGGGATAAACATTCAAGAGACTCTAGGTGGTAAAGATGGGTAAGGACATTACAGATTCAGTGTGGTCCAGGAGAGAGGGGGGGCAGAGAGAGAGAGAGAGAGGCAGAAAGAAAGAAAGAAAGAAAGAAAGAAAGAAAGAAAGAAAGAAAGAAAGAAAGAAAGAAAGAAAGAAAGAAAGAAAGAAAGAAAGAAAGAAAGAAAGAAAGAAAGAAAGAAAGAAAGAAAGAAAGAAAGAAGAGAGAGAGAAGGGAGAGAGAAGGGAGTAGGGGAGGTGAGTGAAGGGGAGGGGAGAAGAGGAAAGGAGAGGAGATAAGAAAACAGCACAAGACAAATCAAATGAGTGGAGCCAGAAAAACGACTCTGGGGGACAAATTGGTTGCAGAAAGGTACATGGGGATCAGATGAAGGGATGTATATGATAAGCTAAGAAATTTAGATTCACTCATCTATAGGCAATAAAGATCAATTAATAACTTTAAGCAGGGGAATAATGGAATCAGATGGCTGTGTGGGGACAAAAGAAAACTAGGCAGAAACTATTAAAATAGTTCCAGGCAAGAAGAATAAAATCCTGGATTAGGGCTGCACAGGGAATGGAGAGAAGGACCGAGATATGAGAAATGTATAAATAAACTCATCCCAGTGTCTGCTCTTCGGGATGGGGCAGATATGGCTGAAGGATTACCTTGCCATCTGTTCTAAGAAAGCCTGTCTTAGGGGAATGTAGAACCTTGAGAAGAATTTGCATGGGGCCAACTAAGGCAGCACAGCCAAGGGAGAAATGTAGTCTAAGAGGATAGCCGAGAATATCACCATGAAAACAGTCTATAAGAGCCCGGTATAGAAGATGATCTAAAGGTAAGGGTGTGGTATTGGATCACTGAAGTGAGAAGCTCATGAGAGGTAGTGTGGGTCAGAAGGCAGAGCTGGCAATACAGTTGGGGCAAATTATTCGGGACTGAAGTGAGCAGAAGATGGTTCTTCACTTTGCTGAGGTGCCAGTGTGGGGAGATTTAATAACACATGAGCTCTTATAGACTCAGATACAGTCAATAACACCAGGAACTATTCCAAGAAATATAGATGGGCAATTTAAAGCAAGGTGATGTTAATAGAAGTAGTGATGACAGAAGATGATGTAAGCAGAGTGATATTGAGTTTGCGTGGGGCACGATGAATTGGAAACACTACCTGTGAATGGGTGGCTTGTTGAATGTAATGATGTGAGGCTTAGAACTGGAGATATAATTTTAAGACTAATCAGTATATAGCTATGGTTGAAGCCATGGAATGAATGAGAACACCCAAAAAGGACGTGTCTGAAGAGAACAGGGAGATGAAGAGAATACTATGGAAAACACTTATAGAGAGATGGAGAAAGCTGACTCCCTAAAAGAGACAAAGACTGGTCAGAAACTAAAAGCAAAATCAAGGGAGAAGGTTTTTGGAGTGGGGGTGGGGGTGGGCATAAGGACAGTGAGCAGCAAATGCTACAAGGGAATGCATTTAGTTAAAACCAAACAGAACGCAGCAGGACATACGTTCTTCTCATGAAACATTCTCTAGGGTAGACCACATGTTAGGACACATAAGAAGTCTTAATAAATTCAAGAAGATTGAAATCGTATCAAGCATCTTCTCTGACACAATGGTGAGAAACTAGAAATCAATTACAATAAAAGAAACTGAAAAACACTCAGACACATGAAGGCTAAATAACATGTTATAACATGTTACTAAACAATTAACGGGTTAACAATAAGGTTAAGGAAGAAATAAAAAATTACTTTGAGACAAATGAAAAGGAACACACAACAAAACAAAAGCTATAGGACACAGTGAAAACAGTTCTAAGAAGAAAATTCATTGCATTACAGCCTATCTCAAGATGCAAGAAAAATCTCAAATAAACAGCCTAACCCTACACCTAAAAGTACTAGAAAAAAGAATGACAAACAAATGCCAGAGTAAGTAGAAGAAAGGAAATAATAAATTAGAGTGGAAATAAATGACACAGAGACTAAAAACCAGTAGAAAAGATCAATGAAAAGAGAAACAAGACCGACAAACCTTTAACCAGGCTCATCAGGAAAAACAGAGAGAGGACCCAAATAAATAAAATCAAAAATGAAAGAGGAAAAATAACAACTGACACCAAAGAAATAAAAAGAATTGTAAGAATATGTTACAAACAACTATATGCCAACAAATTGGACAACCTGGGTGATATGGATAAATTCTTAGAAACATGCAATCTTCCAAAACTGAATCAGGAAGAATCAGAAATCTGAATAGACTGATTACAGCTAGTGAAACTGAAGCAGTAATAAAAAAAACTCCCAACAAACAAAAGTCCTGGACTTGATGGCTTCACAGGTAAATTTTATCAAACAATCAAAAAAGAACTAATACCTATCCTCTCAGACTATTCCAAAAAACTCAAGAGGAGAGAAGACTTCCAAGCTCTTTTTGCGAGGCCAGGATTATCCTAATTCCAAAATCAGATAAAGACATTACAAAGAAAGAAAATTATAGGCCAATATCCCTGATGAGCATGGGTGCTAAAACCCTCAACACAATATTAGCAAACTGGATCCAGCAATATATTAAAAAGATCATACACCATGACCAAGCAGCATTTATTCCAGGGATGCAAGGCCAGTACAATATATGCAAATCAATAATTGTGATACATCACATAAACAAATTAAATGATAAAAATCACATGAGCATATCAAGAGATGCAAAAAAATAATTTGATAAAATCCAACACCCATTTATGATAAAATTCCTCAGCAAAGTGGGAATAGAAGAACATACCTCGACATAATAAAAGCCGTATATGACAAATCCACTGTCAACTTCATACTCAATGAGCAAAAACTACAATCATTTCCCTTAAGATCAGGAACAAGACAGGGGTGTCCACTTTCATCACTCTCATTTAACACAGTACTGGAAGTCCTAGCCACAGTGAGCAGACAGGAAGAAGACATAAAAGGCATTAAATTCAAAAGGAGGGAGTAAAACTGTCATTATTTGCAGATGGCATGATACTGTATATAGAAAACCCTGAAGGCTCCACTAAAAAACTACTAGAACTGATAAATAAAGTCAGCAAAGTAGCAGGATACAAAACTAATATTCAGAAATCAGTGGCATTTTTATACACTAATAATCAACCATCAGAGTGAGAAACTAAGAAAACAATCTCATTTACAATTGTAACAACAACAACAACAAAAACTAGGAATAAATTTAACCAAGGATGTAAAAGACCTGTATTTGGAAAATTATAGGACACTGAAGAAAGAAATTACGGAAGATACAAACAAGTGGAAGCATATACAATGTTCATGGATAGGAAGAATTCACATCATTGAAATGTCCATACTACCCAAAGCAATCTATAGATTCAACAGCATTCCTGTTAGAATACCAATGGCATATCTCACGGAACTAGAACAACTATTCCAAAAATTTATATGAAACCACAAAAAGACCCTGAATAGCCTCAGCAATCTTGAGTAAGTAGAACAAGGGTAGAGGAATCATGCTCTCTGACAGCAAACTCTAGAACAATACTATCGTAATCAAAAGAGCATGGTACTGGCATAGAAAAGGCTTATAGATCAATGGAACAGAGTAGAGAGCCCAGAAATAAACCCATACCAATTATGGTTGATTAATATTTGACAGAGAAGGCAAGAATATATAATGGGGTAAAGACAGACTCTTCAATAAATAGTTTTGGGAAAATTGTACAGATACATGCAAAAAAAAATGAGACTAGACCACCTCCTTACACCATACACAAAAACAAACTCAAAATAAATAGGTTAAAGACTTAAATATAAGTCATGAAACCATAAAAATCCTGGGGGAAAACATTGGCAGTAAAATCTTGGACATTTCTAGTAGTGATATTTTTTCTGATCTATCTTCCCAGTAAGGGGAACAGAAGAAATAATAAACAAATGGGATGACATCAAACTAAAAAGCTTCTGCACAGCAAAGGAAACAAACCATCAACACAATGAAAAGACAGCCCACTGAATGGGAGAACATATTCAGCAAGGGGTTAATTCCAAAATTTATAAAGAATTTATACAACTGAACACCAAGAAAACAAACAACCCCATTAAAAAATATGGGGAAAAGACCTGAATAGACACTTCCCTAAAGAGGACATACAGATGGCCAGTAGACATATGAAAGGATGCTCATCATCACTAATAATCAGAGAGATTGAAATTAAAAGCACCATGAGATATCACCTCACATCTGTCAGCATGGCTAACACTAATAAATCAGCAAACAACAAGTGCTGACGAGGACATGGAGAAAAGGGAGCCCTCGTGCACTGCTGGTGGGAAGGCAGGCTGTTGCAGCCACTGTGGAAAGCAGTATGGAGGTTCCTCAGCACATTAAAAATGGAGCTGCCTTATGACCCAGTGATCCCACTTCTGGGAATCTATCTGAAGAAACCCAAAACACTGATTTGGAAGAATATATGCAGTGTTATTTACAATAGTCAAGATCTGGAATCAGCCCATATGACCATCAGTAGATGAGTGGATAAAAAAGCTGGCGGACATTCACACAATGAATACTAGTTAGTTGTAAAAAAGCAGGAAATCTTACCTTTTGGGACAGCCTGGGTGGACCTGGAGAGTATCATGCTAAGTGAAATAAACCAGTTGAAGAAAGACAAATACCATATGATTTCACTTATACGTGGAATCTAATGAACAAAATAAGCTAACAAACAAAATAGAAACAGACTCATAGATACAAAGAACACTGACACTGTCAGAGGGGAGGGGGGTTAGGGATGCCAGATGAAAAAGGTGAAGGGATTAAGAAAAAACACACACACAGACACGGACAACAGTGTGGTATTGCCAGAGGGGAAGGGGGTTGGGGAATGATGGAAGAGAGCAGAGGTGGGGCAAGTAGGGACTGAAAGAGACTTCACTTTGGGCACTGGGTGCAGGATGCAATGTGCAGATGATGATGTTTTATTAACTTGTACACTTGAAACCTGTACAGTTCTATTGAACAGTGTCACCCTAATAGATTCAATTAAAAAATTTTTTTTAAATGAAACAAAACAGAACAGAAAAGCCTTTGGGCTAATTTTGGCAATCCTGGGTAAGAAGAGTAGTGTGAGTAGAAGGCAGATTATCCTGGGGTGAGGACTGAGTAGGAGCCATTGTCAAGACTTTTGATGATAAAAAGAGAGATATGGTGGTAATTTTAGGAAGGTATTTGAAATGGAAAGATGTGTGGAGAGCAGCTGAACCTGGAGGCTGGCCAGGACCCGGGCAGGAGCAAGGCTGTGCCCTGATGACCCTGAGGGACCTTGTCCGGGGCAGAGGCAAGGCCTTGCCTGGATACGGGTTCCCCTGGCCATTGCGTAGGCTGACACCCTTGCTTGAGCAGAGCTGTGCTTGTGTGCAACATGTCCTGCCAAAGGCTAGGATTTGTGATCAGCTGAGCAGCAGACGGGTGCCAGCTTCCGCGCATAGTGGGTGCTGCGTATAACAATAGAAAACCCCCAAGATGTTCTGGGTGCAGCGAAGCAGCATGTTCTGAGAAAGCTTGCCAAGGGATTGCTTCTGTCCCTGTCAGCTCCCCGCAGTTTCCTTGAAGAATTGTTACCTTCATGTATATAATAAAGACGCCGAGCTTGCTTGGGGTCACTATCTCTCCATCCGAGGGCAGTGTCCCACCTGGCCCCAGCTTTAACTGTCTTATATTTCTCAGTGTATTTCTTAATCTCCCGTTGCTCCCTCTCAGGATCCCCCACTTCCCTGCACAGGTCGCAGCAAAGATGATTTAAGAATGAGAAATACCTAAAAGATATTTGAGGTTAGAAGAGAAACTGATAGAGTGTGAAAATATCCACGAGGAGACACAGAAAATCTAGGATTTTTTTCCTAAATTAACCTGTAAACAGCAATTACCTGTAGGTACTTGTCAAATATATCCCTGAGCTCCAATTCAGACCATCTAATTTAGTTTTCTACCAGAGAAACCTGGGGATCTCATCGTATAATAAACATCCCAGGTGATCCTTATAATCATGCAAGTTTGGGAAGTTACTCTAGGAATATTTGAGGTTAGAGCAGAGGTCCACAACTTGACTGGTTATTGGAATTAACTGAGGAGCTTTTAAAATATCAATGACTGGGGCCCACTCCTAGCGATGCTGATTTATTTGGTTTAGAGTTCTGCCCGGGTATTGGGAATTTTAAAACTTTTATATGGGATTCCAATGAGCAGCTAAGTTTGAAGAGTAGATATGGGCAGATGAGGTTAAATGAATATGTTTGGAGAAAGAAGGGAGGAAAATATGTTTGCTTTATGCTTCCGTGGCCTCTATTATACTGAAGTAAAAGGCTCCATAATCTGTTGAGATTAAAGAGGCAGAAGTGGAGCTTTGGACTTAGGGAAAAGGCAAGGAATATGAGATTTAAGAGCACTCGAGATGTTCCTGAAACGATGCTCTTTCTCAGCAGACGGCAACTATTCAGCAACTGAGTAGCTGGGATGCTATGCTGGGGTTGACAGGGAGCACGCAGCAGTGTGGCTAGAGAAAACAGAACTGAGGGAATTGGAGAGAACTGTACAAGCATCATTTAAGAAGGAGACGCAGTTACATGAGGACTGCTGTTGTGATTAACAAGTCATGAGCATAGTTTACAATCTTGGAAACTCAAGTTCAAAAAGTATAGCCACAGAAATGACTTTCCCAGTAAAGAGCTTGAACTCTGGATTGATCAAACCCTGCTCTTTGATTTATTAGTTGCGTAACCTTGGGCAAGTTATTCAACCCGTGGAAGCTTCAACTTCTTCATCTGGAAAATGGGGATAGTAATACTAGAAAATTTTATGGACAAGGGAACGGCTAACAATGTCAAAGGCTTTCGTAAAGGGCCATTCTTAACAGGGTAAGAAATAAAGAGAAGCCTTTGAATTGGGCAATAAGATGTTATTGGTGATGTTTCCATAGATTGATGAGGGCAGAAGCAAAATTCTAATGGTCGCAAAGGAAAGTCATCAAGTAGAGACTCTTTCGAGAAGTTTGGTGAAGAGAAAGAGATATATAAGCTTATGTATTGATACTTATATAAATGTATACTTATAAAATGATCTAAATGAATGAATGAGAAAGCTTTTCCTTACCGCATATTTCCAGCTATGTCTGTAGAAGGAAGTGTGGAAGTAGAGCATCACCATTTGAGAAATGTCAGTAAAGGTTGCTTCACACAAGAATTATCAGGAGACGCTAAAATTAGTGGGTTGGCAGAATGATGAGAAACAGGATACTTACATGGTGTAAAAATCTCTCCACACAATATACTTCTTAATTACAAATAGAAAAAAGTAATAACCACAGTGAAGACACCTCGCACACAGCCCCTTAATGAAGTGATGCTAATCGTCAGTGATGGCAGGAATCAGCAACAGCCTCCTGACACGTACTTAGAGGACCCGATATCAACTTTTCAGTATTTTTGCCAGAAACGTAAATCAGGATGTAACTGGGTGGAGACATTAAACAAACTCAAACTGAGGATCAGTTTACAAAATAACTGGCCAACGCTGCTTCAAAAGTGCTGAGTCATGAAAAACAGACAGATGGAGCGGGGAACTTCCCAGATTGGAGGAGACACCAATTACAGACGGAATAACTAAGTGCAACAAGGCATCCTGTACTGAATCAGGACAAAAAAAAAAAAAATTTTTAAAAATGGCATCAGTGGGATAGTTGATGATGTTCTAATAAGGTCTGCTGATTAGATAATAGGATATCAGTAGTGTTATATCAATCATGCTAAGATTTAATTGTTGAGAATTCTGCATGAAGGATATTTGAAAAGTCCTTTTGCACTTTTTTTGTAAGCCAGAAATTATTTTTAAATGACAAGTAGTTAACATTTTTAAAGTAAAAAAAAAGTGACAAAACGAGCCCGCCGCCTGTGGACAAGAATGTCCGTGGACTTTCTAAAGCGCAAATCTCACCATTTCAAAAACCTTCTACGCCTCTGACTCCCTCGCCTGGTCCTGGGCCGCCTCATCAGCTTCAGCTTTTCCAGGACCAACATCTGCCCCACGCCCACCGTCCTGAGCTCTAAAGAGCATCGGGCTCCCCCAAGCCTGTGGGTGTCAGGGGCCTCCCCTGAGCCACAGCACCAGGCCTGGACCTATTGTGGGAACAGCTGAGCCCATTCTGGGACCAAGATCCAGAATTAACCAGCATCATGTTCTCTCCTTTCAACAGATACTTCATTGTTATCAGCCCGATGAGGTTTCAACAATCACAGCTCTTCCAGCTTGCCAGGGCACGCCTAGAAGGAGAGAAACAGAGAGCGCGCGGGGCGGGAGGTGTGCCAACGTATGGATAATAAACATGTTTAATTGAATTTCAGGTTTGAGCTTAAGCCCCTCATGGGAGATCCTAGATTGGATCTATCATTAGCAGAATAACCCTATTCTTTTTTCTCATTATTTTAAATGGACCAGCAAAATAAAAGTGTGATATCTGAGCACATTTGTTTCTTGGGAAAATTAACTGAAATGATGGAAGCAATAGTACAATCCAATGCTACCTAATGGGACTTTCTGCAGTGCTGAAATTGTTCTAATCTGTTCTATATGATATATAGCTATCAGCCACATATGCTTACTGAGCAGTTGAACTGTGTATAGTACAAGGAAGAAACTGAATTTTAAATTTTATTTAATTTTAATGAATTTAAATGTAAATACCCACATATGGCCAGTGACTATGTAATGGATCACACAGAGAAGAGACCAAAATAAATACAAGGTCCACTGCATGTCACTGTGCCGCCAGCATATTGGTGTTTAGGCTGCATTGCCCTAGGGACTGCCTGACTCTGCTTAAACTCTCCTGCCAGCTCCTGTCCAGCTCCTGCTCCTCCTACTTACCTTTAAACTGCTTTTGCTGACCTCTAGCTATTGATTACCCAATGTCTGCTTCAGAAGCTGCCCCCTGCCTGGTTTTCTGAGGCCTCTACAGTTGGTTTCTCTTACTGTTTTCCGCCCTGACCTAATTCCTTTCAGGTAATAGCTTCCCAGCTTTCTTTGGAGAACCATCTCTTCTCCTCCCCTACACACAATTCAAGTGGCTTGGGAAGAGCTGAGTCCATTCTGGGACCCTAGGAATGCACACTGTGGACAGGCCAAGGGGCGCCCTGCACCCTCTGGCCTCGGTGAGTGCAGAGATCACAGCCCCATGGAATCCTTTGCTGGGGCCGCTGTAGAAGTGAACCCCCCCTTTCCATTGGGGTTGCTGAGTTCGTGGAATGGAAACTTGGCTGGCTGGTGCCATCTGACGCCACGCAGAGGTGAGTTCAAGGTAGAGGAGAATACAGTTAAAATCGGAGGGCTTTCCTGACGATGCTGCCTCTGAACGCCTGGACCTCGGCAGCCTCAAGACATGGGCCCTGATCAATCAGGTTCTGTTCTTCCTCCCTCCCTCCCTTCCTCCCTCTGCTTTCTCTCTCTTTCTGCACACCCTACCCCCATTTTTTTTTTTTTTTTGCTTAAGCTTGAGTAGGGGTTCCAGAAATTTAAGATAAATAAGATTCTGACTAATATATAGTTTCTATAATAAACCTTCTATAAATACGACCCTTCCCAATCCCCTTTTATTTCTCAGTACAATAAATGTACCCTCTATCAGAATCAAGCACATCTCCCTACTCCCTTTTCTGTGTCATTGCTTTTGGTGTCTTTTCCATGCCCTGTATAAAGCTCTATTTCTTTTTCTTTTCAAATATTCTTCTGGGTTCATAACCCAGGTCAAAGCCCATGTCGCCTTGGCCTCTCTCGCTCACTCCCCACCCTCTCCTCTGAGCTCCTGCAGGGCGCTTCAGTCACATTCCCGCTCCTGTGTTCTCTGTGCTTTATGAGTTTGTCTTCCTTGCACCAACAAGACTTTGAGCCTCCCTGAGGCAGACACCATATGGGATTCATTTTTATCTCTGTGTAGAGCCTCTCTCAGGGCCTAGCACAGTGGTGCTCAACAGCTCTGATTGAATGATTGATTGTAGGCTGGGTTTTGAAGAATAAATAAGAGTTGAATAAACAGAAAGAAGATATAACTGGGAGTTAAAAGAGAAAATTTAAAGAAATTAAATGTTGTAGGCCTTTAAATTTAATGAGAGATTCGGAGGTCTGCTATTTTATGGTTCTGATTGAAAATCACTTTAAATGTTTAATCAATCAGAAGCAAGTCCTCCCAGTTTGGATATAATGCTGTGTCTGCATATCTAAGAGGGCTCCATTCACAGTTGAAGCATCATGGATGTGTACATATTACAACATTTCCTTACAGATGGTAGTAAAGTAACTTGCTCTCACAAAATTGCTATGCTGATATATGAGAGATAGAAGTAAAATTCTGAAGGGAGGAATGCCTTTTTCTGAATCTTTCGAAATCACCCTATGGGTTACTGGAAGCTTGAGATCCAGATGTAGGGAGGACATGCCTTCGTCATCAGCATTCAGGGATTCTCTTGTCTCTCACTTCACCCTGAAAGGTCTCAGGAGATGCTCAGGGAAAAAGAAATGACATCAGCTCCCAGGTTGTTGTAGCTCCCCCAAGAGCTTTTACATGGTCTCTTTAAAAAGTCCAGGTCACAAAATGATCAGAAAAAGGTCAACACAAAATAAAAGTCTGGGTCTGATGGATGGTGTAGGTAATAACTACTACAGAAGTTTGGTGCAAAGAGAATCCACTGTGCCTTGGTGAAGGAAGAACTGAGGTGGGCCTCAAGTGATCAGTAAGATGCTCATAGTTATTTATAGGTGGGAGGAAATTTCTAGTAGAAGAGAAGGTACAGAAGCAGGAAAATTAATCCATAGAGACAGCAAGTGGAGTGTGGGGAGCATCAGTAGTATTTATTTTCTCCTCAAAAGCACATGAAATTGACTTCTAGTTTCTGATTCAACATGTAAAGAACTGGGAAGCTGTCACTCCCATCCTCACAACAAAAAAAAAACTACTACGTGAAAATTAACAATTCTTCTTGGGTTATCAGAGAATTGAGGTCATGGGGTGAAGCATTTTCTTGATAGCTGTTGAGAGGTGAACACAGAGAATCACAGTTACTGAGAGCAGATGCTTAGGAGCAGAGGCTGCCATTGGAGCCAGTTCTGGGAGGAGCCCTTAAACTGTAACTGAAAAATTGTCAGAAGCTCGGTGTGGACTAGTTTGAGAGGCAAAACCTTAGAAGGGACCTTGTACTTTTTAAAGCTTTACCTCCAGAAGCCCCCCTGGGTTCTCAAGGTGTACATTAGACAAAAATCCCCTTGTGTTTCTGGTGGGGGCTAAGGAGAGCAGGGAAGTAACCATTCTTAAATACACCTAGAATATTCTATTCTCCTTAAAATAGGACTTTGCTCAAAAGAAACCATTTTATGTACTTCTATGAGTGATGATGCATTGAAACCACTATGTATGGTGACAGAGATGTTAACTAGACTCTCTGTGGTGATGATTTTGCAATATATACAAATATAAAATCATTATGTTGTACACCTGAGAGTAATATACTGGTATATGTCAGTTATACCTCAGGTAAATAAATATAAATAAATAAATGTGTTTAAAAAGAAAAAGAAAAAAAAGGACCATTTTACCAGAGCCTAATGACTTGGGTTTTACCAGATCCTAACAGACATAGAGGAAGAAACATACCTAACGCCAGGCCCTGCTTGCTGGCCTTCAACATAGGAGAAGGGAATGCACATGTGCAGCTCCCTCCAGACCTCCTGTCTCACCCAAAGGGGAAAAAGCTGAGAAGTTTTTCTGAAGGTCACAGTCCAGTCACAGGCTCACTGACATGAGGAGAATTAATTGCAGAACTATAGATTGCTTTCAACGCCCCCCCATGTACCACCACCTCAGTCAGCTCCTACATAGTAACAATGCTTCACAGGTACAAGAACTTCTAAGCTCAGACGCTATTTAAGAAGTCTCTAGGGGAACTGCTCAGACACTATTTAAGAAGTCTCTAGGGAAACCTGAAGGCAATAGGAGAGGCAGAAACAAAGATACTGAAGGATTTTTTAGCTTCTGATACCTACACTACAGCAAACAATAAATGCAGTCGAACTCCTAGTCAGATAAATGTAAAACCCACACTAAAGGCTTATTTACCTCTGTTTTTTAAACCCAATATATCACATTTGGCTTTCAACAAAAATTACAAAGCATGCTGAAAGGCAAAATAACCATTTTAGGAAACGAAGCAAACACTGAGACCAGACTTAGCTATTGCAGAGATTTAGAATTATCAGACCAGAAATTTAAAATAACGATTAGTATGCTAAGGCTTGAATGAAACCGGTGAACTATAGAGAAGATGGGTAATGTACGTAGAAAGATGAAACTCTAAGAAAAAAACTCAAAAGGAAATGTGAGAATTTACAAACACTGTAAATTAAGAATTCCTTTGTGGGCTTATCTGTGGACTGAATACACCTGAAGAATCAGCGAATTTGAAAATATACCCATAGAAACCTCCCAAACTGAATGTAAAGAGAAAAAGAAATGAAAATAAAATGGAATAGACTATCCAAGAACTGTGGAGCAATTGTAAAATATATAAAATGTGCATAATGGGAATACCAGAGAAGTAGGTAACAAAGAAACAGATAAAATAATTAAAATAGTAATGGTTGAGACATTTCCAAAATTAATGACAAACAACAAAACTCTGATCCAGAAAGCTTAGAGACACCAAATATGATAAATACTAAGAAACCTACATCTAGGCATATTATATTCAAATACAGAATATCAAAGAAAATGTAAAATCTTGAAAAGAGCTAGAAGGGCATCTTCCATATGAAGGAAAAAGATTTAAGATTACACAAACCATGCAAGGAAGAAAAAAGTGAAGTAAAATATTTGAACCGTTGAAAGGAAAAAAACCCACCAACATAGAATTCTGTATTCTACAAAATAACCCTTCAAAACTGAAGGATAACTACAGGTTTTCTCAGTCAAACAAAAATTGAGGAATTTTATTTCCAGTAGATCTACTTTGAAATAAATGATAAAAGAAGTTCTTCAGAATACAGGAAAATAACATAGGAGAGAAACTTAGATCTTCATAAAGAAAGGAAGAGAAAGAAAGAAATGAGAGTAAAATTCATAGTTTTATTTATAATTTACCTACAGATGATAGTTTGTTCAAGCTAATAATAGCAACAGTGTATTCAATGTAATTATGGATAAATAAAATAAACAACAACAGTGTTATAAGGGATGAGAGGGAGGAAGTGAGAAAACTCTGTTAAAAAGCACCTGCACTAGTCATGAAATAGTAAAGTGTTATTTGAAAGTGGACTTGGATTAGTTGTAAATTTATATTGAAAACTCTAGTAAAACACTAAAATTTTTTAAGAAAATTATATTTGATATGCTAAGAGAGGAGAGAAAATGGAATCATGTTACATGTTCAATTAAAACCATAGAAAGCAGAAAAAGAGTGGAAGACAAACACACACACACACACACAAACACACAAGAGCAATGGACTGAAATATTAAAATACGGTAGCTATGAAGCCAACTATATCAATAGTCACTTTAAATGTGAATGGTCTAAGTACACCAATTAGAAGATAGTCTGTGAGAATGGATTTAAAAAATCAATTACAAACTATATGTTTTCTACAAAAAACCTATTAAGGGATGGAGAAAAATATACTATACTAAACCTAATCAGAATTGGAGTAACTATATTAATTTCAGACACAGGGATAGAGGATTCATTACATAATGTAAAAGGGTCAATTTTCTGAGAAGCTATAACAATCTTTAATATGTATGCGACTAACAACAGAGCATCAAAATACATGAGACAAAACCTGATAGACTCACAAGGAGAAATAGACCAATTCACTATTATACTTGGAGATTTTAACAGTCCTTGAATAGTACTGACAGATCTAGCAGTCAACTATATTAAAACAGATTTGAACAGAACAACGCTATCAACTGAATTCATTTGACACTTATAGAATATTTCACATAACAAGAGCAGAATACATATTTTTCTCAAGTACGCATGGAACGTTTACCAAGATGGACCACATTGTGGGCCATAAAGCCTGCCATCTTGTATTTAAAAGAATAGAAATTATAGAATGTAGTCTCTTAGAAAAAAATGGAATTAAACAGACATCAACAGAAAGAATTGGAAAATCCTAAAGTACTTGAAAATTAAACAGCACGCATGTAAATAACATAGGTCAAAGAAGTGTCAAGAGAAATTTTAAAATGTCTTGAACCAAATAAAAATGAAAATACAACCTATCAAAATCTGTGAGGTGCAACCAAAGCAGCACTTGGAGGGAAATATATAGCATTGAATGCATGTATTAGAAAAGAAGATAGATCAAAATCAATAAGCAAAGCTTCCACCTTAGGAAAATAAAAAAAAGGAAAGCAAATTAGATCTAAAGTAGGAAGAAGGTAAGAAATTGTAAAAAATTAGAGCAAAAATAATAAACATTTAGCTAGGCTAACCAAGAAAAAAAGAGAGAAAACCCAAGTTACTAATACCAGAAATGAAAGAGGAGCCATGACTACTGATCCAGTGAACATTAAGACGATAACAAAAGAATATTAACAATTCTATTCCTACAAATTTGATAACTAGGATGAAATGGGCCAATTCTTTAAATGACACAGATCTACCAATCACTCTTAGGTATTTACTTAAATGAGCTGAAAATTTACATCCACAGAAAAACCTGCACATGATGTTTGTAGCAGCTATATTCATAATTAACAAAACCTGGAAGCACCAAGATATCCTTCCAAAGGTGAATCATCAACCAATTGTGTGGTACATCCACAGAATGGAATATTATTCAGTAATGAAAAGAAATGAAATACTAAGTAGTTAATGACTTAAAGGAACCTTAAATGCATGTTGCTAAGAGAAAGAAGTTAATCACCAAAGGCTACATACTATGTGACTCCAACTCTATGACTCTCTGGAAAGGTAGCTGCCAGGGGTTCGGGAACAGGAAGCGTGAGATTAATGATTGGAGCACAGGAGGTTTTTAGGGCAACACAACTATTCTCTATAATACTGTCATGGCGAATATGTGATATTATGCATCTGTCAAAAGCTACAGAACTGTACAGCATGAAATGTTAACCCGAATGTAAACGATGGACCTTAGTTAATAATAATATATCAGCACTGGTTCATCAGTTGTAGCAAATGTATCACAGCAGTGCAAGATGTTAATCACAGGGGAAAACTATTTGTGGGAGTGGGGAGAAGGGGTACGTGGGAATTGTCAGGACTTCCCACTCAATTTCTCTGTAAGCCTAACGCTGCTTTAAAAATAAAGCCTATTAAGTTTTAAAAAGCACATGAAAGTTTGGAATATAATTTTAAAACATCTTAAGCAACAGGAAAGTCAAAGTATTAGTTTTCCAGGGCCAAGAAGGAGCCATGAGACATAGCCTCATCATGCACAGTACCCTCCATGTGCCAGGCATTGCGCGCTTAAGCGCATAAGGCAAGCGGGAGAAGCTGGTGTCATTAGAAAGAGTCAGGAATATGACTGTCGCATGAAAAGGCAAAGGTGTGTCTCCATCAGAGACCCTCTACTCCAAACATGCTGTAAAAACATTTTATGGGCAGTCACACCTTCCTCAATATTTATTAAGTCAGTCTAGTATTGTGGGTTAGAGAGAAAGCTTGGGAGTCAGATAGCCTGGGTTTAATTTCTGATTACACTGCCTATTGGTTGAATGACTCTGGACTAGAATGTCATGTCTTGTGCCTCTATTTTTCCATTTCTAAAGCGAAGGTACTAATACTACCTACTTCATAGGATTGTGAGAATTAAAATAAGTTAATTAATATGAAGTATCTAGAACATTGTCCTTTTGGGGGATGCACAAAGTACATCAATGCATAAAGGCTCTGATAAGTCCTGTAATAAAAAATGTTCTGAACTGCTGATTTTCTAAATTCATTTGACTAAAAAATCTCTTTTTCAGTCAATAACTATTAACATTCTGCAGGATGGGTGTTAATTGTAAAATACTTTGGGCAATGCTGGACCCAAACATTAACTTTTCTGCCCATTGCTTACCTCCTTGCCCTTTTCTCATTGCTCGCACGACCTAAATAAGAATCACAATCTCTTTTCCAATAACCTCCTGTATAATTGGGCTGAATTTTCTCTTAAAAAGAGAGATATTTGGAAGAGAGTGACCCTTCTATGTCATGCTCTGGTGGATAAAATTTCTTCCTGCTGTTCATGATATTCCCACCATCAGAAACCCACAACAAAAAGAATTGTAAATTGCTGGGTAGATACTCAGCTCAACGTGGGCCTGGTCTGTGTCATGTATTGAGGGCTGACAGGCTGTAAATATTTGATAACAATAGGTACCAAATACCATGTGAACCATAAAGGAGTTTCCCCACAAGAATGCTTGGGGGGTGGGGATGGGGCGCAGCAAGTACCAGGGCGCTTGGTTGGGAAATAAAGCGGGGAGGAAGCCAGCATTTCTAGAGCTGCTTCCCTCCCCTTTCTGCTCAGAATATCCAATCACAAAGTGGCCAAGTGCCAAGCAAACTATAACTAAAGAAACACGGCAAACGAGTATTGGCAACGCAACACTGTTCATGAGGAAAAGTGAACCGCCGCCATTTGTTTGTTGGCTCGTACGGCTCCCTTTTAAAGGAAGCCCTGGTCTGAAGGATTGGATCCAGTTTCCAGAGCTAGGAAATATATACCAGACACAGCACACCCGGGAGACTGTCAGGAAGAATTAGAGGCACTCTGATTTGGGGAAAGCACTTCTCTTGGTGGCAGGAAGAGTTATCTTGCTCAATGGCATGTCAGTGTTACCACACACCATAGTCTCACATTCTACAGATGAAAGACATTATCCCACCCAGGAAGATAGCAGTTACTCCCTCAAATGAATCAGAGGATGTCATCCTCATATGGACACCATTTGTGGAGTGTTTATATGAAAACTATGAAATTTAATAGGCTGGAGAAAATAATAAAAAAAAAAAAACACATTTAAAAAAGGCAAGTAGAGAAAAATACAAAATGTTTATGGTTGCCTCCAAGATCTGTCTTAGGAATGCCATTACTTTTCAAACGGTGTTCCTAGGAACACCTGAATTAAGCAAGAGAGCCTTAGAAGAAAATATTCTATGGTCCAATTAGTTAAGGATAGTCTCTGCTCTACAGTCCTTATTGGTAAATGACAATGACAATGTAAGGAATTTGAGACTCCTAGAGTAAACAAAACAAAACAAAACAAAACAAAAAACAACCTTTTTCATTTTGGTTTATTCCAGATTTTCCTAAATGTATACGAGTGTGTAACCATTTTATTTAGAACTTCTAGTAAACTCATTATAGTCTAGTACACAGTAATATTAATCTTTAGCTATCAAGCTCTGTTATCTTTAAACTAGGTGAGATGACAGAGTTACTACCTGCCCCTCCTGGTTGGATGGGCTAAGAATTGTCCTGGGCGTGAGTGTTTTGAGAGGCATGAATGTTTGTACAAATGCATCTCATGCACCATGTTGCTGAAGGCTTGCAGAAGCGAGCCTGCCCTGATTGGCGAGGCTAACTAGTTCAATGAATCTAATTATAGCCACCGTTTGTTAGGCTTTCCCACAATAAGAATTTTTTCCCCTTGAACAAAATTTGGAGCAGAACAAAAGATGGTAAAAGTTGTGGTTTGTTTGAAGGGGAAAACAACAAACTCTACAAGCTTAAGCAAAGCAGATTTTCAACAATTAACTCATCTATTCAACAGATGTTTATTAGCCTTGCGTAGTTGGGATTCTTCTGTGATGAGTGATAGAAGGTCTAACCCAGGCTGACTGTGGCACATTACAATTCCCAGAAAAGGCCACAGTCACATTTCCAGTTGGAACACCACCCTTGCCCTACTCTTGAACCTGAGTTGTTTTGTGAGAGCTCCAACCAATCGAGGATGGCAGGACTGGTGCTGAGTGACTTCCCATAAAAGGGCCGCGGTTTCTGCCTGGCTCTCTCTCTCTTTTATTGGGGGTGGAAGAGGGCTTCTCACTTGGGGAAAAGCTGACACCATGATGTGAGGTTGCCCAGATTAGCTCATGAGGAAGGACCACCTAAGAGACCCATATGGAGAGGACCGATGCCTCTTGTTGATGACCAGCATTACCACCAAGCCTTCAGATGGCCACAGCCCCTAGCCCGAGCGAGGGCCACTACCTTTGACATCTAGCGGAGGAGATGCAAGCTTTCACTGCTGAACCCTGCCCAAATTGTAGATTCGTGAGCAAAATACATTTTGCCATTGTTTTAAGCCACCAAAGTGAGGAGTTCTGCAGCCACCATCAGGGCAACAGGGCTCATAAAAGGAAATGTTCAGGAGTGTTGTTGGCTCCTGGCATAGACCGAGCAGGGGTTCAGACGATGTCATCAGAGATCCAGTTTTTCCCTCCCTATCTCTTGATCCAGTTCTCCTCCTTGTGACTTTCTTCTCAGATAAGCTCTGCCCTCCAGGAAATGTGACAGCTGGAGTAGTGACCCAGATATTTCCAGATTTAGACCAGTGTGGAAAGGGCATCCTCCTCTACCCCAAGCACCCCAACAAAAGTTTCACACTATCTTCCTGGCTGTGATGAGGTCATGTGTCCACCTCTGACCTCATCATGGGACCAGAGAAATGATTGGCTAGACCCGATTCACAAGCCACTGCATTGAAGAGGAAAGAATGTAGCTCTGGGAAAACTACAGAGACGGAGGTTTAAGATTTAGGTGAGGTGAGCTCCACAACAAAAATCCGGGGTTACAATTGGCAAAAGAATGCTTAAATACTAAGCAACTAGAAGAAAACATTTCTTTATTTCTTTATTTTTCTTTTTTATTTATTTCTTTTAAATTAAATTTATTGGGATGACATTAGTTATTATAATTATATAGGTTTCAAGTATATAATTCTATGATACATCATCTGTATATTGCATTTTGTGCCCACCGCCCAGAGTCAAATTTTTTCTATCATCATGGATTTAACTCCCTTTACTAACTCCCCCCCTCCTTCCCTCTCGTAACCACCACACTGTTGTCTGTGTCTATGAGGGTTTTTTTGTTTTTCTTGTTTGTTCATTTGTCGCCTTTAGTTTTATATCCCACATATGACTAAAAGGGTTTTATGAATTTGACCCCAAAGGCAAGGGAAGTAAAGGCAAAAATAAATAAATGGAGCTATATCAAACCAAAAATCTTCTGCACAACAAAAGAAATTGCCAAAAAAAGAAAAAGGCAACCAGCCCAGTGGGAGAAGATATTTGTAAACAACTCTAACCAGGGGTTAGTATGTAAAATATATGAAGAACTCATACAAGTCAACACCACACAAACAATCCAATTAAAAAATGGGCCGAGGACCTCAACAGGCACTTCTGCAAGAAGATATGCAAATGGCCAACAGATATATGAAAAGATGCTTAGCTTCACTATAGCTATGAGGGAAATACAAATCAAAACGACCATGAGATACCACCTCACACCTGTTAGAATAACTCTTATCAGCAAGACAAGTAGTAATAAGTGTTAGAGAGATTGGGAAGAAAAAAGCACATTTTTAAAAAGAATTTTTCTAAATGTCAACTTCAAGCACCATTCTAAATAAAAAAATAAAAGTGCATATTTATTGAGAGCTTAATTTGCACAAAGTAGAGTTCTAAGTGCTTTATGTGTCTTAATTAATTAAAGCCCTTACAACACCTACTAGGTGGAGACGATTAATAACACAACTTTACAAAAATGAAAGGAAGACACAGACTTAGAAATGGACCGAGGCTGCATGGTTAGCAAATAGCAGAGGTAGAATTCAAACCAAGGTAGTCTGGTGCCAGAAGCACATCTGAGTCACTGTGCTACAGTGACTTACAGCAATTTTAACATGTGCTAGAGAACAGAAACGAACAAAGGGTGTGCTTGCCTTAGAAAAACCCGTCAGCTAACAGCTCAAAAGTATGTGACTGCATCACTGCAACTCAGTGTGTGCTCTTCTCTAGCAAAAGGGAGGCATCGTGAGGGCTAAGAAGGAGAGATACTACACTTGGAGGGGAGACTACGCAAGAGTGCTGAAGCGCTGACCTTGGGCTCGTCCTTGAAATGAAAATGGGACTTTGCCTCAGGAAGGGGTAGAGGAGGGATGGATATTCCGGGCAATGCATGCAAGGAGAAATGAGGTATTTTCCTAAAAACTGTCCAGAGTTATTCATTCTTTCAAGATGTATTTGTTGAGTACCTACTAGGTAGCGGACACACCTGTAGGGACTTAGGGTCCATCAAGACACAAAACAGACAGGGATCACTGGCCTTGTGGAGCTTAAGCGCTGTCAGCTTAACAAGGATGGTGCCCAGGCTTCAGCAAGAAAGCTGAGTGGCCATATCTTCATGTCCTTTTAGGCAGGCTGGATCCAAGATGAGATGCGTTCTGTGTTTCACTAGATTTCCTAAGGAAGAGAAAGGCCAGCTTTATCTCAGCTGTTGCTACCTGGAGAGAGAAAAAAACAACCAGGGAGGCCCTGTGGGAGGCAAATAAATGCAAACCTCCCTTAGCTAAGTGTTGGCCCAGGCTGACACAAGCACAGAGCAGATGGGTGTGCACGCGCGTGCGCATGTGCGTTGTGTGTGCCTGGTTGCAGATGTGTTGTGTGTGGCAGGCCCCAGGGGGAGGGAAGGCAAGGGGGCTCCATTCCTCACCAGTGGCTCAGCAGTCCAAAGCTTGGAGAGGCCGCCTGGGTATTAATCATGCAGGGAGAGGATGGCATTTTAGTTTTCAGTAAATGACAAACTTTATTAGAGAAAAAGGCAGAATCAGACACATCCTGTTCTTTCCCAGAGTTCCTCACAAGGCAGGAAGACTTCAGTGAAAGACTGGAGGAGGGAAGAACCAGCATCCCTTTCCCAGGGATAATTGAAGTTGTCTGTACTGTTTTATTAGGAAAAAAAAATCCTCCCTCCCAACTGGCATCTCCAAAATGATGTACTGAAAACTTCCAAAGAAAGGTCACACTGCCCAATGTGAATCTGAAAGATAATTATTCTTGTCATCTCTTATGGAATCTGAGTTCTGGGATTAGTTTCAAAACTTGAGTCCCCCCAAAATAAAACTGCCTCTATTGGCCTTTTCTCCCCAAACCCTGAACAGTTACACTCAACACTCTTTTTAGAAAATTCTCACCCATCACACAGTAATTCCTTCCTTCCACATTTGTTTTGAGCCCCTGCTGTTGCCAGGCATGTGCTGGGCAACAAAGCTACAGGATGGTGAGATGGACTTGGTCCCTGTGCTTGTGGAACTCAAGCTAGCTCATGACTTTCCTCTGGATCTCACTTGCTGTAAACTCTCAAGAAAGTACCTCCCTTCTTTGTGCCTTATTTTCCTTACAAGCAAAAGGAGGAGCCTCAATATCACATAACACTGTGATTCTATCATTAATATGAATGAAACATCGGTAAAAAAGGAAAGAAATGCAACACTCACAGAATGCAATACCTGCACTGGATGATCCCCATGGCCCTTTCCCCATCTCTCTCAAGAGCTTCCCATCAGAAGTTGGGGGGTAGCAATAGGCAGAATAATCTCACTGATAAATGGGTGAAGCAGGGAAGCTCTAGCAGAAGGTCTTATTGTCTTCCTTCTATCCGCTGCCAATTTTAGCCGTGAAAGCCTTGGTGAGAAACGTTTAAATCAAATGGGACCCACCGTGTGCCTAGAGCATTCATTTTCACATAAATCATATTTAGCGTCCTTCAGAATTGGAACTTCCATGAAGGATAACAGTTAAATGTTAATTTATAACATGTTACTGTTCCTCTCTCATAATCCAATGCTAATTTTTAAATTTAGCCCTAACACGTTTACAGAGGACAGTTGCTAAATCTCCTGGCCCTTCCCATTTGAATTCACTGTAAGTCAATTAAAGGGCCCTGACGGCCGCTGCTTCCCTTCACGGCTGGGCTCTTCCCACTGCTGGGGCCACGTGTCCCCCACTCACTCCCAGCCTGGGTCAGGAGGTCACCACGGGCTCAAATCTGATGCTCAAAGAGCACGTTGGCTCTGAGCATGAGGGTTGGTTCTATTTCCCTCACTCCTAAGGCCAAATGTCCGGTGCCAATGCCTTGCTCTTGCTTTAACACCATGACACTGTAGCTGTGTTCTGGTCTTGCTGGGGTGCCCTGTGTGTAGAGCTTTGATTCTTGTGGCTCTATCCACTAAGCTGGTCTGCTTTCCTTGTTCAGTTTTGGCTTTTCTTTTAGTTCCTATCAGCAAACTTCCCTTGTCCCCCTGCAGGTGAACCCTTCCCCACCTGCTTGGACGTCCCACGCTGGAAGCGGACACCACCGAGTTAGAGGCCCAGGGCTCGCCCAGCTGCCCTTCTTCCTGCACCGAGCACACTGAGGGGCAAGGACGAAAGGTATGAAAATTTACCACTGAAATGAACGTGGACTGGAATCTGAGGAAGGGACAAAAGAAAGGAACATGAAAACCTTATTTTTTCATTTTTACTATTCCAGAGTACAGACAAAATTCTAAATGAGCAAGTTATAAATGGAAAAGCTAAGCTAAGGCAGCTGGTAACTACAGGCAGAATGTTTTGAAGCAGTAGACACAGGTACAAAAAGAAAAACTTTCATGCTGGAAATAGATGAAATCGCTTTGTATTAATAATTCTTAGATAAGAAAATACATGTGTGCCATTCCGTCCTTCAACCAAACTTTATGAAACACCTACTGTGCATGAGCCCTCTGTCAGCTACTCGGCTCGAATAAAACATAGATCTGTAGAAAGATAAAAGAACACAGTACAGTGTAATCCGAGATAAACTACAACCTGGGAGAGATAATATATACAAATGCTAAAATAGTAAAAGTATTAAATATTCACTCTTTCTGCATTTGTAAAGACTCGTGTTTTAATTCAGTGGCACTTGCTTTTAGGACAGAAAAGGAACAGTGAACAGTAATTTCCATTGCACTCATTTGTTGTTTTGTTTTTTTTAAAAAATATATATCTTTTTTTATTTCAGAGAGAGGAAGGGAGAGAAGGAGAGAGACAGAAGCATCATGATGAGAGAGCTACCATTGATCAGGTGCCTCCTGCACGCCCCCTGCTGAGGATCGAGCCCGCAACCCCGGCATGTGCCCTGACCAGGAATCGAACCGCAATCGCCTGGATACTAGGTCAATGCTCAACCACTGAGCCACGCCGGCTGGGCTGCACTCATTTGTTTCAAATCCACCTTCTTACTGGCTCCTTAGTGCACCATGCTATAGAAATAAAAAGGCATGTTTCTGATGAATTGGTGACCTCGTGATTGGTAAGGTGGCGTTGGCTTGCCTCTGATTCCAGTGAATGTCAAATTCTTACTGTTTCCAGTCCTGCTGGGCTCAGGCCTGGCTCGGCCTAGAGAAATGAGCAGGTTCAGTGCTGGGGATCTAAGATGCCGTAGCCATGAACCAAGGTGCTTCACGCAGGGTTCCAGCTGGGAGCAGATGGTGAGCATTTCACCAGGTAGGGTGCAGCCCCCACCACAATCATTCTTCCCTCTCATCGCTGGCGGTGAAATGCTGGACAGGCCTCTAATGGCTGGGTAATGAGCATGATTAAACCCTGATAATGACTCATCCTAGGAGAAAATGTCCAACCCTGCAGAATACATTCTGCTTTATTATCTGCGAGCCTCTCATGGCTGATGGCAACTGGAGATTGACGGGCTTCCATTGCGTGGAGGGTGTGGGGTTGGGCAGCAATGGAAGGTGCTTTCAGACTGTCACGGCCTGCGACGCTCTTCTGCAGACAGGAGGCCCTGCCAGGGACGTGCCCAAAAGCACCTTTCCGCCCTTAAAGCCCCAGATCCTCCAATCTGGCAGGAAGAGCAGTCGTTGATTCTAAACAGAAATGTGTTGTTTTCTGTGTAGATCTGATTAACACCGCGCTGCCGAGTCTTTACGGTCAGGCCAGATTATATTACAGTCATGACAAGCAGTTAATGAATTTACATTGACTAATCCATACAATGCTAAAGATTTTTCTGTCAGGATTAATATACAAAATGTTCAGGACACTGTCTAATGTGTGGCTCTGCTCTTGCACCCATGCGACCTGTGGCTGGCGTTTAACGTCCCATGATGGGGGCTAAGTGACAGACGGGACCCCGACACCGACTCGGGATTGTTTGGAGATTAAGGAGACGGTGTTATTCCTGACTCCTTGTTCCTGATTAGGCATCTCGCATCTTGCTTTCTTTTCCTGTAGGAGCTGGGCAAGCAGCCTTGAGGGTCGCTGTGGGGCCTGTGGCTCCTCTGGCCCTTTGCTCCTCTGGTCGCTGCTTGCTCTGGTCCTTTGTTTCCTCTGCTGTGTCACCTCAGCGTGATTCTGACCTCTTGTCTTGTTTTGACCTTAGGTACCCACCATCCCCTCCCCGGCAAACAGAACACTCCAGACTACTTACCTCTTCCAGAATCCTCGCTCCGCCCTAAGTACCACCTCACCTGCACCTCTAGCCTGCTTCGGTTCTAGCCACAGAGCCTTCCACAAGCGCGAGGCCTGTTGATGGCCGTCACCCGATGCTGGTGGAAGGCCCCTGTTATGCCCATCTGGATGCCAAATGCTAACTATAGTGGGCATCATAATCAACTGGAGGACATGTAGAGCATGCAATTTACCGCCCATCCAGCAGGTCTGCACTGAGTCCCATGGACCTGCTTTTCATCAAGTAGCACAAGGGCTTCTTCATGCACCACACATCAAGAATCAAGGAGGCCCTGTGTCAGGTCTTCTCCAGCAGGTCCCTGTTTCCTGGCAGCGGTGTCAGTACTAACACATTTATTGACGGGGTGATGTGGGTAACAGGCAGCCTCTGTGGAATCAACTCTCTGGAGCAGACTCTCCCAATGCCATATAATTTCTGGTTTTTCCCCCAGCTTGATCTAAGTCTGTGAAAAAGAAAAGCTTGGGCTCCCACCGGATCCCTTTACCCTCATATTCAGAGCACTAGAGGTGGTGAAAATATATTATATTGACTAAAGAAAAGCCCTTTTTGGAGATAATATCTGCAGCAGACCCTGTGAGCATTTGCCAAGGGAGAAAATGAGGGGATGGGCTAATGGTCTTAGTGGCTATAGCCTCCTTGTGGTCATTTGTAGCTCAATTAGCTATAAGTCCAAGGCTTACGTGTAACTTACACAAGTCCATTAAGTTTGGTTTATACTTGAAACAAGTGGAAGTTATAGTAGAAAGCATGGAAATATCACTATAGATGAGGGTCATGGTGGGTAGATTGAATTAGGCCTATCAGAGTCACTATTCTGCCTGGCCAGTGTTGCTCAGTGGTTGTGAGCATTGACCCGTGAACCAGGAAGTCATGGCTTGATTGCTGCTCAGGGCACGTGCCCAGATTTCTGGCTCGATCCCCAGTAGGGGGTGTGCAGGAGGCAGCCAATCAGTGATTCTCTCTCATCATTGATGTTTCTGTCTCTCTCCTTCTCCCTTCCTCTCCCTGAAGTCAATAAAAACATATTTAGAAAAAAAAGAGTCACAATTCTATAACATGTCAGGAGGGGAGCTAACCTATACTGAGGACCTGATAGGTGCTAGGGGTTTACAAGCATTACTGCTTTTACATTTACAACAACCCTGTGTGGTAAATAAAATTGTTCCCATTTCCCAGTTGAGGAAATTCAGGGTCGGAGAATCTAAGTAGCCTGGCCCAGATCACACCTGTAGCACTGTCAGAACAGGAATTTCAACTCAGTTGAGCCTGACTATCCCACTGCAAACATTATGTCTTGAGGATGTAGAGATGCTAATTTGACCCAAAGCCATGGAAACTTTCTGTCTGAAAAACAGTGTCACCACCTTTAACTTTCACCTTCATATCTTCTCTTTCAGGGGACGACATGGTGCTTGTCAGGCCTCAGCTGGTTCCTCATAAGTGGCTAACACAAGACTATTGAGATATATCAGACAAGCTGTGCGTTGTCATGACATTAAATGGTTATCAAAGACCAAGGTCTTAGGCTATAAATGTTTTCTTCCAAATAAATCTGAGCACTGTATCTATATAACCATGTGTACATTTATTCTCAGAGCCCCTGAAAGTTGGGTGGAACATGTACTATCTATTTCCCTCTCTCCTGATTATATTTGCATCCTGGTTCAAACCCTTCCCCTCCTCCATGAAGCCTTGATTTTTTGTAATTAAAATTTACACCCTTTCTTCTGTGTCCTCCATTGACCTTTGTATGTTGATCATCAAGTCCTGCCATGGAAATTGCTTGGGTCCATATCCATCACCCCTCTCCAGACTCTACATAACTAATGGGAAAGAATTGAGTGTTACTGGTTTTTGTTCAAAGCCAATGTTAAATATATGATGATTGAATTCACAAATGGGGAATAAACTATATTGCTCAATGATTTTTTTGCCAAAGGCCTCCTGCTTAATATGGGCCACAAAACCATGGTCTTCTAGACTCTGAGAACTCAAATACTCACAGATATGCCATGCAAGGGTTGATGGAGAGCCCAGTGTTGGCATCTCAGCCCCGGGCGGTGTCAGTCTTACTTGGCCCAGACCAAAAAGGGCAGATCTGAGTAGCTGGGAAGCTGAATTCCCCTCATTTCTCTTCATCACAAGAGGCCCATTGTTGCTCAATGAAACTAGTCAGTAGGCACCTTTTTTTCTTCTTTCATGCTTGTCCTTCCTTAGAAGGGGTTGTGCCCTGGGCAACACTCCCACACTGACTTCTCTGAACTGATCCCAGCTGTCTCAGTGGCATTTTCCACTTTTCAGGGGCTGAGCCATGGCCTGGAAGAGCATCCAGGTTCATGTCAAAGGCTCATCCCAGCTTGTGAATCCCAGCCATGGGGCTGGAGCACCAGGAACTTCCAGGAGGACTCACAAAGGGCCCAGTTGTAACATTTGCTCTCCTTAGGAACACTATCCTTGTGTCCTAATTGGTTTTGGATGAGGGGATGGCTGGCCAAGAACAAGGAGGCAGACACATTTCCAAAATCTAGCTTGTGTGACCAGGGCACTGCAGGCAGCTCCGTGGGAGATCTCCCTCAAACGCCTCCCCAAGGCGACTTTCTTAAGGTCTTTGGAACTCCTGGCACAGTCACCCTGTAATGTCAGTTTACTTGGAAGCTTTGTGATGTTTGCATGCTTGGGGCTGTTTCTCCCTGGTTTGAAACTCCCTTTTGAAGCCAGATTTTAGATTCTTTCCAGAGTGCAAAAATGTGTGCCCTCCCTCAAGCAGAGGCGTTGAGGGGTCTTGCTTGTCCAGTGAGAACCGTCAACAAGAGGAGCAAAGCAGAGCAAAACATGATTTTTCTTTAGGGCTGGGGCGGTTGGGAAATGTTAATTCTGGGTTTAACCCTGGAATCAGTCTTTCAACATTTGCTCATTTGGCTGGAAGTTATTAAACACCCTACGTTTGGCATTGTACTAGGTACTGATGTGCTGGAAAGATAAATGAGGTTCCTACTCTTGGGGAGAATCCAGAAAAGCTGCAGAAACAAAAACCTTCACCCTAGAAGCAGCAGGAACACAACTGTCAAGCAATGAAGGCAACTCTACACATGGGCTCTCTGTGTGGAATCCGGCAAGTCCAGGGCCCACCCAGGAACAGGATTCTGTATGTAACAGTGCATGTGTGATGTGCGTGTATATGTATGAGATATTTACATGTGCAGAAGTACATACATATTTCTATAGAAATCCGCAGTTTACTGAGATCCTCAAACGTTCCCCAAAATAAACTCCACGTGTTAACATGCCAATGACAACAAATGCATCCGTCTCTCTTCTTACTTTTTACCCTCTGCCTTAGATTCTGACCAGGAGGTTGTGTGCACCAGACTGCACTTGCTCGGGTCTTACCAATCTGTGATTTAAAAGGCATATATTTGAATGTGGAAAGAAAGACTCTTTTCATGTTTGTGAATATTTTTGTTAATAAGCATTTTCTCTCCAAACAAGCTGCAGTATCATTGGTAAACTCTTTCTTCCCTGCCATGGCCAGATTAAGAAAATAATGTTTTATTACCAACGAGATGCTAAATAATGCACTTCCTGTGCAGCTGTGATGGCATTAAATCGTGACCACATCTTAGCTTAGTCTTCTCCCTAGAAAAAAAATGTAACTTCCCAAAAGGAGGGGAAAAGCTGTGTTTTAAAATGTTTTAGTATCCAAGAGTTCTGAATTGAAGAGAGCCAACATTTAGTCTAATATTCATAACTTCGTGTCTCCCGACCATCTCTGGTGACAGAGGCACTCAGTAACTTCGGAGGCCTCCAGGAGGTCCAGGATGCTGCAGCACAGAGCCACAATGTGAATGATATTTCCTGGGATTATGCACCATGGTGACCCTGATACGGCTAAAATGAAATTCTTCCTTGCTCCGCCTTAAGGCGTCCTCACATGCTGGACCTGGGCTCTGCCATCTAGGACCACCTGGATCTGCTTGATGAGGGGATTCCTTCCAGCAGTAGAAGTTTTAGCTTGGAGTCTATAGCACCAAGGGGAACTGAGTGAACACATCAATAAAAGAATTAAGAGTTTATAGTTGATCCTGTGCTGGAAATAGAGAGACCATGGAGAATGACCACACTCAGAGTGACCCAGAGCTTGTCGGGTAAGCTCTTGGCTGCTGGGAAACTACTCTTAGTTCATTTCTTTTTACCTCTGGTCTCTGGGGGCTAGTTCTATGTCTGGTTAGCTTAGTAGCTAGAGTATAGCACCAATAAAACTGAGGTCTCAGATGTAACGCCTCCTGAGATGCACTGACTATTGTTAACCATTTCCCTGGCCAAGGGCTGCAGTCCTTACAATTACCTGACAGATTCTCCCTCTCTCTTAAGTACACAGGAAAACACCTACTACTCTAAGAAGTTTCTAAAACACAGTATAGAGTTACTGAAAATAGGAACACAGGACCTATCATTTGAAAGGAAAACTAAAAGTCATTCAGTTCCATCTGTGATCTGATCCCAGGTCCCTCCATAATGTCGCTGACCTGTATTTAGGCAGCCTGACAATAATAATAGCCACTCTTACCGCTGCTGTGACTATGACTCGTGGCAGCCTTCCGAGGCATGCCTTCTCTCGCTTAACCTTCGCCCAGTCCTCTGAACGGGTGTGGCTACCGTACGCACTTTACAGATAGAGGAGCTGTATCTGAGAAGGGTAGTAAAATTCCCAGGGTCTCATAGCTTTTAATTCGCAGTAGCCAAGTCTTAACCCAAGTCTGCCTAACTCTAAAGAGTCCAACTCTGAGTCACTGTCGCCTCCTCTACTGCTTTCTTGTGCCCTCCCAGTGACACTCTCTTTCAGTGGTGCTGCAAGGAAGTTCTTTTCTCATACAAATTTTTCCCGTTTGTTCACTCTTCCAACACACGTATATTGATTGGGTCGTCCGTTCCAAGGACTGAGCTGTATGTCCCCGTATCTGCAGAGCTTCCAGATCTGCTGCCCAGGGTCGTTCAACAATTCTAGTTTCTTCAGCTATCCGAAGGCAGCAAGGGTGAAACTTCTAAGTTTGTTCTTCAATCAGAATGTCCCCAGTTTCTTCAAAGCCCTTCATTTAGGGTGGTTTCCACTGCTTTCCTCTTACAGTCTCCTCTCCAGCATAGACTTCATCTCCTCAGCAGCCAGCAGACCAATTTAGAGCCTGCTCGGATGCTCCTTAGAGCAGGACCATCACCTTCCTCAAGTGGTCCCTGGTGCATCATTTCCAAACAGTTGCCTGGTTTGGGGGACTAATAGCAACAAACAAAAATGACTAACATTTAACGAGAATTTACTATACACCAGCTACTGTTTAAAGTGCTTCACTTGAATTAACTCATTTCATTTTCACACCAGCCCCATGAGGTGCATACACATGTGGTTCCCAACTTATGGATGAGGAAACTGAGGTTCTGAGAGGTAGAGGAATTTGCCTAAAGTCATTTGGATAACCTAACCCCAACCGCCTTGTTCCAGAGGCCACGCTTTTCCTCTCACAGTGCTTTACGCAGGGAGGGTAGTTCCAAGGACTGTTTTTCATGAGCCAGGGCCACGGCCTTCTCAGCACAGCGCCTTCTGAGGGTTTCCCTTTGCTCCCTAGGTCACAGAGCCGGCTGCCTGGGCTCAGGACAAATGTTCCCTAGCTCAGCAGCCCTCAGTCCCGCCTCTCTGTCTCATACTTGATGTCCTCACAGAGCCCATTTCTGCATCCTCAATCCAGGTTATCCTTCTGTTCCTGACGGCAAAGTGCACCTTATCTGAAAGGATGTCTTCACTCTCCTTCCTCAAACCTTCACTAAGAAAATAAATGCAAAAATGGGCATATTCAGCAACCATTAAGCTCCTAAAAATGTGTATTTCTAAAACAGCAGAGATTTTAAAGAAGTTAAACCGTACCCATTTTTTTTGGAATCTGCCATAAGTCTTTCCTATAAACCATTAGTTATACTTACTAGTCCTGTCATTCTTTATAAAATGTGTTTTTGGAACCTCTTATCATATATGGGCAGAATTTTCTCCCCAAAGAGTAAAGCTATGCAAACTTAAAAGCTCCTTTATTTGTAATTTAAAGATGATTCTTTTTTATGAACATGTATAATTTGTTTGTGCATTAATTCTGTAATTAATGGTGATAAAGTACATCAAATATGTAAAGTGTTGCATAAGTGCTTAATTAAAATAAAAACAAAAAAGCGATAATTAATTGTTCACCCCAAAGGCTAGACAGTATTATAGTTCACAGTGACTACCAATTACTATTCCTATTGTTAATAATCAGCTCAACTTTTTAAATAAAATAGAACATGTTAAAATTTTTTGATTAAACGTGGAGTCAAAAGAAAAAAAGAGTTTCTTAAAAATATTTTCATCATTATAAAGTCTCTGTGGGAAAACAGCTTTCAAATTTTGCATTTCAAATCCTTGGTTGAATTCAGCATCATTATACTTTTTTTTTTTTTTTTTTACTTAGGCTTATACTATTATAAAACCACACTTTTCAAGTTCCTATTCCTCCCTAAGGAATCCTGAAAATGCAACCAAACCCAAGGAGAATGATCTTAGTTATAAATATAAGTTCATTAGTGTTTGAAAATGCTACTATTCAGTAAGGCACCTACTATGTGGAAAGAACTGTTTCAAGTGCTTTGGAAGTATTTTTTCACTTGACAAATTTATTGAGTACCTACGATGTGCTAGACGCTGTGGTAGGTACCAGAAATATATAACAGGGAATAAAAGTGGGAGCAGATTCAGCCCTCCGTGGTGCTCAGGATCTGGGGAAGGACACAGACATATAAAAAGAATTGCAAACATAAGTGCTAGAAGAAGCAAACACTCCTACCTAGAGTTCTAGTTTTGTAGATAAGAAAATTGCTCATATAAGATGGTAAATGACTGAATATCGTCATTTAGCCTTGCCTACTTCGTGTTTTTTTTCCAGTTTTTTTGAGGTTCCCAGCTTTTTAAAATGACATCTTCATAAATAATCCATCTGTTTTGACTTCATTAACCAAGAAAATATAAACGAATCAAATGGGTATTACTTTACTTACTTTACTCAGAGGGTAAATGGATTGCAAATAGACCAACAGACTCACGCTTATGGGGAGCTATGTATGCATTCACCTTGCAAGTCCATTGGAATCGCTCAGCTTTCCTTTGTTAGCTGCACAGAGCCGCATTATTGGAAGGTCACTGGGCCTGCCCACCTTTTCCTTGGCTGGTGGGGTTTGGGTGGCTTCTGCCTATAGAAGTCATGTTTCTTAAAAACCAGCTCTGCCACCTATTCCATAGGCTTAACTGCCTCTCTCTGCTTATGTCCCCTCCACCCTCTGAAGCAGTAGGCCATTAAGCAGAGACAAATAATCTTATTTTGAAAAGTGAAATATAACTTCCTGTCACTATGCTAATGAAGCAATAAAGTTGGAATTCATAAAGTATTGTATTTAATGAAAATACTGCCAAGATAAGATGTCACTGTGGTGCATTCAAGAACAGCCACCCACACAGAGCTCTTCCTCCTGTTTATACTTTGGCAGTGGATCTTATACTTGTTGATCTCAACACTTAACCCTATGACAGGAAAATCTCTGGTCTCAATAGATGAGCATATCTCATACTTGGAGCTCCCGCACCCTCCTGGACTCACTCATGGGCAGGTGCCCTTATCTCTATAACAGTGCCACCCCTTAGTCAGCCTCCTGGCTAGGAATTTTAATTTGAGTTTCACAGATGGATGTCAAAGGATTAATAAACTCCAGAGACATATGTACATTCTACATACTATGGATTTGTCTTGGGAGAAGTTGCATTTTTTTTTAATTCTCAAAATGATCTATTGATGTTTTAAAAATGTTTTAAAAGCATTGCTCTTTTCAGATTCCAATGGTGGATTCCATTAATGACTCAAATTCTCCACCTCCCCTCTCTCCACATATTGGCCATGTGATTGTGTAGATCTGGCTGCTAAAGAATTGGAGTCTATGTTCCTGCTCCTTGAATCTGATCTCAGCCTTGTGACTTGCTTTAACCAATGGAATGGAGAATATATTTAGTGTGTCACTTCCAAGTTTAGGTCTTAAGAGACCTTGTGTGCTTCTTCTTGGTCTTTTCAGCTTCTGCCATCTCCATAGGAAATATGCCTGGGCCAGTCTGCTGATCCCGAGACGAAGATGAAAAATCCTGAGCTGCCACAACCAAGGTGCTTCAACTAAGCCTGCTCAGAGAAAACACCCCAGACAACTCTCACACATGTGAGCAAGCCCAACTGGAATGAAGTAAACCTAGTCTTCATCAGGAACACCCAGCTGATCCACAGATAGGCAAGCTATAATTATGTGATTGTTGTTTTAAATCACTGAATTTAGGGTAGCTTGTTATACAGCAATAGCTAATCCAATTCCCAATCTTTAAGGTGAGATTCCTGGCCTGCTCCACAATCCCTGGAGAGATCCTTGGGATATGATACTCATCAATGCAGAAGTGGCCTCAGTTCCAATCTTCGATAAGCTTTCTCTATGTCTGTCCCCTACACAAAAATATTGGGGCTAACTCCATAAATTTTTCCTCCAGAATTATTCTGTATGTGACCCGTGGTGAGCTCACCTCATCCATGTTGCTCCATGTCTGAAGACTACTGTTCACAACTTACTGTAGATAGGATTCATGGACAGTAAAGCCTTAGTCAGGTCAATATCAGGAGAGGACATTAACAGAATGAAAGTGAGATGAAAATAGAATATAAGTGCTATTGAGTTGCTAAGGTCAAAAGGAGGAGCAGGCACACTGGCTATGCTAAATGGGAGATTAAATGCTGTGATATCTATACACTCCCTGTTTTAAGTCTTAAGATCTTTCATAGTCTTAAAAGCAAACTCTCTCTGGCAACATGGTTCTTTGGACACAATCCATCACATAATTTTTTCATCTACAAGGTCAATTTTCCCCTTTCTATAGCAGAAATAGCTGAAGGAGGAGCTCAGCTCCATTTCCCATTGTCCACTTGCCTTCTGACATAGCCCAAAGACTACATTCCAAAATAAACAAGAACTGTAGTGTATCCCAAACACCCAGTTACACCTCCTCCTTCCGCACCCCCAGTACTTCCCTATATTGTAGACATGTGACCTTGACCAAGTCTCATCATCTTTCTGGATCCAGATTTCCATGTTTGTAAACCTAGGGAACTCGAGATCAGATGACCTTGATGGCTTGTAATCATCAAATTCTCTGATTAGTCTCATCTACTCAACTAAATTCATAGAAACATCGATTTTTAACTTTGGAAGAAACATTCAAAATTATCCAGCACCAACATTTTAATTTATGAAAGAGCAAACAGCCCCAGACAGATGAAGCGAATGGTCTGGGCCCACACAGCAAGTTAACAGCAGAGCTGAGATGAGAACCTCTTTCCTTTGCAACATGTCTCTCATTCCACTTCCTGCAGGATGGGGGGTGCTTTCAAATTCATCTTTCATCTTCAGCCACACAATCCAACAATTGTAACCAACACTCAATAAATCTCAGTAAATATTTATTGACTTGAGTTGGGGATGAGTAAGCATTAGTTACAAGGCCAAGAACCAAATTTTTGAGTCTGTTCAACCAAGAGACACGTCGGCCACATTCCCTGGAGGTCCCCTCTCATGTGGGGGAGAAATATGAATGTGCATAACTACTTTCTTAAGTTACGTTTTGATCAAAGAGCCAAAACATCTTCTTATCCAGCACTAGGTTGACATCACCAGGTCTTCAAACACCAGCACGGCTTACTATGAAGGTGTAGTAGGCAATTTACACATCATTTCTCACTCACAGTTTAGATTTTGGGGGAAGAGATAGGCTGTGGGCAAGGACATGATGGATTGGATTTCGGCAGACAGCCACTAAAAATGCTTATTATTTCAGAGTGAACTAATGTTTTTCTGAATAGAAAATAATTTATATTCACAAGGAAGGTATAAAGCAAAGAAGTCAAGTACTGAGGACAATCAGGCTCGAATTATTTATCATAGTCCCAAATACTCTCCTCTCCCATTTTTTGAGGAGGCACAGGGTTGAGTTTGGTCTCCTCCTGGGTGGCATTGCTGTTGAAATGAGGAGACACAGAACCACACATCATTCTGGCTCACTATCTTGGGAAACCACATTAATAAAGCTCAACTGACTCTCAAATCAGGTACTTAAAGCGTATTCCAAGGACACTAATGAAGTTCTCATAGAAAGAATGTCCTGTCCAGAAACATGTTTGGGAAATCCTTGGTTGAAGGGTTTTTTAACTTTATTTAGTTTCTTTAAAAAATTATATAAATAAGTATATGATACTCGATGCATAGAAAAAATATATGCCATATATGAACTATGAAGCTTAATAGTAAAATAAATATCCATAATCCCCCAATCAACTTATAAATGAAAACATTGCCAATGTCTTTGAACCTACTCGTGGGTTCCTCCATGCTTCCCTCAACTGCCTTTCAAATATGTGTAGATGTATGAATACATATGTTAGGTATTATTTAATTTTGCTTTTATGCAATTTAATAAAAATTGAATCCTACTGTATGTAGTCTTGTATGACTTGGTTTTTTTCATTCATCATTATACATTAAGATTCATTCATGTTGTTGTATATAACTGTAGATCATGGAGCTGTTGATGTTCTATGATGTGAAAATCCTACTATTTATTTATCTGTACTATTGTAGATGGACATGTTCGTTGTTTCCAGTTTTTAGCTATTGTGAGCAATGATGGAATGAATACTCTCATAAGTGACTCCTATGACAAATATGCAAGAAATTGTCTAGTATGTACATCTAGGAGTAGAACTCCTGAGTCATAAGTAATGTGCTTGTTGAACTTGACAAGATAAAAGCAAATTGTTTCCCAAAGTGATTATATTGATACATCCTCTGCCAGCAGCGTAGAAGAACAGTGCTGCTTCTACACTCAGACAAGAAGCCTCTGCCCAGGCCGGTGCCACAGGGCATTGTGCACTTTGGACAGCCTTCCTGAAAATTTTTAAGTTCCCTCCAGGGTCTAAGACTGGCTTAGACCAGAGGTGGTGTGTGGGTAGGGCATTCTAGGCCTTATTTAGCTCCTTTAGGATTTCCTCTGACACTCCAGCCCCCTACGCCAGCCCACCTGCCTCATCCACACGTGAGAAGTCAGTTCCCAGACTCACATCTATGAGGCTGTCATGGGGTTTCAAGGTAGAGTCTCTGTTCCAGGGGTTTGCCTGGCTAGCGCATTACTTCTGCTGGCTGAGGCGCATTTCTTTTGCAGGATTGTGTGAGATTGGGCTGCCAGAATAGTGCTGATAAGCTGATTTGGGGTGATTCTATTGTTTATATAGACACAGTTCCTGAAAAATATATTTATTGTTTAGAAGCCCACACACTCTAGGAGTGGGTTTGTGTAAACGTTGCCCCTATTCCACAGTCCCATCACCACTTTGTACTGTTAATTTTTGCAACAGCAATGCTATCTCATTGTGATGGTAATTTACATATCCCTGATTGCTACTGAATCTGATCATTCTAATGTTTTTATTTGCCATTATAATAACTTTTCTCTGTAATGCTTTCTCAGCCTCTTAAGCCACTTTTAAAAATTATGGTAAAACACACATAACATAATATTTACTATCTTAAATGTTTTTAAGTGTACAGTTCAATAGTGTCAAGTATATTCATGTACTTGGTTGTGCAACCAATATCAGGAACTTTTTCATCTTACAAAACTGAAACTCTATAGCCATTAAACAAATCCACATTTTCCCCTTCCCTCAGCCCCTGGCAGGTACCATTCCACTTCCTTTTAATACGAATTCGACTGCTCTTATGTCTCATATAAGTGGAATCATATAGTATTTGTCTTTTTTGTAATTGATTTCAGTTAGCATAATGCCCTCAAGGTTCATCCACATCGTAGCATGTGTCAGAACTTCCTTCATTTTTAAGGCTGAATATTATTCCATTGTATGCATACACCACATTTTATTTTTTCATTCATCTGTCAAAGGACGTTGGTGTAGCTTACACCTTTAGATTGTCTTCAACACTTTGCTTTTGATTCTTTTGAATATATACTCAGAAGTGGAATTGCTGGACCATATGGTAACACAATTGTAAATATTTTTAGGAACCATCATACTATTTTCCATACTGGCTGCAGCATTTTACATTCCCACCAACAGGGAACAAGGGTTCCAATTTCTTCAAATTCTTGCCAACTTAGTGCAGTGTATTTGTTCAATAATTGCCATCGTAAGAGATGTGAGGTAACATCTCATTGTGGTTTGTTGCATCACCTTAACTATTGGTGATGTGGGGAATCTTTTTATGTGCCTTTTGGCCATTGTATACCTTCTTTGGAGAAATGTCTATTCAAGTCTTTCCACCACTGTTTAATCTGATTATTTTATTGTTATTGCTGAGCTATAGTTCTTTTATTTATTTTTCCTTTTTTTATTTTATTTTATATTTTATTATTTTATTTTATTTTCCCTTTTATTTTATTTCCCCCCGCCACCATTCATCCCCCATTCACCCTCTTCCACCTCCCCCCACCCCATTCACCCCAAAGTCGCCACACTGTTGTCTGTGTCCACGAGCTCTCTCTCTTTTCTCTTTTCTTCTTTACTCAGTCTCTCCCCGCCCCCAAGAACCAGCCCACCAGAGCTGTGAGCCTGCTCTCTATCTGAGTCTGACTCTATTTTGCTTGTGAGTTCAGTTTGTTCATTAGCGTCCACATATGAGTGGAATCATACGGTACTTGTCTTTCTCTCACTGGCTTATTTCACTCAGCATAATGTTCTGCAGGTCCATCCGTGCTGCTGAAAAGGGTAAAGGTTTCTTCTTTTTCGTGGCAGAGTAGTATTCTTCTGTGTGAATGTCCCGCAGCTGTTTTGTCCACTCACCTACCGATGGGCACTTGGGCTGCTTCCCGATCTTAGCTATTGTGAATAGCGTCGCAGTGAACATAGGGCGCATATATTCTTTCTGATCAGTGTGTCGGGTTTCCTCAGATAAACTGCCAGAAGTGGGATTGCTGGGTCATAGGGCAGCTCCATTTTTAATTTTTTGAGCTACCTCCATAGTGCTTTGCACAGTGGCTGCACCAGTCTGCGTTCCCACTAACAGGGCACAAGGGTTCCCTGAATATTCTGGATATTAACCCCTCACCAGATACATGGTGCACAAATATTTTCTCCCATTGTGGAGACTGCTCTTCCATTCTGTTGACTGGGCCCTTTGACACACAGAAACTTTTAATTTTGATGTAATCATATTTAACTATTTTTACTTTTCTTGCCTATGATTTTGGTGCCATAACCAAGAAATCACTTCCAAGTCCAATGTCATTTAAGCTTTTCCTGTGTGTTTTCTTCTAGGAGTTTTACAGTCTGAGGTATTTCTTGAACGCGTTTGGAGTTAATGTTTGTACATAGTGTGAGGTAAAGGCCCCACTGCGCTCTTTTGCACGTGCATATCCAGTTTTCTCAGTTGGACTTGTTGAAAGGCACACAATCGTCTTGAACACCATTGTGTTGAAAAGACTGCCCTTTCCCCTTGGCACCCTTGTTGAAAACAAAGCTTATTTCTGGGCTGCCGAGTCTATTCCCTTGGTCTAGATGTCTGTCTTTATGCCAGTACCACACTCTGTTGATTACTGTAGCTTTTTAATCACTTTTGAAATTAAAAAGTGTGAGACCCAACTTTATTCTTCTTTTTCAAGATTGCTTTGGTTATTTGGGATCCCTTGAGATTCCATCTGAATTTTAGGGTGGAGTTTTCTATTTCTGTAAAAAATGCCAGTGAGATTTTGATAGGGATTCCATTAAATCTGTAGCTCACTGTAGGTAGTATGGACATAAAATATTAAGCCTTTCTGTCCATGATCATGGTGTCTTTCTGTTTATTGGTGTTGTCTTAATTTCTTTTAGCAATGTACTATAGTCTTTCAGTGTCTTTTGCCTCCTTGGTGGTTTTCAAGCCTTTTGCCTCATTTGCTAAGTTTATCTATTGTTAAGTGAAATTGTTTTCTACCTTCTTTTCACGTAGTTCATTATGAGTGTATAGAAATGAAACTGATTTTTGCATGTTGATGTTGTGTCCTGCAACTTTGCTGAATTTGTTTCTTAGTTCTAACAGTCTTATTTTTATGGAATCCTTAGGGTTTTATTCAAGCATTTAAAAGAAGTATATTTTCCTTTTAAATTTGGAGAAGTGCATTATATTTTCAGACACTAATCCCTTTTTGATAACATGTAACACAAATACTTTTCCCTGTATATGGAGTGTCTTTCATTCCCTTTTTGGTGTCCTTGGGGAAACAAAACACTTACTTTAATGTAATTTAACTTAGATCTCTCGGTTAGCATTTTTTGAGTTTGTTTAAGAAATCATTTCCTAGTTCAATTTTATAAATATATTCTCTTATATATTCTTCCAGATTATAATTGTTTAGTACTTATATTTAAGCATTTAATTCATCTGGAATTGATTGCATGGTATGAGGTAAGTATATAATTTTATTTCATTTTTTTCACAAGTAAAGCCATCTGTTCCCATACCAATTATTTACCAGTCCCTCAGTGAAGTGACATGCTTCCTCTGGTATATATCAAGTGTTCATTTATGCATGGGATTCTGTCTGGACTCCATCTTGCTCCAAATTAATTTTCTGTTCACAATAATGATAGTACCTTAATTATTTAACTTTAAAATGAGAGCTGATATTTGATAGGGACTGTCTCCTAATACTATTCACCTTATTTCGGTGGGCCTTGGTTATTTGGGGACACTTGCTCTTTTGTATACATTTTAGAAACAGCTTAACAAGTTCCTCAAAAGTCTCAGTTGGAATTTTTATTAGAAATGCATTGAATCTGCAAATCAATTTAGGAGAACTGAATCTTTAAGAAATTTGAGTCTTTTATTTTGTAAATAAGGAATACTCTATATTTAAGTATCTTTAATTTCTTTCATTTTGTATTTTTAATGTTTCTACATCAAAAAAGTGCAGCCCTTTTGTTACATTTATTCCTAGTACTTATTTTTTGTTGTTATAAATGGTATACTTTTGTTTAAATTACTTTCTTTTAATGTGGATCTTATATTCAGCTGCCTTGGAAAGCTATCATTAATTGTTATAATTTATCTTTAGATTCTTTTGAGTTTTCAGTGTAGTCAGTTACATCACCTGTGTCAATATTATTTCCTCTTTCCCATCCTGTACTGCTTACCTCCTACCTGCTCCTTACTGCATCAGCCAGGACCTCCACTGCAACATTTAATAGAAGTGGCAATACTGGGACTTCTTTCCCACCCCCCCCCCCCCGACGTCTTAAAGAATAATTTTAACTTTACTATTAAGAATGGTGTTTGCTGTAGTTTTTTTTTTATTATTATTAAATGTTTTTTGTAAATTTAAGGAAGGATTTCTATTCCTAAGATTTTTTGTTTGTTAATTTTGTTTTGTTTCCTTTATGTTAATAGCTGTTTAATTTTATCAAGTGATTTTTCTTGAGTAAGTATTGGTAGAATTAAGTATTTTTCTCTTTAATAATTATATATTTAATCCTTAAGTGAATTAACAGAGGTACATAATACATACTGTTAAAGGCAGGAAATCCACGCAAACACATAACAATAACAAAAACAATTAATAATGTAATAACAAATTTGTATCACACCAAAGACAAAATATCTGAAAAATAACAAGAGAGAGAGAAAGCAAACACTTAAAAATGATACTAGATGAAAGCAATAGCTCTAATCGAAGCCAAAAGGTGATGGTGAGATCTATAAAATGCTGAGCTGTGTGACCAGAAAAACTGTCTTTCCAGAATGGAAAATGAAAAAGAGAAAGATTTCTAGACAATTTCCATCAACAAACATTCCCTCAAAGAACTAGCAGTTCTCAAAAAAGTTAAACATAGAATTATCATATGACCCAGCAATTCTATTCCTAGGTATCTACCCCAAAGAACTGAAAACAGGTACCCAAATGAATATTTGTACATGAAAGTTCATAACAGCACTATTCACAAGAGCTGAATGGTGGAAACAGCCCAGATGCCCATCGATGGACTAATGGAGAAACAAATGTGATATATTTATATATCACAATTATCTAATATATCAGCCTTAAAAAGGAAAAAGTACTTTTAGATGCTATGATGCCAATGAACCTCAGAAACGTTACGCTAAGTGAAAGAAGCTAGACTCGAAAAGTCACCTATTGTGTAATTTCCTTTATATGAAATATCTAGAATAGTTAAGTCTGTAGGGACATACTAACGTACACTGACACCTTCCAAGGGAGAGACAGGACACACAGGATTGGGGGAGCGGTGGGTGGTGTTAGGAATTCTGACTTTACAAAGGGCCTGGGGTGTGGTGGTAATAGTGGAGCCCAGTAGTGGGAGTGCGGTGGTATCTCTTGTTATAGTAGTCATGGGTGAGGTGGGTGTAGCCTAGCACTTGGATCTGTCCATCAACAAATACTCATACTTCCATGTTCCCTTAAGGCTAATGTGCACAGCAAATCAGATGCTCTGAGCAGGAGTAAACACTGACAGAAAGGTGGTCTGAGAGAAAAGCAGCTGAGAAACCACAGAAACACTCCCATCCAGCCTCTGCTGGGGAGTTATGAGTATGGGTCGAAGATTTCTGCCCCCTGCATTCTTCTGTGAGCCCTCACTTCCCTCCTGCTAGAAGAAGTCCTTGTTCCAGAGCCCAGCTTCTTTTTTTTGCTGGGTCCTCTGCCCCCATTCAATTCAGTGGATGCCTCCTGCCTCTTAATTATGGTCATGTATATAACCTATAAGGTACCTATGATCTCAGGTACCTATATAGCCTCTAAGGTACATGAGCCCCCAGCTAACACTCCTTTTGGGGATAATGCCTGCTTCTGCATTCCTTTAAGGTTTGGGATGCATGCTACAGTGCTAATTCAATATGGGCATTTGTATCAGGAAGGGAGGTGGACTTGGGATTGACTGATTTTCCTCCTGTTTCTACCCGGAGCCTGCTCCTCAGCTTCCCTCTCCATGGGCTCCCATCACCCTCGGCGCCATCCATCACGGCTGCAGCTCAGCCCGGTGATGTATTACACTAACATATCATTAGTGCAACAGCAGAGCAAGGAGCTTTGATGATGTATTGGGGCCATACATCATCAGAATGAGTCACTCTGATGATGTATAACTCAAAAGATGGTACTATCCAGGGAAATGTGGACATACCATAAATCAGGGACAATGTTAAAGAAGAAAACTCAGGACAGCCTCGAAGGGAAATAAAGGTTCAGGGGTCCCCCTCAGTAGGGGTTGAAAGACAAAACTAGTAAATTCTTAACGGCTCAGATGGAAGCTTTCTGTTAGCTGTGGCATTTGTAATGACTAAACCAGATCATTGGCATCCCAGGGTGACACTTGGATTTCCTTTCCATCTGGAATTCAGTTTGGCTTCTGCTTTCCTGCAAAGCCCCCGTGTCCTGACAGAGATGCAGAGTCCATCAGATCAAACGCACAATGCTCCGGGCCTGGGCTCCATCTGGGTCCTCTTGCATTCATCAAACATAGAATGGATTGTGGGGGCTTTACAGTCTATGATGGCTCAAGTTTACCTTCTCTCAGAAGTTCTCCGCCTGTAACCACTGATTGCTGGAATTCCTTAGACTCATGAAGGGGTGTGATTTTGAAATTAGACTATTAAAATAGAGCCAGGGGAGCCCTTGCTTGGCTGTAGAAGTTACAAACTTTTAGAACATAGTTGAGGATTTCTATTTGTCAATAGGCTACATCTTGCTGAAATTTTCTTTGCTTTTCTTTCTGCAAAGTGGCAACAGAAAAGGGAGAAGCCTGTGTAACATTTAGTTCAAGGTGCACAAAATTCCCAAATTGGACTTTTAGGCTGTCAGTGCTTCCGTTGGACTAGAAATGAGACCCGTGGGTATGAGACCTCTGTTGAAGTCCCTTCCCTACCATCCCCCTATCTTTTCCAGTTTTACCCCATCCACAGGGAGAGTAAATTATGGAAAGTGTCAGCCTCCCTTCAGCATCCTCAGATTAGAGGGAGGTGAGTGACCATTCCATGGTTAAGAGCATAAACCTCTTCATAATTTTTTAAACTGGTAGATAAAGTCTAAAAGAAAGGGGCTGGAGAGTCATAGGGCAGAGGAGGTGGTAAGACCACACGCAGGCACAGTGAAAAAAAATGACACTTACGTGTAATGCTTCATTTAATGCTGAACTGTCAGCTTGAGATCTAAAGTCCACGCATACTGATTCTATCCCTCCACCCATTCGAAATAAAATCAAAATCAAAGCCTAGGTGCTTTGGGACTGGAGAATATCAGAACTCAGCCCTTGGCATATGGGATCCATTACAGGCATGAAGTCTTCCTCTGGGGGTTCCTTCCCCTGCTCCCCACCCACACTCTCACAGGGGAGGGGACTGCCAGCAAAGACTCTTCCAGTCATCCCTGCTCACGTTGCTGTGATTCATTGCCTTTGTTTATTGTAAACTCTGCTGTGGACCCTGTCCTGGAGGGCAGCACAATTGGAGGGCCCTGGGGGGGGGGGGGGCGCAGGAGAAGGGCCTGAGCCAACCTTAAAGACAGTGGACCCCCCCTTCCTCTCTCCACCAGAATAACAAGGGAGGGGGGCTTCACCACCTGAGCAGCAGCAAAGAAACAAAAGGCTTTTAAAAAAATGTTCTCCAATAGCTGTGCCTTCAAAGACTTAAAAGTTGAAACAAAACAGATCTTGCCTCTGCTCTTGATTTATTTATCTTTGTGGGGAGAAAGAGGAGAGGAGGAGGGAGTTGATAAAGCCAACATATTTCGGGGAGTCATTTATAGAGGAGCAAGCAACAAAAGGGTCCCGCAGTGCCGTAAGGACCCTCTCGCTGTTGCACGGAATGAGCCACCTGCCTTAGTGTGCAAGGCTTCCCTCTGCCTGCGGGGAGATGAGCGGTGCGCAGGGCACCAGGGCCTGGGGAAAGCCAGGGGGAGGGCTACAGACAACACCAAGGGGAGGGCTGAGGGAGCCGTTGGGACCTCCAGGGCAATACCACTCAGTCGTCAACACGGGCACAAGAGAGAACATAGAGAATTTGCCAGAAAGGATAGTTTTAGCTCTAGTGCAGCGGCTTCGCTCAAGAGTGGCTTGGATCAAGCTGTGCTGCGGTGCAGCCGTGGACTGACTCACAGGTTCGGCCCCCTGGGCCTGCAGCTCCGTCCAGTGCTGTGCATCTACTTGTCTGACCTGCAGGATTCTGTGAACGCCAACAGTAAGAGTAGCAGCACCACCAGCAGCACTGTGACCACAATTATCACATATTTATTGTATATTAGCAATGAGCTAAGCACTCGTCTTATATCTCAATCATCACATCAGCCTGAAGGGTAGTTTCATACGCTCCATTTTTAGATGAGTAAACTGAGGCTAGCAGCATTGTTTGTCTTTTCTTGGTCACGAGGCTAGCAAATGACACAGCAATGTTTCGACTCAGTTTCCTTTGGCTCCTCAGCTTCTACTTGTCAGTGCCATGTGACCCGCTGACCTGCGATGCAAGGCAGACCAGGCATGTCACCCAATCAGGCCTTGAAGCTCTCCCTTGACTCAACAGCTCTCAAACTGCCTGCCTTCACAGACACTTCAGATTTCCTTTCTAAAACCCATGGCCAACCTCTCTAAAACTTGAAGAAGAATTTTTACAGCTCAAAGCCTCTGTTGGTTTGTACCTGGATTAAAGAGCAGAGAAATGGTGCTAAAGACCAAAGCCCATTAACCCAAAGGCACAACCTAGAGGAAGAAAACAGTTGGGTCTGATGTGCCTGCCTGGGGAGCTGCCCTTTGCTTAGCAGAGGGCTTGGGGTCTACCCCAGGCTTGAGTTCCCACCATCAGCTCTGGAACTAGTCTCCAAACTGTGTCCTGGCCCTTTGATAACACCTTCGCCCTTCCCCCGCTTTCAGAGGGACAGTGTGCCCAGAGTTCAGAGTGCAGCAGAACTACACACAGATAAAACAATTCAACTTTTCCTAAATTATCTGCACCTCCAGAATAAATAATAACAATAATAATAACAACACCTTTGCTATGCTATTTTATGCTTCCCCCACACACCAACATCAACATAATAATGCATGGTTTTACAAGATGGAAGTGCAAGAACTAATAAAATATATGGTTTAATTAACTAAACTTATGCTGTAGTCCACATTAGAAGACCATGATTTAGCAGGCACTCTCATCCTCAGGACAGGATAATGCAAACAGCATAATTAAAAGTTGATGAGAAGTATATTTATTGGGCACACAGAAAGAAGAGACACCCAGATTTATGATACATAAAGTAAACCTTTAGTTTACAATATAATTAATATTTTAAAAATCGCAGTGTGCATATAATGCAGTGGAAGAGTCCGCCTCCGCGGAAGGATAATTTCTTTGGTGCTGATCTTGGCCCCGTTTAATAGTAAATTATGTCCCTGAGCATACACAAATGTTACATGATCTATTATGATCTAGAGATGATGCTCATTGAGATGTCTGCAGCTGTGATAGATCATGGCTGCGCGTCTCAGAAGACATGGGAGATGGCTGGAGGGCCAATTATTTATCTGTGGCATGAATTCCATGGCTATTAGTCACACGCGCGGTGACGCAAAATGAGGGTATGCCACTATATTTTAATCAATCTCTGCTCCAGAAAACCTCTTGTTAGCACAGAGCCGAGGACAGGAGACGTTTGCAGAGGAGGCGGAGAGCTGTAGAGGAGCCAGAGGGTCGGGTGAGGGGCAGCTCAGGGCAAGGGGACTGTGCAGGCGGCCACCTGGCTCAGGGCCCACGGGCCTGTGCGCCGTGGCTCACGGCTTCTCCTCAGGTAAGACTCACAATGACTGCGTGGGACAGGTTCTATTTTTATCAGGCCTGTTGTGCAGACGAGGAAACTGAGGCCCTGAGGAGCAAAGGCAGGCGGCAAAGGCAGGCCCAGGGGTCCCGGCCAGGCTGTACAACCCATCCTGCTCCACCCAGGGCTTCCCTGAAAGGCCCTGAGCTCTGAGCAGTATTTCTCTAGAATTCGGCCTACACTTTCCCTTAGAGACCAAAAGCTCAGGGACCCTCTCCTGCTCAGATTCTATTGCTCCTCTCAGACATCCCCCAAACTGCCCACCCCCGAGGCAAATATCTGCCACCATTCAACCCCTTTCTTTCCTACTTATGCCAGAGCCTCTAGGAAAGCCTTACACTGAAGATCCTCCAGAAATCTCGTCCTTGATCTCAACTTAGAGCTTATTCCAAATAGGGTCACATTTGTTGCCATTTAATATGTATTTTTCTTTGGGGAAAAAAATATCCTGATGTGTTACTTTCCCTCCTCCTTTCTAATCTTTTTTCCTTTCTTCCTTCCTACCGTCATAGTTTTTTAAACATAGGGATTGGGTTTAAAAATACACTTGTATTTTATTTTTCCTGAAACAGAAATGCTACATACTTGAAAAAAAACAAACCAAACCAAACCACAGGCTGGCTTTGGTGCATGCTCTCTAGTACCCATCCAGTCTGAATTCCCAGGGAGCTTTGTCTCCTTCACACCAGGGGTCAGTTGTAAGGCATGGAGATGCAATGTTTATTAGACCATTACTCTTTCAGTTACCTGTTTACTTTGCGTGTCCTGTATCCTGGACCACGGCTGTGGAGAGCCACTGAAGGATGTAAGGAAGGAATGCCTGCCTAATTCCCTCTTCCCAATCTACAGGGTTCGCAGGCCACGAAATAGTTGTAAGTATGTTCTGGAGCATGGGCCAGCTATGCTTAGCTACAAGGCAGAGCTCCTAGAAGTCTAGAGTGCCTGGACTTAAGGCTTTGGATTTCATTGCTTCAGTCACACCCCAGTCTGGGCCCTCTCACCCAAGTATCATGAGCACAGACAAGGAGAAGTCCAGTCCAGCATGGGCCACACTTCCTATGCCTAGTGTACCCCATGCTTGGGGGGGAAACCAGCATGGCTTTCTTGGCCCCAGGAGGGACTCATTTGGCTTGAGGCTCGAGAGGGAATTCACTAGAGCCTGACTGACATCGAGTCCCAAAAGGGGCACTGTGTCCTGGGCATGAGCTTTGAAACCCTGTCCTGGGTGGTCAGGACAGGAGCCCATCCAGCTTTCAAATTGGGATTTTTACTAGTTTTCAGTGGAACTAAAGGAAACATTTACCTACAATCCTAATGTTGTTGGAAACACTCTCAGGGAAGAGGCCTGCAAAGGAAACGTGCAAAATAAATTAAGTACAAAGCAGATAAAGAAAATAATATGAGTTCTTCATTATTTGGTTCATTACACTTTTTAGTGCTTATTAAAATCGTTGTTAAATGATTTAATTTTGTTTTGGATAAAAGTGGATGAAGGGAATAAGAGATTAAGGAGATAAACTGCTGAGCTTTCCATTTAGGAACTGGTTACAGAACAAGGGTGCGATGAGAAAATTAATTTGTAGGTCACTCGGGGGGAGCAGTCAACACCAGGCACCACAACACACACAATTTGCCTTATTTTTTACTTAATTGGCATGGCCTGTTCTGGGGAGAGCGCAGCCTGGGAAGATAAATCACCTTTAGTGTGGCCCCATGTGGGTCACAGATGATTTTCCTGACAGCCATGTCAGATCAGGATGCTGGTGCTCCAGCTGGCGCCTCTGTCCCGGCGTTGAGGGCCTAACTCCCTCTTTTAGCGCACAGACACACAAACACACTCCCAGGGCAGTGTAGGGAAGGTCCCGGGGCTGACGGGGAAGGAGAGCTCCGACAGCATAGACTATTCCAGGCCAGGCAGATAGCAATCTTTGCTTCTTAGAACTAAACTTCCACCTTGAAGAGGGCCTCTTTCATCCTATTACAGGGTTAGTATCTTCTAGGTGCCCAGATGCCATGGGACGCACGTGTGTGATCTGGTACATTTGTGGTGGCAGCTATTGTCCTACAGAGGTCTTAGATTTTCATGACAAATAACGTCAGAACAGACTGTCTTTACCAGGTAAAGTATTTGGAGCTCAATGTGGGCCCTTAGGGCACATGCCCGAACTCACATGAATAGCACCAATGGTGGCAACATGGCCTTTTAAGGGACATTCACAGAAAAGTTTTCAGGAAGGGGGAGGCTGTGTTCTCCTCACAGTGCAGCACGAAGACTGCGGAGAACCCACATCACTGCTAGCTACAGTGTGGATGCCCCGGGCTGGTTCCAGATGCTACACCGGCCACGTCTGATCTCATGAAGAGTCTCTTCAGAAATAGATCCTCTCAGGCCTCTGTGCCCAGTCCTGGGATCACCAGGTGTCAGTGTGCAATTCTAGGCAAGGACCTCAACATGCCCTTGACCTCCTAGCCTTAGTCTACTTTCCAGTGTCACCTTCAACTGAGAGTACCCTTTTGTCCTGAGCAACAGTCATACCAAACTACTTTCATTCTTCTACGCCCTCTGCTCCCTGGGGCCAAGAGAATGCCCCCTTCCCTGTGTGTGTGCTTATTTATTACAGCAGGCACCCCAATAAATGAGCACTGCTTATTCATGCAATATCCTCTGTCGCCAGCCTGGGAGCATCTTAAGGGCAGGGACCATTGTCTTACATGGACATTGTAGATATCACAGGGCCTGGCACATGGTAGGTCCTCAATAAATGCTGAGTGGTTTGAATATGACATGAGAAAACCTTACTTCAATGGAAAGCAGAGTAGATAGACGATTATACCAATAATTTCAAGGCAAGGTAGACAGTACCACGTCCTCCAACAGAAGTGCATGTCTTAAAGTTATGGCAGTTTAGTGGAAGAAAGAACTGAGAAATGTTGCGTTACCTTGAAGGGACTCCCTTGTGTGATTCTGAGATGCAGAGATGCTGCGACACGGGGATCGGATGGCGTGGGACAGGTTGGTGAGCCCTGCACAGTGGCCCACGGATGAACTCCTGGGGTGTAAAGCATCTTCTCCTTGAGTTCTGGGAGTTGGTTTTTGCCTTTCTTCCCTGAACCTGCCTCTCCAACAGAATTAATCCCTCCTAGGATATCAAGCCCTTTCCCACCTCAGCCTGCAACCCATGGGAAGACCTATGGGAGCCCAGCCCTTGGAAAAGGGTCTCCCTTCAGACAACTCTGAGTGCTGAGGCTGACAGTGAGACCCCTAAGGAGAAAACGGCGGTCCCTTTGCTGTCTCGGACCATGGAGACACCACATCGGGCAGGCTGGGGCCCGGAAAGCCCCTGGCCGTGGGGACACAACATCACCCCCACAGGGCACCCTGCCCATGCTCACTGACCGTCCAGATTAGCGGCCCGGAATTCGCCATGCCCTCGGCTAGAGAGGAACTGCGTGGCTACTCTCACCTCCTCTGTTGCCCAGAGGCTTCCACCTGCTGCTCGGGGTGAGCAGCATCATTAATCGGAGAGACAACAGGGCGGGAGCTGGCGCTGACCTTCCGCAGAACCAGGGAAGCGCGGGACTGGGCGGCTGCCAGGGATGAGCCAAGCAAAATGCCCCTTTACCCGGTGCTTGCCTCCCAGGAGCCCCCGTCTCCGTTACGAAACCCTCCGCACACGGCAGCGAGGGCGAAAGCAAGCCTCTGCCTTTCACAGCGCATTTGGGCATGAGCGAGGATCGTTCCTGGGTAACCCCCCTGCCCTACTTTCTCCCACCTGCTTTCTCACCAAGTCAGCTGAGAGCAAACGGAGTTGGGCTTTCAAAGCCGGAGATTTCAAAAGGGAAAATCCTCCCCTTCACGGCGCCTGTACTTACAAATATGTATTCCGTATTTATACAGCATATTAAAACCCCAAACCTGCAGCAATGCAGCATTAAAGTCAAAAAATGCAAAAGGGAAGGGTTTACGGCATTGTTAGCTTGCCCGCATTGTGCATTCTGCATAATGAACCTCGCCTTGAAATTCCAGCCGTATACCATGTGATGGAGTTCAGCCCACCAGGCAAACCTTAAACCTTCTGCATTTTGTGAATTTCATTACCTCAAATTGCAATATTAATAACTGAAATGTGCAGCCAAGAAAATGCTAATTTTCTGCTTCTTTCATTTTTTTCTTTCATCTCTTTCCCCCTCTAATTAAAAAAGTAGGAAAGGTAAAGAAGTAAAGAGGAAGGGAGAAGAAGCCCATAAGCTGGAAAATTCACATTGTTAGGCAATTTTACAGGAGAAGCTGAGGCCCAGAGGGAGATGCCCACGGTCCCTCAACTTAATGGGGACCTCACGGTAATTTTCCCACTGTAAACTCTATGCTCTGTGACTCCATTTCTCTCCCCTTCTTTGATGAGGCCCCAAATCCAAATGGGGGAATGGAGCCAAGAGCAAGCAAAGGAAAGTCAAAGATGAAATTTCTGCAAGCAGAACTACTTCTCTTCCATTTACAATATCTGGTTTATCATCACTTAGCATAACTCTGATCTCAAGGGGCACAGAATGACTTTAAATTACTGGCATTCAAAAAAGACTCATGTTTCAAACAAAAAAAAAAGAAGACTTTCCCTCTCTGATTATATAATTCCCAAGGAGAAGAGCATATTAAGTCACAAAGCTGGCAGCGTGGACAGAGCCCCAGGGCCTACACATTGTGGTCAGCAATATGCCTTCAAGCCAAAGAGCTGGCACCCTTGCAGGGACAGTTGCTCCCTATGGCCCATGGAGAAACAAATACAGGGTCCTAGGTGGAAAGCCTGTGACAGGCCTGGCTTCCTCTCGAGCAGCCTGTTGACTAGCCCAGCTGGGGTTATTTGGAAAAAAAGAAATGGTCACTGTGACCTCGAATCAGACTTCTCAGGGATTCGAGGGCCAGAAGTGCCTTGGCACTTGGGGTGCTCACAGAAGGAGCAAAAAATGGTCTGAATGGATTTTTATTCCAATAAATTTCACCATAGAACATGCTTTCGTCTGTTTCTTGGCTAGAATGCACCGAAGGCAAGGCCAGCTTGGCAAATGTTAGTCCCACTGAAAGACAGAGGAGAGAGGAGAGAAGAAACAAGTGCCCACCCACCACCCCAGGCAGAGGTCCTGCTAGACGCAGGCGTCAGCTTCTAGAACTTCCTGACCCCAGTGAACTGAGGGGTTTCCTGTAAGGGGGACTGCTCATTGGCGACCTCACGTCTCACACACCTTGGCGACTGGGGAGTCACGTTTCTATTTTGTGGAATTGTTTGGAATCGCAGTGAAGTGTACTGTGCTGGGAGGCAAAAGGCCCTTCTGCCAGGACGTCCCCCTGCAGGGACGTTTATAGGGAGGGCTGGGGGTCCAGGGCAGCGGCCCAGCCCCTACGCCTGCCCGCAGGACAGTGGAAACCAAGTGCCCGTAGTGGGGGCTGGAGGGAGGAGAGGAATGTCCCTAAGAAGGTTTTGCTTAGTTAGAGGACCCCTTTGCAAATGACCCTGAAACCCAGTGGGTACAGTGGAAACATTTAATGAGGCAAAAGATGAGGTAAAGAGGAAACCCCCAAGACTGGCAGATCAAAGGCAGAAACAGGCGCACCGAACAGGACACGGGAGGGAGGCGCTTTCCTTACGCCATCAATCCTGCTCCGAAGTGGCTCACCCGTCCTCGGCCAGTTTACTGAATCCCAAAGGTGCTCAGCCCGGCCCCTGGCAGCCTGCTCTCCCTCCCCCCAGCTCTCCTCGGCCCCTGCTGTTCCCTTCCTAACAGATGGCGGCACACGCGGGCATTTTTTTTCCTGCTTCTGATGCTAAACATGATTTACAGGCTTGAGTTATTATTTATCATTATTCATTTGCTGTCAGCAGTGCATTGAAGGTTAATAGAAATGCCAGCATGCTCTCTGATTTACTTAGTAAAATATTTGTTCCAAGGTTTAGGTCATATGATTGGTGTCTGAGTGAGTTTCAGGTTTATGCATTATGAAAAGCAAGATGACTTGACCTTCAGCCACCAACACTAGCACCATATATTACTTTAGCGAGTGACCTTCAGAGACCTAAGATGCAGTAGATGTATTCCACATATGTTAGCCTCCTCCGTATCGCTGGCATTGTATACATACCAGCCGAGGTGACGCAATGTAAGCTGAGCCCTGGAGCCCATCTAATGAATGGGAGGCAGATGAGATGTAAACCCAGGCTCAACCAGATCCTCTCTTTAAGATAATAAACTGGCTTTGCAGCCCAGCTGCACTGAGGCCGTGTGTACACATGGGGCTAATCGCTTCCCATTGTCTCCTGAGATTCTCGAAGTCTGACAGACAGAAGGAGGCAGACAAAAGGACAGCTCTGAAGGAAACTGGTCTTGGATGAGCAATTAGTCAGGGTCCAAAGGGGACAATGGGCTTGGAGGGACCTGCCACGCTGGTATCAGTGTGTTGTGGTTGCAGGCTGGTGGTGACAAAGGAGGGAGGTAGCAAAGAAGGAAAGGGCATGAAACATGGCCCCTACGAGCTTAGGGCCATAGGCAAAATAAATCTAAATTGCATTATAGTAATACAGAAATAAAAACTATGTCAAAAGCAAACAATGAATGATTATTTCTAAAGGGCCAGTTCTATCTGTTACAGCAGAGGTAACGCAGTGCAGTGTGGTGGGTCCGAGTCACGTGCCCAGATGTAGGAGGCATGAGTTTGAGTTGCAGCTCCACTGGGCAGGTTGGCTTAACCACTTTAGCCCTCAGCTTTCTCATTTTTAAAATGAAGGTAAGCGTGGCTTCTTCTTGCGGCTGCTGAGAGGGTGAACTGAGGTGACACATCCAATGTGTCTAGCACAGAGGCTGGGCGCTCTCCAAGTGCTCATCATTATTGGAAGTTTGTGAGTAGATGGTAAAGAGATTGCTGAGAACAGCCGGCAAGCCTTTGTGTTTAAAAGGGGACTTGATACGGGAGTTAAAAAGGTAAAAGGAGTAATGCAGCTGGGTGGAGAGAATGGGGTCCTGAAGGAACAGAAAGCAGCTGGCTGCCAGAAATGCGTCCCAACCCTGGAGCCAGAAATGCAAGTCGGAACGCCCAAGAGCCTGTTCCCAAACTGTGCGCCTTCAAAAAGGCTATCAATGTCCCTTCATCAATATTTCGCTAAATATCATTTACTTTCAAATGCAGAAGAATTTCTCTGGGCCTTCAGAGTTGCCTTCCACGTAGTTTTAAAATTTAGTGGTCGGCTGACAAGGAGCCTTCCCAGTCTCTCCTCTAATCTGTCGTCCTGCTGCCCCTCTTGGTGTTCGGCACAGTCCATTACCACCTAGGCTTCCCACCTTACAGGTAGCACATTTTATGTCTAATGTCATTCACCTGGACTTAAGTAACCTTAAAATATGACCTTTGTTGTCTGCACAGGTTGTTTTAATACCCCTGTGCCCTATCCATGTCTCTTGAATCTTCTTTCTCACATGTTATAATACTAAAAGGATAGCCCATTTGGACAAGGGTCAGGGAAGCTGACTTAACATTCAGTGGAAACCCCCCAACCAAGAACTAAACACAAGGCAGCTTTCTCCAGAAAAACAAGCATTGGAAATGGATCCAGTGATTCTCCATACATCAGTCCAAAGGAGAGGGCAATATTATATTTGAAATAAGAAAAATTTATCCCTCACTGGAAATGTTTCAGTCCACAAAGAATGGAAGACTGCCCATTGGTCGTTCATTCACGCATTAATTCTAGATATAATGTTCGCTGGGGGAGGGGAGCAGAAAAGGAGTTCCTACATTCAGGATATTCACTCAGTCTAGTAGCCAAACTCATCCAGGTCAAGGCCATGGCTTGGACTCTGTTCTTCATGCTGACCATTTATAATAGACCTGCAGAGTCTTAGCACCAGACTAGATCTGAGAGGTCACTGACTCTAATCTTTTCCCTTTGCCAGTGAGAATTCTGAAGCCCAGATTTGTTGATCTGTCATTGATAGTGGAAGAAACAGGCCTGGAACAAACATCTCCTGGCTTCTGGCAGTGCTCCTTGCCCCTCTCCACATTTGCCTCTGTTCCAAAAAGTCCTTCTCTAAAACTAACCCCAGCAATAAGCTGATGATTGGGCTCCCGCTGCCCAGACTACAGGCCCACTCTCAGGAGAGCCACCTTTCCTCCCCTTGAACAAGAGTGGTAATGCCAAGAAACCCATGGTGTGTCAGAAACATTGATGGCTAAATATTGCAATGTAATAACAAAGGCAACCTTCAGAGGAATAGTGAAACAGAGCAATTTAAATCTCATTTAAATAACTTCCCCTTTCTCCCTTATTTTGACCCTGGACTCTTCAACGAGCTCATCTGAATTCTGAGGGCAGGTGCATCCTCCCACAATGGGAGCTGAGTTCTGGAAATGTCCTTTCATTTAATTTCCAGTACTAGCTAAATTATCTATTGCCACGATCTGTGATTGATTTAGTTTTTATTGCTCTTGGCTGCGACAATCTATAAGGACCCAGCTGATTTCCCCTTTTTGGGTTTTAGGCTTTATTGCTGCCATTTTAATGACAGATATTAAACACAGGGAATTCTCAGCTGTATTTTCTCCAATAGGTTGAGCTGTATGTTGTATTTGAATGTGAAATGATACCAAGAACTGGTTCTTCCAAAGTCTTTTTTTCTTACCTGCTCCACGAAACCATGCCAGGTATATGTGGCAATTCTGAGGAAAAACACACACACACACGTATCTCTAGGTGAATTTCATTATCACAGTGCCAAGTATATAGTAAATATCTAATAAATATTTAGTGAATAAACTAATGACTGAAGACTTCATTAACCCTTTGGCATGCACACTTTCCCATGAAGCTGCCATTCATTTGCATCTCCAAATGCTGAGAGCCTACTGTGTACAAAGAAATGATGCAACGTGTAATTCAAAGAAGCATACAATCTTACTTCCCATTAATTTGTAATTTATTGATAGAAAGCAAGTGTGTACATAAAAAATCAATATTATAAAGTGTGAAATGGTGATAAATGAGATTGTCAATTTGCTAAGGGTGTAAAAAAATGAGATAGTCCCTTGAGTTGAGCAAGGAAAGAGAAAAGAAGTAGGATAGATGATGTGCGTTAAGTGGAAAAGGGAACTATTTGATACTGTATTAGGTCTCTTTTCAGCGCAAGAGACAGAAGCACAGTTCAAGTCCATTTATTGGCTCAGATGACTGCCTTCAGACGCTGCTGGGTGAAGGGCTCATATGATATCACGAGGAATCTAAAATATCTGCCCACGACAAGACCAGAGGAAAAATCCTGTTCTATCCCACAAATACACTTCTTTTCACAGATTTTTCAACTAAATTCTTGTCCTTTACTCTTCAAACTGGACATAGTTTGTTAAGTAGAAGAAATATAAAATTTCTAAATTTCATTTTTGAGATGTCTTCTGAAGGCTTGAAAAATATATGTTCTGATCAGGATGAAATCCAAGAACAGCAGCATAGTCAAGCCAAGTAAGAAGCTGGCAGATAAATGGTTTGGAAGCCCAGAATTCAACCCTGCATCCTGTTTATCAATGATGAGCTCAAGGGGGGCGGCGCCATCTCCTTTCCTTGCCACGCACATATTAGGGGAGGCATTACTCAATGATACTTTGGCTCCTGTTCTTGAGTGCTGCTCCTGGAGGGTGTTTTCATTCCTAATAAACTCAACTGTCACTCCAGGGTGTCCATTCAGAGCGCTGACTCTGTCAGAAGAGAAGGAAGTTAACTTACGCTTGACTATTATGAGATTATTTATGGATAGTGATGTTGAGAAGGGGAAAGTTACCATCTAAAAATATATAATAACCCCACAGAATTGGATTTTTGCCTCATCAGCAAGCATAGAAAACATGTAAATATTTACATTTAATATAATTATATGTATACATATTATTTTTAGTCAATATTTATATTTAACATAATTATGTGTATAAAATTATGGTAGTATGTCTTAGATAATAAAAAAGATAACTTTCCATAATGCTTTTGTTGATAGTATTTCTCTTGTACGAAGACTTGAATGATGACAATGAAGGCAGCGTATTTACTTGAAACAACAGAAACGAAATGAAATATTAAGCTCCCCCTTTTCCTACCCTTTCTATTCTTCCAAAAAAGTGGTTTTCTGTCAGCCACAACAAGCCTGAGCTTATAGGAGGCCTAACGGTTGGAGGCACTTAAATTGCTTCTGATAGGAATAGAGTTTGGCGATTTGAGATCATTTAACCTGGAATTGTAAAGGTTGGGGTTTGTTTTCTAATGGAAACTTGGTTTTCTATAGTCTGAGAAAGGAGGCTTTTTGAGCACCTGAAGTTTCAAAGAGCTCTAGTTAAATCAAAGTCACTCATCACTCAACAAATGTCTACTGCGTAGTTTTCATGTTCCACTCACTGTTCTGGGAGATAGAGACACATAGACGAATGAAAGTGCTAGAAGTTCCTATCCTTTGTGAGCTTACCATCAAGCGGAAAGAAGTGAATTCGTAATGTACTGAGAGCTACCTACCTTCACTAGCAAGGGACTTAAGTGGGGGCAGACCTGGCAAATGAGGAGAAGGAGAGATACTGGCTGACGTGGGCTTGGGAGCAGGCTCTGGAGACTTTCTGAATTACATAGAAAATAAAAAAAATTGAGGGGTTTAGTAAATGTTCAACACTCTACAGCATCTTTGACTCCAGGCCTGGAGTTTTCCACCCACTTCTATGCATCTTCGGGAGCACCACAGCCAGCATCTCCACCAAACCCATTTCCTAGTCCTCCAAGCAAAGGAGCCTGGAGCTGGCAATGATGCTAAAATCCCACCTGACCTTCCACCTGGGAGAGCTGGGGAACAAGAAGAGCCCAGCAGAGAACCCAGATTTCTCAAACGAGTCCAAAATTCAATCAGAGGACCTGGGACTGGCATCCAATTCAAGCCATAAGGAAAGCACTAATCATAGATTATTATGAGCCCAGTGCTTTATGCATGTTGTGTATTTTTTTCAAAGGGGATTTAAAGCCCAAAAATGGGTTGGAAACCCAGCTATGATCATTTTCAGCTGTGACTTGAATAAGAACGTAAAATGTATCTTCTATTATTATTATTACTACTACTCTTCAACTATTACTTTTACTATTACTATAACTACTGTCATGATTGCCGTTTGGATGTTATATAATTCACCCTATGACCTTATGAAGTAGGTATTGCTGTACCCATTATATCAAGGAGAACAAACAGGGAAGAAAAAAATAAAGAAAATGCAAAACTCAGATCTATTATTTCGTCCAAAGTTGTATAGCAAGGAAGTAGCAGGACTAGAATTTTAATCCAAGCTTATTCAACTCCAAAATCTATGACTTATTCAATAATTCATAGTACCTATAGGGTGGATAAGAACCTAGCTCCTTTATTTTTATTTTTTTAAATATGTTTTTATTGATTTTTAGAAGGGAAGGGAGAGGGAACAGGGAGAGAGAGAAACATTGATGACAGAGGAACATTGATCGGCTGCCCCCTACGTGTCCCCAGCTAGGAATCAAGCCCTCAACCCAGGCATACGCCTTGACCACAAATTGAACCAGTGATCTCCTGGTGCATGGGTCAATGCTCAACCACTGAGACTCACTGGCCAGGGCCCTAGCTCCTTTAGAGCCAAAGAAAAGAGAAAGAATGATTGCCCAAGATACTAAACAGAAAACACACACACAAAAACACACCAAAAAACTCTTAGCAAAACAAAGAGAACCATGAGAGCTTGGCTCTCGCACCATCTCAGGCAGCATTGACAAAGACTACCCCGGTCCTGAAGGCTGCTCATATGTCACATGCTCATGTTGCCTTAACCACAAATGTTGCCTTGACCCTCACAGTGCAAGCCAACTTCTGCTTGGTACAGGTCACTGTTGGACTGTCCTCTGAGTTCTGCTGTGGGGATGCATATCTCCAGGGAGGCCAAATTGTCCAGGAAGTTCACCATTTAAGATATGTGGTCCTATACTTTCACAAACCATGGAAATATTCTGGAAATCCAGATCTTTATGTGTCCAAAGCCTAAGAGTTTAGGCTGACTTTAATACTTAGAAGTAGTTGGTATGAATTTATTTGGCTTATTTATTTTCTGTTTGCAAACAAGGGCTGGTAGAGCAGCCCACCTCCAGTTCAGCTTGCTTGTGACTATCCTGCTGACCTTGCAGGAGGCTTGCTTGCTGCCTGAGTCAGAACAAGGAACTCAGGGCCTGACATCCTGGAGAGGGGAATGGCCACATCCAGAAAGTTCCTCAGGGCAACACGGAGACAACAAGGAACTATTGCATGTTCATAAGCCGCTCGACATCAGATGCTCACAACCTCTTTGTGAAGGCCAGGTGTCCTACAGATGAGAAAGGGAGTACGCAAAGGAAGGGGCAGGGGTTTAGTATCTAGTAGCAGGCGTTTTACCTGAGCTGGCTCATTTACTACTCCGGCAGCACTGATGGGTGGAGGTGAGTTATCTCCTCTCATTTACAAGTAAGAAAATTCCAGTTAAGGTAGTTGAAATAATTTGCCCAGGGTTAGCTCATAGTCACCTGGAACAAGGCCTCCAGCTCTTCCCATGGGCCCACGATGCCTTTATTTCCCAGGCCACAAGGCTGCAGGACCCCATTTCCAGCAACCCACTTCAAGAGATGCAGGCCCTGGCCTTCACTGTAGAGAAGTAAAATGTGGGTAGACCAGGAAGGCCTCCATGCTTAGGACCTAGACTGTACTGAGAAGGTCCCATCCAAAAAGCTAGATTGTAGTCTCAGCCTGGAGGAAGCCCTCCCCGACAACTGCAGGGAGCAAATGTGAGAGCCGATTCACACCACTTTATCACCAAGGCATGCACATCTCCCTGGCCCTCTGTTCAGAGACTGCAGTACTCAGGGTTCCTCGTTTAATCATTGCCACCTCTCCCAAGCACAGAAAACTTGAACTTAAGTTTTCTTTCTTCTTTGGGGAAATCACCCTCTAATGCAGTTCCCTCTTTGGGGGCAAATGAACTTTTGCAATCATAAAGAATTTTACCATTTTATCGAATTCTTCCTACCACTTTTATCTATCATTTTATCAAACTCTTCTTGTTCGCTCGATGTTTTAAATGTATGTATTTGCTTTACCCTTTCAACAATGCTATGAACTAGACAGTTTTATTGTTTTTGTTTTACAGAAGGGGAACCTGGGGACTTGAGTTACCCAGGACTGTTTCATAGGAATGCGGGAGGCTGGGATATAAACTCCAGTCACCTGGTTTGACAGCCTTGTGTTTGCAGCAGGCTGGTGTCCTGCAGAAGAGGCTCCAGCCCAGGTATCATTGAACTTGTCGTCAGACACTTGTTCCATTTCTGTTGGGGATGGAGGGTGGAGAACGTCCCCACAGCTTCAGCCCTTGAAAGGGTGATTTGGGTTTTTAGGACGAGAGCTTGAGATCGCCTGCCTTCTTACTGCCTGGCTGTTGCTCGCTGAAGAACTAGGAAATTTACCTGGTGTTTGCTGTCATCCAGTCACCCAGGTACCAGGTGAGGGGGTATTGGGAGGGTCTATCAGTGCCTAGCCTGCAGGGGAGGAGAGAGGCGCTGTCTGCATGGTCTCATTCATCACCTCCCACCTCCCCGCCCCCATTCAAACCTAGGAGGTGGCGCTGCACGTCCAAGTGGAAGGGCCTGAGTGCGGAACAGGAGCCGGGGAGCCTCAGCAGGAGCCTTCCTTTCCCCAGCGGTCAGCACAGCCCCTCAGCACCACCTGCCAAGCACAGGCGCCCGGTTCCAACTCCCCCAAACGCGAAGACCCTTTGTTCTCTTGAAAACTTATCTTTGTTGGTGAGGTTGCTATTGTCGTGGTGTTGCTGAGGGAGGAAAATGCCGACATCTCCAGTTTTTAATGTGGTAAATGTCAGTGTTTAGGCCTGCGCAGGCTGTCCTAATTATCCCGTGTCCTCTAAAATCTTCCGCTGTAATTACCACTCACCGCAGTGACACCTACTGCTAAAGGGAGAGCCATCAGCTGCAGGCGCTCGGAGCCAGAGCACACTCAGCAAACTGCAAGCGACGCCAGCAGCTGTTTCTGGTTTCGAAACGGTGGGAACTTCATGAGCCATTTTCCCTGGTCCCTCCGGAGTGAATGCCACCATGGTTGAAAAGTTGGAAATGTTTGTCAGGTCGGAACAAAGCTGTGAATGAATACTGCAATAATTTGCTTTCCCTCAAGCCCCTCTTTTCTCTCCACCGGGCACACAAGCAGCTGATGGGGCTAGAAAGAGAGAAAGGAAAAAAGGAGACTATTAGCACCAGTGGTATCTGGTATGTCGTTGCTATTATGGTATAATAGCCTTTGTGTTATCTACATATGTACCGTAATGCAGAGAACGCGCTGAAGAGTTGAGACAGCTCAAGAGAATAGCTTTTAAGCAAAACACTATGCTAAAGAGAGTGATAGTCTTTCTTTTTTTAAAAAAAAAAATGCCCATTAGCACACGTGGGCGGTATTGCACGGGGTTTGCCGTGTAGAGGGAACGTTGTGGCCTGGCTCCCACGCTTGCAAGTATACGGAGGGGGAGGGGAGGGGGGCGAGGAAGATGAAGGACAGGGAGAGGGAGAAGGGGGGAAAAATCAATAAATTCGGTGGAAGCAAAGTCACAGCAACCTTTAAAATAATAAGACAAATCCATTTATTTCACAAATGTCTTCATTTCCAAATGCCATTGTTTGGGGCACTGCGCTGTCATTGTCCATGACATTTTCGAAAACTTGGCTCTTAGTCATTTAGGTGTAGCTGGAGTTCCCCGGCACCAGCCAGGCTAAAAGATTAGACATTCACCCCACTGCTCTGGCAGCAGAGATCGGCTCTAACAGCCTTGTCCTGTGGGGTGAGGGAGGGAGGCTGGCGGCGGGGGAAGAGGCTGGGGAAAGACAGGCTTAAATATGGACAGAAAAGCTCAGCTGTATTGCTATATACGATGGAAAGTAATTACAGAGAAAAATGAAAGCTGTTTCTTGCTGTTAGCAGGAAGAATAAGAGAATTCTGTACCTTTTTAAAGCTCTGAGTCCATTTTGATGTAATTGGTTCTGGAATTATTTATGACATTAATTGCTGCGCTATCGACTGCCTGTCAGTGGCTCTGGCAGTTAGTCCATCTTTCTTAGCAGAGACAGCCTGCTCAGCCCAAACTAGACTGACAAGCTAATTATACCCATCTTCCCCTTCAATGACAAATGCTGCTCATCGGAAACCTTTCTAGAAATAAGCTCTCATTCTGTTCCCTTTCTCCTGAGCCAGACATAACGGATATCTCAAGGTGCAGATCGCAGCTAAAACTCAGCTCACAGGGCTATTAGCTCTGAACATCTCACTTGAGCCAAAAAACCTAAGCATCTTATGTTATCAAACTGTATGTCATTCCCTGGCGCTGGTTTTCAGGGATGAGCAGGGCCCGGGCTGTCAGTCAGAGCCGGGCGGAGAGAGCCAGGCCGACGGAATTAGCTGAGCTCTTCCTAACCGTCAGCCGCAGCTGCTCAGGTGACGCTGCGGAGGCTGGGCGATGGGTCCTGTGCTTTGTGCAGCTGCTGGGTCATTCTGGGGATACTGGCTGCAGGGCCCCGGCTTAGGGAGGCAGGGCGGAGAGTTCCCCTGGCCACCTTTTATCCAAGCGCCCCTTTGGGATTTAATCATGTAAATGGTTCTCGTGTTTAGGGCTTATTTTGCATGCAAACATATTTCTAGCTCCTCAGGGTTCCTCCTTGTCGAGCTGGTGCAAGAACCAAGAACACAGGAGAGAAAGATTTCAGTGAAGGACTCCTCAGCCGGCCTGGGAGCACGTCTGACACATGTGTTGCCTCTTTAGGGGGAATTTGTGATTCTTCTAATTTTCAGTGAATGATTTCAGTGAGCTGGAGAAAGGAGTCGCCCTCTATGAAGTTTCTTTCCCGCTAGAAGGAAGGGGACAATTGAAAACCTAAACTGCAGACATTTTACACACATTCTCTCTTTCTCTCTCTCTGTTTTCCTGGTAAACTCTTCAGAAAAAAATGACATAAAATTAAGATGAAGCTTTAAAAATTGGCTCCTTTAAAGCACTCTCTGCCTATAAAGTGTGTAGTGCTGAGGGCAGCTTCCTGCAGAGCTGCTGAAATAGGGGCTGGGGTGAAGGTCATTATGCAAATCCCCACCCCATCCCCAGGCAGCCAAGGGTTCACTTCTGTGCTCCTCCCTCAAAATTTCCAGAACAGGATGAAATTAGGACTTTTCTAAGGACCTTCTGAGCCCAAGGGCAGAAGAGTCCAAGGCTGTGCCCCTGACTCATGGCACGGAGCGTGGCCCAAAGTAGGAGCTCGGAGCTGTCAGTTCAATGGACAACAAATGAACTGCAGGCCGAGATCTGGTGTGATTTGGTCTGGCTATAGTGGAAATTGAGGACTGGCAAGGAGACTGGGGAAGCATTTAGGGAAAGAGTAGCATCCTGACACTTGGCAAGAAAAATAGACTCTCGGTCAAGCTGTAGGGATGGGCTGCCTCCTGAGGCCCTCAGCAAGGTGACCTTGATGCAGGTGACTGTTCTTTGCAGGTAAAAACCTCTCTCTAGCTGGAAAAATGTCCTTTTTTTAAAAAAAAAAAAGTGAACTTGGCGAGCAGTCTTTCAAATCTGTAGCTTAGATTTTCAAATACACATTTTACAACATGACATAGGATGGTTTAAGTGTAGCCCTGGTGAAGACTGAAGTCACCCAGTAGTTACAATAAAACCACCCATTGTATCTTACAGTTAAGCAGATCACAGGCTCCTACGCTCTTTCACATGCATTAAATCATCCCATTTAGACCGTCACAACTATAACGTAAGCTCCAATATGAGCAGGGTTACCAGGTGTCTTTGGTTACCACTGTACTCTCCTCACTTCAGTAACTATTTCTTAATAAACATTTATTGAATAAATCAGTGACATCAAATAAAATGCTAATCAGATTGCTAAATAGACACACCAGATTATTTTCCCAATGTTTAAGAGTTTGTAAATGGCAGGGCAGTTAAATTTCGGCGCAGGCAGCTCAGAATGTTTTCCAGGGGTGCTCACAACTCAGCCTCTTGCCACACCCACCATGGCAGGTAGATTTACCTCCAGCTTCACCAATACACGTCGTGTTCAAGTTGAAGAATGGAGAAAGTTTTAGAAAATAAATAAAAACATAGAAAAGCAACCACCACCATTGTAGATTGTTTTATAAACTTAGCTCACAAATCCAAAAGAAAATCAGCCCCCACTATATCTTTGTGTTACGTTATGGCTTATCATCTGTATAGATGGGTGTTTTAAGGTCAATAAACACGTTTTTTTAAAAATGCCCAAGAAATAGTTTCTTTCCTAAACTCCTTTGACTTCCCTGTAAAAGCATCCTTTGACCCAAATTTAGCAGCTGCACAGGTGATATGCATATGCGTTTCATTTTTTAAAATAGTATTATTTAGCACTCCACCCATGGCTTCTGAAAATTACCCTCGGGTGCTTCCAAAATGCCTCTTGCCGAGGAAAGCCCGTGCCCGGCTGCGCACTGGCCTTCGGGGTGGCGGGGCCTGTCCGCCGTCTTCCTCCAGCCAAGGTCAGAGAGGCTGCGGTGCTTCACTCCGGGGAAGGCTCTGTGCTCAGTGGTGCTTTCTTTTTTAATTTCTAAATTTAAGGCTGCAGTTGGAGGGAAGAGAAAGATGGGCTCCCCGTTTCCTCCCTGCCGATAGCTCGCCTCGGCTTGCCGGGTGCGCACAGGCCTCTTCTCCCGGACGGTGGCGGGAGGGGTGGTCTGCTCCCTCCTCACCCTGTCCTTTTCGGTGTCCAGCCCTTTGGAGACACATGTAGAATTCTTTTCAGGTGAATGCCACAAGAGATCTAACAGAAGATGCATTTGTTTTTGACTTCTAATTAATCAAGATAACATCTCTCTCAGCCATTAGACAGTAAAATCAATGCCTCAGGCGGCTGCACTGCCAGTTAGACTTCACACCAAGGCCTGTTATTGGCAAATCAGTGATGTATTTAACCACGTTGCACTATATCATTTTATAATATGTGACCGATGACTATGTGGAGAGTGTGCAGACAGGGTGATTTTTGCCCCTAGAACCAGTCATGGGATTTGTGCTGTATCCTCAGTCCTGGCCCCCTCCTTCCCCATCCAGAGCTGGGGTGATGATTCATCTCCCCAAATGGCATGAAGTCACTCACCACGAGGATGTCAGAATTCAGTTTATGAAGAGCAGAGGTAGACGGTAATCCTGGAGCCAGAGGGGCCCTGGCCAGTGGAGCCCCTGCTCCAACTGAGGGGAGTGGGCCAGGGAGGAGGGGGAAAGAAGGGAAGCGAGGTTGTTCTAGAAATAGCCCCTGAGAATCTGAGACCTAGTTCCCAGGGGAGGAAGCTCTGGGGCATTCACTGTAGAATTTGCATAAGTGGCCTCTGTCTTAATCACTATAAACACTCTTCCAGGCGAACCCACCAAGTCAAGGGCTCCATGGTGGGGGTGGGGAGACTTTCTCTTTGAGGCGATGTCCTGCCTCCGTACCCAGAGCTAGGTGGTGAGTGCATGGTATGTCCCAGCAATTGGCTGGACACCAAGCTGTGTGACCAACCAAAACAGCCTATAAGACAAGACAAGTGACTCTCTCATGGTCCCTACACAGTCCTGTCAAGTCACTCAAGTCCGGCATCGCCACCCCTCTTTACCAGAGTGCCCTCAGTCTCAATCACCCCACGTTTTCATCTAATTGTAAGTGTTCTGTGAGACTTCCAGGCTCGAAGGCATGGTGGGATCTGAAGACCCTCTGACTCAGGCCAGGAAGAGCTTGCAGAAGTGACAGGGCTGCAGCGGCTGAGCAAGGGGACCCTCTGGGACACTGAGGCACGAATAGTGCTAACCTTTAGACACTCTCCAGAAAGCATCCTCTGACCCCCTCAGGTTTTCCTTCCACCTTTGCTGCACTTGAAACCCCCTCTCTACCACATGTGACAGTAAGTGATATGTTTGTCTCTTCCCAAAGTGACTGTGGGCCCTGTGAGTCTCATTTCTCTCCATTCCTCCAGGGCAAAGTCCAGACTTGGCCCCAAGGGGGCATTCTGTCAAGGGTAACTATTTTGGTTAGAAATTCAGTTGCCAAGCGACACTCAGATGTGAGTGTAGGACACCACCATTTAGAGCGAGAGCAAAGGGTAAGGAACAGTGGGATCAGTCCCATTTCCTAGAGCACCTGCTGAGGGGTGAATGCACTTCTATAGCTCCGATATTTTAGGCTAGAGGGTTGCCATAGTAACAACAAAACATCTATCATTATTGTGAAAGAAAGTGTGTGGTGGTGTGTGTGTCCCCCTGAGGCTGGTGTTAATACCCTATTATACTGATGAGGAGACTGGCTCTGAGTGGTCAAATAACACACCCAAGGTTGTACAGCCTTTGAATCTGAGTAGGTCTGATTCTAAAACCTGTGCTCCTTCCACTATACTACATCACTTGCTATGTAAAATTCTGAAATGCATTTCTTCAGTTTTCATTGACATATTTTCACTTTTCCTCAACTGGCAGTTTCTTTTACAGACCTCACAATGTTCAGGGCCTTGTGTTCCTTTCATTGGAAAGTGAACATCTACAGAAAAGTAAAATTTGGGGAATGCTACCTTTTTAGGAAGGCTACCAGGAGCTATTCTTTTGACATCACGATGGTGATTTAGTTAATCGCAGACATTACCCTGAACTTATATGTACAAACCCTCTATGAGGTGGGGCAAAACCCATCGCCTATGTGTTCAACAGAAACAATAAACTTCTATGGACAATTCTCTCATTGAAATGCCTCAATTAGGTGCCCATAATCGTTTCCCAGTAACTTGAGCTGTGGGCTCAATGAGAGACCGCCCTCCCATTCCCTGCTTTATATCTAAACTGATAGTTGTTAAGAGTTTATATGGTTATGCACTCGGTTAAATTTCTTATTGAAATATTTTGTTTAAACATGTCCTTGGCTGGAAGGCTGAATCTGTAATTTGCAGCACGAGTTTGTGTGAAATGGGGCAGAATGCCTCTGGCCCTCTTCAAGGCACTCCCTCTTAATGATATTTTCACACTCCCACCTCATATTGTCTTGGGCTATATATAGTCTGTTCCATTTGAATAGAAAGTTTTTGTATCGACCACAGTGCGCAGTCCAATGCATTGCTCATAGGTTTGTGGGAATGAATCAGAGTTTTGATTAATTACCTGGTGTCTTAGCCTTGATGTCAAATCTCACCCTTAATGTATTACCAAGTGAACATGCATTATGGATTGGGAAACCACTCACCCACACAGGAAGTTGTTTGGCTGACATTTAATTTTACCACTTGTCAGCACCATGATATGAGAGATGAGCCATCTTTTGACAGAAAGTGCTCTAAATTCTTCTAGAGATTTGTTGGTGATGCACCAACCTCTGCAGGGTATCTCACGATTGTTCTTTCAGTCCAGCATTCATGCTTCAAACCCTGTTCATTTGAATCCCTCAGTATTAGCAAAATCAAAGGTGGCTGGTTTTCCATAAAACATAGGCGGGTCCTATGTTTTGTTTTCCATAAAACAAAGGTGTGCCTTTGACTCACACGCTTTTCTGGTAGCCCCTGCACCATGGTCTCTTCCTCTGTGATTCCTGGGGGCTTCAGGTGACCTGTACTCTGGCCCCTCCTTCCCTGGCCCAGACCCCACTGAGAGCTCCTGCTCTAATCCAACCACCAATGTCAGTTATGTCTGCTCTTTTGCATTGATTTTTTATTTTTGTATTTACTCATTCATTCACTCATTCACTCACTCATTTAAGAAATACTGATTGATCACCTACTTTGTGCCAGGCACCCTGCTTGATGCTAGAGGTAAAGTTATGATTATGATTGACATGGTCTTTATATTCATGATTGTTAGAGTTTATCGGGGGACATAGTAATCAAGTACATACAAATAAGCTTGTAATTATAAATTATAAAGGCTGGGAAGGAAAATAAGAGTATACTATAAAGAAAAGAGTAACTGGGACCTACTTGTGATGGGATGGTGAGAGTCAGCCCGTAGGTTTCTCACTTCCCCAATAAGGGCCTCACCCCTACCTTCTCTACCCTTAGAAAATGGTCTTTAGCTGAAGAGAAGTGCCTCACCCAAGATAACACACTCTTCCTGGAGAACTTGCATCCCATGACTGGTCCACAAGGGGATACAAAGGCCTGACTTCTTGCCTCAGGGGCAGGACAACTCTGAAGTCTGTCCCAGCTCCAGAGCCCCCTATGGGATTGGGTGCAGCGGCATCCAGTTCAACTTCTCTCTCTACCCAGTCCTGCTCCCCTCATTCCCTTATAGCACTTATTCCAGAAGGCACTCCCCAATAATTCTGCACGCGAATCTCAGAGTGCCAGAGCCTGGTTCCCCAATAGCTGTAAGAAGAATTGGGAGATATCTCTCCAGGCAGAGGAAACAGCACATGTGAAGGCCCAGAAGAAGCACTGGGGAGTCACTGGAGCTCAGAGGGGCTGCTGCACCTTGAGGATCCTCCCTCTCACACTGATGGTGCAGAGCCTCGAAGGCATGGCCTTGCCTTGCCCATCCATGGGCCTCCTGATCTACTTCCCCCCGCAAATTGTACATAAACTAGAGCACTGTCCCCCCACCTCTGACGCTCTGATTATGGGCTTCTTCTAGCCTGTAGTGCCTTCACCTTCTCTTACCAACTGCCATATTCATTATTTTGTTTTTAAACTTGATTCCAAACTTATTATTCTCTCCTCTCAACTTCTACAACCTTAGTACCTGATTATTAATGATTCTTCTTTGTTTATTTGGGTTTTAAAAAATGTTTTGCTTGTATAACCTCTACAGCCCTAATGAGACCAAAAGATGCTTCATGAAAGAAATTGTCTGGGGACTTCGACAGAATCCTTTTGTGCCTAGATGGGGGGCTGGGGGAGAGATGGAGTCGGGTACCAGTGATCTACTTAGTTATGGACTGCAGGGCCCGGTCTGGCTAGTTCAAGAAGGACAGAAACTGATTAGAGGCTGTTATGTGACACAGAATATCTGGAGAGCCAGAGGACCTGTTTTGGAGGCAATTCAGGGAAACGCATATGCTACATCAGTGGAGGCATCACTGCCACGTGTCCCAGATTTTGCAGCTCACACACAGCCCTGATGCTGAGTCACGACTCAGTCACTAAAGGCTCAGTCACGGCTGTCCCTGGGACATCTCTTCCCGCACCCCCCCAGAGGAGAGTTTGCCTGACATTTGCTGAACTGAGTCTCAAGCTTCTGAATCAATCTCATACAGGGACATCTGATCAGGGGGCCTAGGTCACATGCCTGTGCTGCAAAAGAAACTGGCAGACTGAGTTTCTGGCGTATACTGTGGTGTGGTGTGGATTCACAGATGGTAACATTGGAAGCTTAGGAAAGGTGTTCAAATGTGATCAACAGCCAAAAACAATGACTAATGAGCACTACATATGGATGGAGTGGGGGTGGACTGGAGAAAAAGTTCTAAGGTCCTCTAGTATCAGTCTAGGAGGTTGACCCATATCTAGGGGCCACCACCCACCCCCCTTTCCTCTTCACAACTAATCCCTGAGAAAGACTTTCTGATATACTTCTTATTCATCTCTTAAACCTTCTGTCTCCCTTATTATAATCCTAGTTCAGGGGTTGGCAAACATCTTGTTCAGTTTTTGTTACTGTTCTCTGTGGGAATGTTCTCCCTGCCTCTTCATGTTACTATTGCTATAAGTTGGCCTATTTTTTTACCTTTGCACAAGTATATCATTGCTTTAATTACTGAAGCTTTATGGAAAAATTTTATCATAAAGCTTTATTTTTTTTTTGTTCAAGTATGTTTTGGCTTTTCTTGCCCTTTGCCATTCCATATAGAAGTTGAAACAAGTGTCCAGCCAGCGTAGCTCAGTGGTTAAGCATTGACCTATGAACCAGGAGGTCACGGTTCAGTTCCTGGTCAGGGCACATGCCCAGGTTTCGGGCTCGATCCTCAGTGGGGGGCATGCAGGAGGCAGACGACCGATGACTCTCTCTCATCATTGATGTTTCTATCACTCTCTCTCCCTTCCTCTCTCTGAAATCAATAAAAACAAATTAAAATTTTTTTAAAAAAGTTAAAACAAGTTTTTAATTTCAACGAAAATAAGAGTTTATGGAATTATATTGGGATTATGTTAAACTGGTAGATCAATTTGGTGAGAACTCACATTTATTATAATACCACTTTTTCCAATACATGAATAGGGTATATCCATCCCTTTATTTACACCTATTTTAATTTATCTCAACATTTTCTTGTACTTTTCAGCATAAAGAAGTTGCACACCACTCATTATATTTATTTCCCAGAATTTTACTTTTTATGATGCTGTTTTAAATGGTATTTTTAAAATTTCATTTTTCTAAATGCTTGTTGCTGGTTGTAGTATTATAACTTATATTTAATATCAACCTTGGTTCTTGTATTCTTGCAAAATTCACTTATTAATACTGTTTTCTTTGCTGTAGATGTTTCTTGAATTTTCTACAAAAACATCATCTACAAGTAATTGTACAGTTTTATTTCTTAATTTCCCATCCAATTATTGGATTTATGAATATTGAACTTGTATTCCTTGTATAAACCTAACTTGGTTGTAATATGTTTCTTAGTATTTTATTAATATTTTGTTTAAAGTTTGCATCTTTCCTATTAGGGAGATTGACACTCTCAATAGGGTCATCTCCAGTCACCAAGCACAAAACCGGAGCAGAAAGTGACTGAAGTTAAGATGTAGCAGCACATGTGGTCCAAGCTCACTTTGACACATTGTGATGAAAATATCTTCTAGGGCCCCTGCCAGTCTCAGATTTCAGGTCTACTTGGGTCACTGTGACTCCACAGTTCTCTTTCCATTTCAGCATCGACCATCGGCATTTGGAGAGGGGACAGTCACACCATAGTTGATTTATCACTCTGCCTGAGGCTCCAAAATTTTTCAGACTCAGACTGACTTTTTATCAAATAATTACTTGTTAGATTTTTTTAAATGAATGCATTTATAAAGTCCTTATGTTATTTGAAAATGCTTAACTACAAGCCAATGTGCTGCGTTAAGAATTATTAAATAAATACACTCCCTGTTAAGTGGGCTGGAGGGCCAGGCTGAAGATCAGACACACATCTGCTGCCATTCATCACGCCTTAGTGACAGTTACCCATCACTTGCCGACTGCAGTTACCCAAGCTGGGCTCTCCCACCAGGTGATCTTGGTGACCACCTGTTACTTTGGCTGGGTGAGAGGCCTAGCCATGGATTCTTATTTAGCAGAAATATTTGACTTTGGCAGACTGTTTAAAAGAAGCAATATTTCAAAATAATGCACCAGAGCAATATTTATGAAACTATTTGCACAGCGTAACCGAGAAGCTAGCAAGCTCTCCTCTCTCGTTATAAATCACTCTTCAGCCAGGTCAGAAGAGCAGGTTTGCCAAATATTTAACTCCTGCAGGATCTGCGGCAGAGATTATTGTAATAAAGAAATTAAGGTCATTAGAAGTATAGGAAAATGCTGGCCGCACAAAAATCACATGTGGAGACGTGGAAAAGAACTGGAAGGCTGAAACCCTTGACTTGGAGGGAAAGTCAGAGAACAAAGAAAGATAGCAAACCAACCCACACCAAGCCGGTGTGACCAGTCCTGCCCCCTCCTGCCGGTCCCCAGCTGGAGCGCAAGCCCTTCTGGTGCCCGGTCATCCTGTTACTGAGGCTCTGCAACATCGCTTGGGCAGGAAAGGATGTTTTTAAGTTTTCTGAACACTTCCCGCCCGCTCTGCCCGTTTGTAGTTACCGTCCTGGAGTCGGGGCATGACAAGGATTGGAACTGACATACACCAAACTCCGCGTGTCCTGGAGCCAGCCTCGATGGCTCTGCCACGGTCAAGCTCCGTCACTCCTGGCGGCTCAGGGCCTGCGCCCACGACACCTGTCAGAAACTTTCAAGCGTCTGCTCATTTCTCCACCCGGATGGCCTGCCCCGCCTGGACAAGGAAGGGGTGACATTTGGCTGAGGGAGAAAGGGGCATGGCCTTCCTCTGTCTCCTCCAGCTGTCAGTTCGGGTTTTCGCTCGACATATCAAAGTGCAGGCGCGTCGCCTTGTCAGTTAGGGGTGCACGCGGTGGTACCCAGGTTTGACAACAATGTGGGGGGGGACCTGGCACATCTCCCGAGAGGGACGCGCTGCGACGAAATGCTACAAACAAGCGCAGGCCAGAGGCGCTGGCCCTCGGGACAGGCTGCTTCGGAGAGGCGCTCAAGTCACCTGCACACACGGTCCCTTTGCCTGGTTTTTCTGGTCCCCTTAACGTGGGGCGATTTGGCCTATGAGTTCTCCAAAGCAGCAGAGGTTTTCTTAGGGGGAGGTTTTAGTTTCTATTATTTCTCTTTTCCTTTTTAATTACGCTCTCATGTTAATGAAGGATGGAGGGGCAGGGATACCGTGTGAATTAAAGCCAAACCTTCACAGTGTTGCAGTCTCTGCATGGATGATTCACTCTTGCCATTAACATATTTGTAAATTAACATAATATGTAAATGAGGACATGCTGCTTCTGGTCCACCCACATTTTCCCCGTGGCTCTAGCAGATAGTGCCAGGGTCCTGCTGTCACTCTACTCCCTCATCTCCCTTCAGTTTCCAGTGCATTTAAACTCTGGCTCTTGCCACCAAAATGTCACCCAAAACTTGTGTGATGCATTTTATTTTACTTTGTTTTATCCCCAAAATGTATAATTCCCTTTCATTTACACTGGGGGATGTGCCTTCTCGGAGCAGGGCGTTCGGGTGGGGCTGCTGGGCCCTGCCAGGCCTGTGCTCGCGGACGCAGTGGAACGTGCTGGCTTTGGGTCAGACGTGGTGCTTGAGCCCACTCTGCCCATTTCTCCCCTAAGCCTTGGGCTACTGACCACCACTTTTTGCTTCTGTCCCTGGAAATATGAAGGGAAGACAGAAGCATGATTTGCCTTACTCATGAGATCTTCCGAGGCCCAAATAAGATGATGGTCATGAAATTATTTTGAAAACAGCAAAGGTTGTATTAGTACAAAAAAAGGGAGAGGGTTTGAAAAATAGTACAAATTCATCTTCTAAATTCTGCAAATGGGGCTCTATGACCTGGCTTTTCCACACCAACTTCACAGAAGCAAATGGACCAAGGAGTCGTGCCTGTATGGCGGGGGTGCTGACTGAATTCGGGAAAGCCGAGGAGTGGGGACACACAGCTCAAGGAGATGTTCTCATACTTTCATTGTTCTAGGTTGGAAGAGGGGTTTGCAAACGATTCCAGGCAACTTGCACAAAATAGGAGAGCTATTTGTACCCAGAAACGGAAACCTCAGAAGACGACCATAGGAGTAATAGTGAAAGTGGGGGAGACTGCCCGGGCTTTGGAAGCTGGAAGAGGGAAGGGAGGTACATCCATAAGTCTGAAGGGTCCAGAGGGGCATGTCCACAGCAGTGTCATCTTCTCAGGCCAGCCTTCCCTCCTATCAGCCCACATTCAAGACAGCACGACTCGGAGGACCGGGGACTTCAGGGAGAGGAAAGCAAATCCATGAGGCAGACTCTTCCATCCATGTCCAGGTGTCTAACATCAGCTCTCACAGAGCATGAGATCCAGGGAGAGGGAAGGACGTGCTGGGAAGGATCTGGACAGTTCTCAGGTTGACATCTGGGCCATCGGCCTCTCAGACAAAAACTTGCAAGGCCTCGGGCAAATGTGCATGGCCACAGGGTCTTGAGTGTGGACAGGTAGGCCACTATGGAAGGAGGGACTTGAACCCACACAGCCTCATCCTGCAGCTGACAAGGTAGCAGGACTCGGTGCCTATTTGTGAATGAGAGGGGATATGAGGGAACTGTCCCTTCCCATGCCCAGAAAAGGGAGAAAGTCGCTCTTCAGAGGTAGCACCTCTGGCTGCTCCAAGAGAGGAGTGACTCTGATGTGGGGATTTGGGCTCCCGGCTTCGAGTGTGCAGTTCTGCCCCTCTGGGCTCTCTTTGTATGAAGCCCATCTGCCTGCCTGCAGAACATGGATGTTACGTTGTGTTCCCGTTGCCCGGAGGCAGGTGAGCTCACAGGAGCTGAGCACATCCACCGTGCAACCCACATACACGCTGTAGAGTCTGGCCAGGGTCATTCCAGGTACTTGAGTTTAATTTTATCAACAACAAAGCTGATATTTATGTCCTTACCTGACTCTATGTCTGTTTCTCATTGCTTTGATTCCTGGAGGGAAGGGTTATGCAAAATCTTATTAAGAGACTCTTGCTGGTAAATCAAATCGGTCCTTTCTCTGGCAACTTCTGGGGGAAGCTGGAGAATGCTAACATCATAAATAGAACTGTGGGAAGTGATTAGAATTGAATCACAGCTAGATTCGCAGAGGCAATGCATGGTTATGAACTATGCACCGACCTTGTAATAATTCTCCCCACAGTCCTGGTAGGGTCTGTACTGTATTGGAAATAGCTTGTGTTAGAGTAGGAGCTTGTGCTAACATCTAAAGATAGAATTTAGTAAGTATAATTGTGAAGTTGTAAACTTAGTTCTAAAATGTAAGCTTCACAAACATGCAATGAGACAGTAAAGCTACACCTAAAGGGAGGTATGCTACATGTAAAGAAAGTTAGGCTTTGGCTGTAACGTCTGTTGATTATAAATGTGAATGCCAATCAGAACTTCAAACACAGCGATTAGAGTCCCATCCTGCCCTCCTGGGTGGAATCGCTGCTAGAATTTTAAGGCCAAGTTGAATGTGACACTTTGAGTAGGACACAGGGAAACTGGGGCAGGCCCACAAGAGACAATGCAGGATGGTGAGGGAAGGGACAATGGGAACCGAGAATGGGGTCATAGCTCCTGGCGAAAGGAGGCCTGGGAGGAGGCATGCTGGCCTTCTTTACATATCCCAGTGGTGCTCACCTGGAAGAGAAGCTAAAGTGGCTATAAGAGGACCAAACAGTGAATATAAAGAAGAGTTTCCTAACAATTGCATCTAATTAGAACAGAACGCCCACTAGGTAGTGAGTTCTTAGTTATCAGAGCACAGTAAACAGAATTCACACACTAGGTGAGAACTGAATGGGGTTACGTATTGTGCGGGTATCCAGGTCTGATATGCTGTGATGCCGGTAATTACTCATATTACACTTATCTAGCCCAGCCTTGAATTGTTGGAACTCTCTGATTCTGAATGTGAACTCGTTTCTCTTTCCTTTCTAGTTCACTCATGGGGCCTAACTTACTGCCTTTCACTTGAGAAAAAATGTTTACTGAATAAGTGAACAGTAGACACTTGAGCATTTTTTACTATGGTATGAAAGGCTCAATAGTACTTGACTAGCGGATTAATAAACAAAGAGGAATATTAAGCATTAGCAGAGGTTTTTTTTCTCCTCATACTATTTATTAACAAAAGCAATTCTTCCTAATTTGGTAATATTTCTCTTTAACGTTCTTTACATAGGAGTTGAACACATTATGCTGAACAGCCTTGAGGCGTCTCCCTGCTTGAAAAAGAGAAATATAGTTTACATTTTGCAAAGAATGCTCACATCTATTATTTCTTTATAATCCTCAAAATAACACAATGAGGTTGACATTTTCCAAATGAGGAAACAGGGCCCAGAGATAGAAAGGGACTTGCTCAAGGACACAGAGCCAGTAAGCGGCAGAGCCTGCACCAAGGATGAGGTCCATTAATTCTAAATTGCATACTCTTTCACTGTATGTCAAATGCCTCCAACAAAGGTCCCGAGTGACAAGAAGAAGGGTCATGTGCTTCCATCTGGTTGAGCCGGGCAGACCCGCTTACCCCTCTTTTTCCCCATGCACCTCTCCTCCCAGTGCCCTGCATTCAGTAAAGCCAACTGTTCGCAGGGGATATCGGTCTGGTTCGCCTGGATGCTGAGCTGATGGTGATGCTATGTGACTATGACCACGACATAACTTGTCTTTCTAAATATCCATTCCTCGCAGGCTTGTGAAACTACTTGCTTGAAGTCTGAGTCTGTTTGGCAGGGAGGCAGGGACAGGGCAGCTGTAAGCTGGCAGTTACCCTCGGCGAGGCCATCACAAGGCTCCTCACTTAAAGGAGCGCTGGAAGCTGGAGCAGTGGCTTAATACCAGGACTGCTGGCAGCTCCACCTTGTGACCTGGGATTGCAAGGTGATCTGTGAAGAGAGGCTGTGAAATATCATCAGACATGCTCCCAGGGCATGCTTGCTGCTGCTTAAGTGCTTTGGAAAAGGGACAACTATTAAATGTGTTCAGTAGTCTCCTTTTCTCCTCAATCGCATCTTCTCTCACTGTTTTCTTTTCTTCCTTCTTGAGAAAACAGCCAAAAAATAACATGTTCTCATAACAATCTGATGAAGTTTCCTCACATTAATTCATTTAATAAACATGAGCACTTACAAGGTGCCTGATGCTGGGCCAAGTTATGAAAATATGGAATGGAAAATTGGTGTTTATGCAATCAGTGAGTTAAAGTCCAGGGGGAAAGACAGGAATTAATGAACAGTTAAAACAGAAGGATACTAGTACTAACACTGAGGTATTTGCAAGATGCTATAATTGGTATTACTGAAGAAATTATCAGAAGCGGTGGAATATAAATGATAATCTATGTATAATAAAAACTTTCCCAAACAAAATAAGAGTGGGCCTACAAAAGCCTCACCGCATATCAGGCAAACTCATGAAAAGAGACCAACATTTCAATATATCTTTCTATATATATATATATATATATTTTTTTTTCTTAATAATTTTCTTAGTTTGAATAAAAATGTATAGCCAAAGCAAGTAGTGAGCATTTCTGCAATAAAATTTCCTCTCTTAAGGTTCTTAATTATTGTTTAAATAATTTTGGGTGGGTTGGGGTCCCAAAGACAGATTTATTAGGGGCCTTGGGCCTGGGCAAATCCACAGGGTCTCTTTCCTGCTACTGCCACCAAATGTCCATTGTCACTGACTATGTAGTTCATTATAGAACAAAGTAATGCCATTTTTTTAAAAAAACATATCTTTAGAGATTCCAGAGAGAGGAAAGGAGAGGGAAAGAGAGATAGAAATATCAATGATGAGAGAGTCATTGATCGAGGCATGTGCCTTGACCAGGAATAGAACCCTGATCGCCTGGATCCTAGGTCGATGCTCAACTGCTGAGCCACGCCCGGCAGGGCAGTAATGCCATTTTTAACACTTTATATTTTCCCTGGAGTTTCTTGTTGCCTTTATTTTATTCTTGAAGTATTTTTAAATATTCTTTAGGCACAGATATCCTCCTGGTTTTTCCTTTGATAATTCTCTTGAGTTAAATCCACTATTTCTTCGTGGCCCCCTTCATGACACTTCCATTACAGATCACTGCCCAGAATATAATCACATAGGCAACCAAATGCAAAAATAAAAGCCAATGTGTCATTAATTGATATATATCCTCAAGTAGCTTTCTGTGTCAGTTTGGATTAGGTGTAGCTGTATATAATAAAATAATCAACAATAAATGTAACGTAAGCAAGAGACAACTTTATTTCTCTATTACAGGGAGAAATTTGGCAGTGCAGAGTGGGTGTGGTGGGCTCACATTGTCATCAGAAACACAGTTTCCATCTTTTCATTTCATTATCCTCCTCTGATGGCTTTCATTCTCAAGGAAGCCAAGAAAGTCAAAATGAATGTTGGAGCTCCAGCTACCATGCCTGCAAATCAGAAGAAATAATAAGAAGGAAACAATCGCTCTCTTTTTTGGCTATCTTCTGGAAGCCGCTTCACCACACATCCACTATAAACCATGGGACAGAACTTGCTCATATAGCCGATCATAGCTGCAAGGGAGGCAGGGGAATGTAATTTTCTTGAGCTTAGCTGGAATGTGTCTAAGTAAAAACTGTTTTCCATTGCTGACCTAGGAAGAAAAAAAAGAATAGGTCATTGTGGGGAACAGATTTCTCTTTCATGTCTTTAAATATCTTTACTTTGATCTCACATTTGTTCCATATTTTGGCAGAGTATAGAATAATTTTATCAGAACTTTGGAAGTATGTTTCTACCATAAGCTAGCACTCACTATAATGATAGCAGGTTCATTCTTCAGAGGTGTTACACTTACCTGATTATTATTTATTTAGCCTCTGCAGGTGTTTAGTTCTTCATCCTCAATGTTCTGAAATTTTACAATGATTTTTCCATTTATCATTTATCATGTCCTTTAAAATTCAAAATTTTGTCCCCTTATTTCTTTGATTTTTTTTCATTCACTTCCCATATCTTTTCCTTCTATAGCTTCTACTCTTTGATTGTTAGGACTCTTGTGTAAGTCTTATGTCACTTCTTTTCTATCATATTTTTTGTCTTTTATTATTTCCATTCTACTTTACAGAGAAAGGTATACTGGAAATTTATTTCTTGAAATCCTTCAACCCAACTTTTCTACTGCAGTTTTGTTTTGTTAGGTTATTTTAATCATCAAGTTCTCATTTTTATTCTCCGAATCTTCCCTTTCATAGCATCCTGTGATGCGTGGACGCAGTGTCAGCTTATACGTCTCTGAGGATATCAATAAAGTTAGTTTATTTTTGTGTTTTTTTCTTTATTATTTAATATTTCTATTTCCTTTGAAAACTTTGTTTATGTTAGAATCGATCTCATGTCATATTTTATTATTCAAATATTTAGTGGGTCTTGGCTTTCCATTCATATTTAATAATGAAGACATGTAAGAATGTCAGTTAATATAGCCCATGAAAGAAACTCCCACCACTACAAACATTATGAAGTATTAGACTACACACACACACACGTGCGCGCGCATGCTTGAGCTTAAAAGTAGGAAAGGAAAACCTGCAGCTTTCAAAAATAAAAAGAAAGAAACTCATGGCTAAATATGAAAATTAAAAAAGTGGCCCATAGGGGCATCCAATTTGGTTGTAAAATAAATGCCGAGGGAAGGAGGTTTTAGGGCCAAGGCCCTTGTCAAGCACAATAAACTGACCCTGAGCCCCCAAACAAGGCCCTGAGCCTGGGTGGACATGACGTGGCCTCCAACCAAATGCTCTGAACAATATGTGATAAAAGATTCGTCCGCACAAAACTGGAAGCCCCAGTGCAGGAGGCGGGAGGTACGGAGTTAGAATCCACACTCTACTTCTAGGAAAGAAATTACAAGCAGAAAACAAGCACATCTGCTCTGGAATTGCTGAGGCCCTGTGGGTCTCAGCAAAGGCAAATTTAAATTTGCCGAATGGAATTATCTATAGAATAGAGTATCAAGTGCTATCTGGGAAAAAATGTCAATAAAAAGAGCAAGAGGAGGAGGAAGATTATAAAGAAAAAATTGTAATGAGATTCAGCAGGCATAACACATAGAACAATTAAACCCCATGAACTATATCGGTAATAAACCAAGTTGGAGAAAAAAATGTTTCAAAAAGGCAATCTGGATAAGTTTCTAAAACTAAACGATATAGCTAAAAATTTCCAATTTTGATGCAAATTGAAACCCACAGATCTGAGGAGCACAGCAAACTCCAAACAGAACAAACAGAAACCGCACCGCAGCACGTCACGATGAAGCTGCCGGAAGGCCGTGATCGGGAGGAACCCTTAAAAGCTGGCAGAAAACAGGGGCCCGTCAGAAGGACCACACGCCAGGAGCTCTGCAAGGCAGAGCAGGCGAAGGGACGTATTTAATGTCCTACAAGGAAAAAGCGCCAACCTCCAGCTCTAGGTCAGGTAAAGAGACTCTTCACAAGTGAAGGTAAAATAGGCCGCTTCTAAGAAAGCAAAAGCCGAGAGAGCTTATTGCCAGCGATGCCACACCACGAGAAACGCTAAAGGAAGCTTTTGTGCCAAAGAAAGATGTTTCCCAAAACACGAAACAAAACAACCCTCAGATTTATACCTAGAAATAGCACTGAAGATGGTAAATATAGGAATTCCAAAAATATATGTATAAAGCTTTTACCTTATTCTTAATTTTTTTAAAGATAATTGGTTGTTTAAATAAAAATGTATTATGCATTTTATAAATATGTAGAAATAAGACAGGTGACAATGATGGCAGAAAGGGTAATGTGGGGAATGGGCGCTTCCTGCGTGAAGGTAAGACACTGCATGGGAAGCGAGTATTAATTACAGACATGCTGTGGTAATTTGAACAGTATTATTGAAAAGCCTAGAACGAGCACACGTACCAAACAAGCACGTAAGTTGGGATACTAAAGCTACTAAATTAATCATTAAGAAGGCAGAGAAAGACAACATAGAAACAGAGAAAAACAGTATAAATAGAAAGCAAATAGCCAGATGGTAAAATAAAAACCAAGCATGCTGACAATTTTATTACAGGCATATTTTCTAAACACTCCATTGGAAGGCAGAGATTGTTCAACATTTTTAAAAGCAAGAAGCAACTCTATGCTATGAATAGAAAAATATTTAAATACAAAGACACGAGTTAAAACTAAAAGGAAAAAAGAGAAACCATACAAACACTGAACTAGCTATATTAATAACAAAGTAGGTTTCAGGATGAGGAATCTTACCTGAAATATGGCAGGACACTTAAAAATTGAAAATGACAAATGCATCCAGAGTATATAATCATTCTTAACATGTGCCCAGCATCTAATAACAGAGCTTTACAACACATAAAGCAAAACCCGCAGACGAAAAGGAAATAGAAAAATTCACAATTGTAGTTGGAGAGTTTAACATTCATCTCTCAGTAATTAACGAATTCGTAAAGGCATAAAAGATGTAAACAAAACTAGAAAGCAGCTTGTGCTGATTGATATTCAGAGGACGGTGAACCACAACAGCAGTAGACACATTCTTTCCAAGTGCACATACAGCACCCACCACGCTAGGCTAGAAGCTAAGGATCAAAGTCACACAGAGAATCCTTTCTCAGACAGACACACACATTTAATAGGAAATAAATACCAAAAGATAATCTGGAAAATACTCAACTATTTTTAAATTAAACATGGCACTTCTAAATAATCCACAAGTCAAGGAGGACATTACAAAAGACATTATTAAATATTTTTAAAAGAATGGTATAAAAATCATCATGTCAGAAAGTGTGAGGTGAAGCTAAAGCAGTATTTTAAAAAAATTGTATTGCTTTAAATATTTATATCAGAGAAGACAGTTTTAAAATCAATTATCTAAGTTCCCATATCAGCAAACTAAAAAAAGAAAACTGACTTGAAATAAGAGAATGGAGAGTAAAGTAAGAACAAAAGTAAATAAAATGGACATACACACATGAAAGAAAAGCCGATGAAACCAAACCTCGTTCTCAGAAAACACGAAAAAATATTAACTAACTCCTAATAAACTCCTGGATCATGGATTAGCAAAGGGCCATTAGTGGGATAAGTAATAAAATGTTAGTAAGGTCCGTAGATTAGAAGTATTGTCCAATGTTAATTTTCTGGTTTTGATAATGATATTGTAGTTATATAAAATATTAACACTGGGGAAGATGGATGAAAGGTACATAGAAACTCTTTGTGCTATATTTTTGACAACTTCTCTGTAAGTCTGAACTTATTTCAAAATGAAAACGTTTTTTAAAAGAGAGAACTGTTTTTGAAAGACTTAAGAAATCAAAAGGGGAAACTGATGATTGGGAAACAGTATTTGTAATACATACATCTGACAAAGACTTGTGTCAAGAATATATAAAGAATTCTTACAACTCAATCTTAAGAAGACACACAGACCAACTAAAAACTTGTAAAATGTTTGAACAGATATTTCACAAAAGAAGAGACATGGATTCCAATACGCATGTGAAAACATGCTCAGAATTACTGATCATCAGGGAAACGCAAATAAAGTCACAATAGAATAGCATCGCATTTAAAATACAATGGCCAAAAATATTAAAGGCTGCTCACATGAAATGCCGGCTTCCATGCGGAGCGACTGAACTCTCATGGATTGCCGTTGGGAGTGTGAACGGGTACAATACAACCTCTTTGAAAATGGTTTAGAAGTTTTAAGCAGAGCCTATTCTTAGCATTTGACCCAGCAATTACACAGGTAAGTATTCACCCCAAAGTAATAAAAATATATATGCACAAAAAGACACGAACAAGGATGTTTGTTGCATTGTTCAAAATACCTCAAGCAACAGTAATCCAAACAGTGTGGTACTGGCTAAGGGTAGACATACGCACTAAGAGATGGAACAGAAAGTCCAGAAATAAACCCTTGCATGCATGGGCAATTGATTTGCAGTAAGAATGACAAGATCTTCCAATGGGGGACAAAAGTCTTTTCAATAATTGGTGCTGGGGAAACTGGATATCCTTAGGCAAAAGAATAAAGTTGGAGCGTATACCATAGACAAAAGTTAACTGAAAATGGGTCAAAGGCTAGGTTACAAAGCTAAAACTATGAAACATTTAGACAAAAACCTTAGGAGGAAATCTTCATGACATCGGATTTGGCAATAATTTATTGGATATGAAACCAAAAGCGTCGGCGACAACAACAAAAATAGATAAACTGGACTTCATCAAAATTTAAAACTTTTGTGAAACAAAAGACACTGTCAAGGGAGTGAAAAGGCAGCCCAGCGAATGAAAGAAGATACCTGCAAATCGCATATCTGATAAGGGATTAACATACAGAATATATATATAAAGAACTCCTGCAACTCAGAAAATTAAAACAACTCACTTCAAAAGTAGACAACGGACTTTAATAGACATTTCCCCCATATTTAAATGGCCAAAAGTACAGGAAACGATGCCCAGCATCACTAGTCATAAGGGAAATGAATATCAAAACCAAAATGAGATACCACTTTATTCCGCTAAGTGGGTATTATAAAGTAACAAACACACAAAGAAAAAAAAAAGCCCAAATTGGATCCCGTGGATGTCGCGGCTGGAAGTGATGCAGCTACTGCATAAAACAATACGGCAGATCCTCAAGAAGTGAAAGAGAGAATCACCACGCGATGCAGCCGTTCCACCCCGAGGTGGATACCGAGAGCGCGGGAGCAGGCCCTCACCGGACCGTCTCCCACGTCAAGAGCATCACTGCTCACGGCAGACGGAAGAGTAAACACAACGCAAACGCCCGCCACGAGGAGCGGACAGCGAGATGTGTCCGTGCACGCAGTGGGCCACCGCTCGCCTTTAAAGGGATGAAATTCTTACACCGGCCACAGCACCGGCAGGCCTGGGAAACAGTCAGCGCAACAAGCCGGACACGGGAGGGTCGATCCTGTATGACTCCACCCGTGGGGGTACTGAGGACAGGCCGTCCGCAGAGTGGAAAGTGTAACAAAGCTGCCAGGGGCTGGGGGGGGGGGGTTTAATTTACCACATGTGGGATTTGCGTGCAGGGCGATGAAAAGTTCTGGACGTGGGCAGCCGTGAGGTCGCCCAGCACCGTGCGTGCATTTCATGCGACTGAAGTACGTACTTTAAAAACGGTCGAAATGGTCAATTTTATGTTGGGTATATTTCACCACAATGAAAGAGTATGGAAAAAAAGTACATATCCCCAAACTTGAAAGAAAGCAAACGTCCACACAGGGTAAAGGGAACACAAATTGTGGTATCTTCATACCTGGGAGCACTGCTCAGTAATAACAACGTGGACAAACCCCCAAAGGTAATACTTAGGAAATGACCCCAGACACGAAATAAGTATATGCTACATGGCTCCATTTATGAGAAGTTCTGGAAAAAGCAAAACGAATCCTTAGCGACAGAAATAAGCCCCCGGCGGAGTAGGGTTGAGGGTCCGACTGTAAAGCAGTGTGAGGGGCCTGTGGGGGCGACGGGACTATTTTATAGCTGGATGGGCAGTGTGGTCTTGCAGGGGTAGGTATCTGGCCCAGCTGGTGACCTCCGGGCTTATCGTGAAGGCATTTATTATGCTTCTGTATGCAACTCATGCTTCAGTGAAGCTGGTGGAAGGAAGGAAGAAGGAAGGGAGGGAGGGAGAGAGAGGAAAACGCTGCACAGCCACAGCGATTGGAACAGGGCAGTGCCGACACAAGAAAATATTCTATATGTCGAACAGAATGGACAGTCCAGAAACGGTTCCAAATATATTGACAAGTTTAGCATTGGCAGAGACAATGGAGCAGAACGAAAAGCCGGCCATGCAGTCCAAAAGTTGACTTCTACGCCTGCGTCACACCAACACGCAGTCCGTCCCAGGACTGAACACCTAAATGCGCACGGGGACGTTTCACAGCTTTCAGGAGGAATGACAGAAGAAGAACTTTCTGATGTTCAGGCATGGAAGAATCTCCTCAGACACATCACAGCCCCCGTACCTCTCCAAATATATATCATAAACATGAAGAAAACGGATCATATCAAAATTATAAATATCCTGCCCCCTAAAGACCACAAATAAAGCTAAAAGGTGGACATCAGAGACTCACGAAAGATACTTGTTAATGCATTAAGGCCGTATCTAGATTACTCAGGGAGTCCCAAGGGTCTTAGTGCGGTTTTTCGCTTTAATCATTTCAAAAGTGCAAGTGCTACTAACTTATATTAACAATATCTGAAAAGTTACCTATTTCTATTTTAAAACATTCATACATTTCTTATGAAAATTCAACATAACTACTCTCTTGGGCCACATTTCACTCTAGTCGATTTCAAACTTCATAGAAACTTCCCTTGGCTGTTGCTCGGTGATGGAAAGAATTGCATGTATAATGCCTGCCTTAAGACCCTCCAGAGACGGAGCTTCTGATGGACACATGACAGACGCTCTGAACAGGACCCCATGAGAGAAAGTCTGATGGAGACAGATCAGGCGACTTAGGGGGCTGAGCAAGGCCTGAGGGGGTGTCATCCAGAAACTGTCCCACCCAAACAATTTAAAATAAAAAATGTACTTTTCAAACCCACAAAAGTGAGTGGAAGAGCATTGTAAATAATCACACTGCCAAGTGATGTATCTGTACCCGCGTTGCAGTTAAACTTCTAGAGTCATTAAACCTTAAAACTAGACTTGGAACACTGCATAATATGCCAACAAAGTTCCAACTAAAATTGCTTATTTTTTTTCTCTCCACATTGTTCTATGAGTTGTTTTATATATATCTGAGTCTACATGATGTATATGCATTCATGATCATATCTTTTTATTTAGTATTTCTTTCAGCAATATTATACTATCTGTATATCAGTCAGGATTCTTCAGAGTAACAGAGCCAATAGGAGATTCCAAATACAGGGTTTTCCAAAACAATGTATACACAGGCTTTGAATAATTATAAAGGCCATGTTTATTAGAATACATTTCATTTCCAAAATTGAGCTATTAGTTGTTGAAGTGCATATACATTTTTTTGGAACACCCTGCATATATATGACAAGGAATTGTCTGATGCAATTATGGAGCCTAAGAAGTCCCATGATCTGCCATGTGTGCATTGGAAAGCAGGTGGTGTAATTCGGTCTGAATCGGAAGATCTGAGGACCAGGAGAGCTAATGGTAGACGTCTCAGTTCAAGGGCAGGAGGAGATGAGATGAGATGTCAGAGCTCAAGCACTGAGGCTGGAAAACAGGGCCAAGTTCCACCTTCCTCTGCCTTGGGTTCCATTCAAGCCCTCAGTGGACTGCACGGTGTCCACCCACACTGGGAGGAAAATCTACTTTACCGAGTCCACCAATTCAAATGCTAATCTCACCCAGTGGCACTCCCGGGGACACAGCCAGAAATATTGAACCTGGGCACCCCAAGGCCAGTCAAGTTGACACATAAAATAACCATCACACCATCCATCTTTGTTCATTAGGGGATGTTACATGAAAAAAAAAAAAATTGAATATGCATCCGTTTGTATAAAAAAATGGATTATCTATCTATCTATCTATCTATCTATCTATCTATCTATCTATCTATCTATCTATCTACACACACACACATATATGTGTATATGGGTATCTGTATATACACACCAGTTCTAAGGTCTCCTTGGTGGGGAGAAATAGTGCTTTATAATTAGGGGGAGAGGCTAATGTGGAGGTTCAGGTGATAAACAAAAGGCCAATATTTCCCAGTTTTTGCCAAACTGTGTACAAGAGAAAAACAACTTTCACAAGAAGAACTATGGGAATTCCTGCAAAAGCTAAAGGGGAAGGTGCCAAGATCAGTGGACCCTCACAGGTAACACGTAGCCTTCAGTAACGAGCTCCCCACCAGCCACAGATTAGTGTTTTCAGCTGTAGATTAAACCAGTGTTGAGTGTTGACAGGACTGAGGATTTTTAAGTATACATCACATAAGTTATGTTCAAATGCCCCCGCCCCAATCTTCCCCCAGGTGTGTGAGCTCAGGCAGGGGCGGGATGACAGTGGCCTGAAGTGGAATTTCTTACCCAAGGCAACTGGAGACATCAAAGGAGTGAGGGAAGCAAAGGGCTGGGGAGAAGTGTCCAGGCCCCATGCCGAAGAGCTCGCCAGGGGGAACGTCCAGAAGCTACTAAAGCTAAATGAGAACGAACGGCCAGAAGGAGAAGCGGCGCCACAGCCAGGCATACAGCGAGCACGCAGGGTCGGAGAGACACCGAGAGATGGAACATGCTGGAAGCAAGAAGGCGGAGGGGGCTTCTGAGTAACCACCTAGGAACCGTGCTGGCCTAGCCTCCAATACGGACTGAGCACAGGGCTTGCTGGCTCTAGTGCTGTAAGGACAGAAGTGACCAGAACAGGGGAGTCCAGGGCTGCGCTGGGCCTGGGAGCCCAGGCAAAAGGAAACACTTTTTTATTTAACACTGGATGTCTTGTTCATCATGCCTTTTTTGCATTAATTTTGAATATTTAAGATACTGCATTAAAGTATCATCTATCCTGGTCCCTTGGCGTCTCTGTGCCCACTCGCGATCACGCCCAAGGCGAGTCTCACTTGCCCGCTCTAGTGTGGCCCTGGCAGAGACAGAAGCCAGGGGACATGTGCAGTCCGCGCCTTCTGACTATGCCGGCTTCATACAGCAAGAGAAGGGACATGAGTGGTTATTATCAAATAAAACTACGACCCCAAAGAACACCGCCCGTGGCGTATGCACAACACTGACACGGCGAACCACGGTGTGGGAAGCAGCGACCGCGTGGTGACCTATTCTGGGGTCCCCTGGCTGGGCCTGTTTCACGGCGGTCATCTTCAGACACTCTCCTGATCCAACAATGAGACTGAGGCTGATCACCTAAAATATTTTCAAAGCTCCTTTTAGAAAACGCCTCCAGAGCTTGCAGTTTGCCATATAATTATTCACACTTGGGTAGCACTTTATTTTGCAAAGCACTTTGGTACACATTATATCTCACCAAATCACTGAATTCCAAGTTTGGAGAGACACTGGTGACCCCCGCCCGTCTTCAGGGGGGCTAGTCTCAGCTGCCTTTGGATGGTTTCCGTTTCCTCCCTTACCAGGCCCCAAAACAGAAGACCAGAGATGTGAGCAAAGTGAGGAGCAGAGCAGAGCAGAAAGAGAGCCCAGTCTCTGGACTCCAGTGCGCCCTTCTCAACCATCCACGAAGATGGAATTTCCCCAAATTTTCAATGTAACTAATTATCGCAGCAGTGAAAGGTGGAAATCAGGATGTGGGATTTCCAGGCTATTCGTTCTGTTATTACAGTATGCTAAGTGTCCACATAAAGTCTTCAAACATCTTAAATCATAGAAAGTATTTTTAATTTGAAGGTAGCTTAGATTGATTTATAGTGTGCTTTAAAAAAAAAACATTCCAGGGAATGAATTGGGTCACAGAGCTACATAAGGCCATTTTTCCTTTGTTTACACGAAGCTTTATTTAATGAATGGTTTGTAAAAGAGTTTTAAAGTTTGTTCCAAAAGACAAGTTTCAAAAATATTTTGACAAATATCTCCACCGGGGGGAAGAACATGGACTTTGGACCTGGACAGCCTGAGTTAAATTTTGGGGTCCATATCTACTGTCTGTATGTGACCCCATCTGCAGTACTGAGCCTTTCAGGCTTTAGTTTCCTTGTTTTCAAAGAGGGGACAAGAGCACCTACTGGATGGGGCTGTTGGATGATTAAATTAGTTAATACATGCAAACAGTTTTTACAGCAGTTGTGCAAGTGATAATTATCATTACCTAACTAGATCCATGAATTCTGTGCTCCACTTTTAACAGAAAAAAAAATTCATTATTTTGTACTCAGCAAACAGAATTTGAGAAGGCTTGGATACTAAGTTACACAGTTAAAATAAGTTGGTTCTATCAGTGCTGGATAAAATAACTTAAAGTCTGAGAAGAGTTAGTTTTATGAATAATGTTACTGTGCTTTTCTCTCCAAATCTTGCTATAATTTTATATAACTTGTAGTTATCATGATATAGAAATGTTATAATAAAGATTAGGCTTTTGTTTGAAAAATTTTAACTGAATGAAAGAGAAGAGCCTCCACCTGCACGCATTTAGCCTCTGGTACAGAAGGCCTGTGTGTGTCCACAACCAACCACACAGCCTGCTGGTGGCATAGATGTCACTGGAGAAGAGGGCCCTGGAAGGCTGACCCAGCATCTCAAGTCCATCCGAGGTTGAGGTGCCTCTCATCTTGTCTTTCTGCTTCTTGACATTCATTCCCCTTTCCCGTTTCAATCCTACCCCATTTTCCTTGCTTCCTGCATCCACATTGCTCACTGTCCTGCAAATGAACAAGGTAGTTTGTTTGCTTGGTCCCGATTATAAAATAAAGGGGGTGGAGACTTTTCAAATGAAAATTCCTTTGATGAAAGAGACTCATCTTGTTTAATGTGCAACAGCACGTCGGTAAACATAGCCTAGCAGGCTTCTGTGAATTGGAACCATTCTTTCATTCATTCATAAAATAGTTACAGGGGCACCCTTCAGCCTCAGAACACAACAAGTCCTTCCTTTGTTTGGACAATACATGACAAAACCAAGAAATATGTAATACGTCCAGTGGTGATAAGTGCAACAGAGGAAAACAAAGCGAGGTAAGTGGAGTGTAATGAGTGGTGGGGAGGGGCTGCTACTTTAGGCTGTGTGGTCTGAGAAGGCCCCTCTGCCGAGGTGACATCTGAGCAGAGACCTGAATGGCAGGTAGTGTGCTCATTGTAGACGAGTGTGGCTGGAGCAGAGTGAGGGGAGAGTGGTAGGAAATAATATTTGCATTAATTTTTGCTTCAATCTCACAGCTATTGGAACACCGATTTCTCTAGAGCAGATTATATAGGGCCATGTAGGATCTTGTAAGGACTCTGGTTTTTATTCCAAGTGAGATGGGAAACCCCTGGTGGGAAACAGTTAGGGGACCCAATCATTGGGAAGTGATTTAATGTTTTTAAAGGATTGCACTGGCTCTCCCATTAAGAATAGGCTACGGGAAGGCAAGAGTACAATCAGGAGACTGAAAGGATTATGTAGCCAGAATGAATCGTCCAGGTGAGAAAGGATGCAGCTTGGGTCAAGATGTTAACTGTGAGTAAGGTTAGATTATGGATACGCTTAGAATCACCTTCTCGCTGTCATTTCTGGGCCTTAATCCGTGCAGTTCTTTGGTGCAATCTCTAATTTAGGGCCCATCACAGCACAAAATAATTATTTGTGTATGTATTAGTCTCTTACACATAGAAATTGTCCCAAAGTAGGGCATCCTCTCATTCCTCTCGTATTTCTAATTTCTAGCATACTGATAGTGGCCCAAAAATGTTTGTGGAGTCAGTACAGAGTGTACATCCTTAAAGACACAGATAAGCATAGGTTTTAAAGAAGGTTTCAAAACCAGAGAGGGCAACCTGGATCATGGGATTGCTGAAAAATATTTCTAGAGAAATCAGTGGCCCAGTACTAGCAGCAGTGAATCAAAATTGAATGCATGCGTTAGAGTTTTTAATTACTTAGAGCCACTTTGCATCCATAAGGGTCCTTAGATATATTACAGCTACTTTCTTGATGACTACAGTTTAATAAAATGCCAATAGCGGTGCCTGAATAAATGTTGATATCACAAAATAATTTATATGTTTATAATATGCATATGTGCTGGGTACATGTGTGCACAAATAAAACAGCATAAGAAGGCTATAATAACAATACCCACTAAAGTAGCCCATGGACCAAACTAAGTAAAAAAGCACTGTAAAATCCATTTTAATATATGACAAGCCAATATTGTGTATCTATATCATACATGCAAATATTCATAAGTGTAAACCTATTGGCCTTGCCTAATAAGTTGGAACTGAGATTTTATTTTACTTTGTCACTTAAATGTAATTTGCTAAGCAGTAGTTAAACCTAGTTTGTAAACATATGCACACTGACTCTTTTCGGATGATAGTAACCTCTATCATCATCACACATTCTTAGAACTTCAAGGAGTGTACTGACCAGTAAGTCCACACATTTTACACTATAATGTGATCCTTTGAAGATGGGTCATCTGAGTGGGCATACCAAAGAAAGCTTTACAAAAGGGGCGGGGATTGAAAGGGTTGCCTTTGGAGGCATCCCTACGTTCACCGTGTTAGAGGAACATAGAGAGACCCATGCGAATACACAACGTGGACTGTGTGTATGTTGTAGCTCTGCAGACAATAGTCACTTTCTGGAAGACAGTGTTTGTATACTAATGAGGAAATATGGATTCTGAGAATGAATGTAAACAATTAGGCAGATATAATCAATGAACAAAAGTTGGTTTTATATAGTAACTCTCTGAGATAACTCATGTACCTATCTTTCTTTGGGTATCAAGGACATGTCTTGAGACAAAATTGCCCTATGCTGTGCTTTGAACAATGAGCTTGTTGTGTTCAAATTAGGTTTCAAAGGTCTAAAGAGGGGGAAAGGTTGCACCAAAGCTAGAATAATCAATCGATGACTATGAAAGGCAGGCACAAAATAAGTATTGATTAATTGATATGAAACATACACTTTTTTCTATGTAACATGGCAACAGGAATAAAAATGACTTATTATGAAGTTCTTAGAAAAGTTAGAAAATTATTTACAGCATCAGTAATAGGAATTCTCAGATCCTGAAATCACACACACACACACACACACACGCATGCACACACTTTTCAGGCTGTTCGTGAGGACTTGACAACATTTTTTGATGAGCCAAATCACTAGAAGATTTTGTAGCTGTCACAGTCATTATTTTATCTAAGTTACAGTAAGTCCAAAAAAGCTGTTTCTATCATAATCACAGCCTGAAAAACTTTAGATATGGGGTGAAGGTTAGAATACATTTTATAAAGAAAGATTAAATTAAATAGTAATAACATAAAAATTAAAACAACATGCTATACCTGGGTGTTAAATTCATTTAAATATTATTTCAAAATGGAACTTATTTTAAAGTACTACTTAATTATTATTATTTAAACCATGATTTAATAAATGCAACCATTGGGAATGGAAAATGTATATGACTCCTTAGCTATTTCAAGACTCCACCACTGAATGTTCTAAATATTGTGGTTAAGCTCACCACAAAGCGCCCTTGCCCCTTTTATCAAATACTCAAGTTAGGAAGTTAGTGTCTACAGGAAACTATCCCCAGTGCCTCCAAATTCACTTCTAGTTCTAAGATTGAAGAAATTATTCCAATAGAGAGACGGAAACATTGATTTAATGTAATTGATGTGACAGAGCATAAACATTAATTATTTATGGAATACTCTGTAGGCTAATTTAGGTTATCCAGTTGAACTTTGATGTTATACACGCCTCCCATGAGCTGAGTTTTATCATTTACTGCCTGCAGGTTGGGATGGTCAAATCCTACCGCCAGCATCTTCAGCCCCACATCGAGGCCTTCATCATTTTCCTTAAATATCTTTGCTTTTGTGTCATCTTGTCAAGGCACCCGTCTTCTCTGAGCTTAATAAATATATGAAGACTTGACATGAATTTGAAAGTATTTTCTCTCCTTGATCAAACTGGCCAGACAACAAATTTTCCCTTATCTTGCAGCTGTTCCAGCAGCTTGGGGACCTACCTTAGGGACACTGTTTTTTGTCTGTGGAATATTAGGCACAAGCCATAGTCCTATGTAGCCATCCCACATATGACCATTTATTCCCACAGTGCTTTGTGATCCATCTTCTCCACACTGTTTAATTGTCTTGGGCAGAAAATCTTGTGAAACATTACTAAGAGGTGGCACTCCTCACTGATATCAAAGACCATTCCATTTTGAGGAGAAAATATTGCTAAATACCATTTTAGTTCTCAATATCGGCAACCCTCCTTATTGGCAGAAAACTGTCCTTTGCCTTCATTTCTCATTGTTCCCTCAGCTCCCTACTTATCTCCACCCACTGAGCCCAACTTCAGTCCTGCTCCCAGCTCTGCTTCATGCTCTCCTTTGGTATAATTCAATTTATTACTATTTTTATTGCCCTACTTTAGTAACTTACCCCCGTATATTCCATTCTTAGAATTTTCTCTTTCCTTCCTTCCTTCCTTCCTTCCTTCCTTCCTTCCTTCCTTCCTTCCTTCCTTCCTTCCTTCCTTCCTTCCTTCCTTCCTTCCTCCCTCCCTCCTTCCCTCCCTCCCTCCCCCCCCCCCAGTTACTCTCACCAGAGCGTATTTTTTCTATTGATTTTTAGAGAGAGTGGAAGGGCGGGGGGGGAGAGACATCGATGTGTGAGAGACACATTGATTGGTTGCCTCCTGCAGGTGCCAGGACAAGGGCCTAAGACTGAGCCTGCAGCCCAGGTATGTGCCCTTGACCAGGAATGGAGCCCAGGACCCTCAGGTGCAGGGGCCACTGAGCCACGTGGGCCAGGGCTCGCTTCTTTCTCAGCAAAACTCCCTGTCCTAGGTTGCCTGTTCTCCAGGCCACATTCCATGCTACTTTAGAAAAATTAGCATATGTTAATATGTACAAATAATATAACTTATGACCTATGCACAAAGTGACAAAGTAGCGTTTAGGATTATAGTTACCCAAAGGAGAACTACTGATGCTGGAAAGTTTCAGTAAACTCGTAGGAGGGCAGTACCTTTGGACAGGCGGCTGTGCTTTCCTGCTCTCCAAACCCCCCAAGTGTTGGCTGGTGTATTGGGAGCAGCGTCCAGTGCTCCACCCAGGGCCGGCGGTTTGACACAGACACGTAACCACCATGGGCTGTGCTGCTCTGGTTTCCTTTCCCTTCCCAGGTCTTGGTCACAGTCCTTTCCAACATGGTCTCTGGGCAAGTGAGAAAGAGCAGACGCCAGCAAGGGTGACAGCCTTCTTTGGTGAAGGCTTCCTCTCGGGGCCACCACTGGGAGGAGCAGCTGGCGACAGTGACAGAGAATCAGCTGCGATGGGTGCTCAGCGCGGGACAGCCTCAGGGGCCCACAGTCCGCCTGGCGCGGGGCAGGCGCGGGTCCAGCCACAGGACCCTGTACCGTTTGGGTGGAAAGAGCCCTGTGCGGTGCTCTTGGTCTGCAGATCAGCAAAGAGAAAGGCGGCCAAGTTAACCTCCTAGAAGGAGCAAGAAAGACATTTCTCCTGAAAATAGACAATCTGGGTCTCTGATGGAAACTCTCCCCACCAACGTGCACACACACAGAAGCACACACACGCACACACACAGACAAAACAAAGAAAGAGATCCAAGGGAAAAGCCTTCGCCCAGAGCCTGTGGCTCGCTTTCTTTATTGCTGAGCACACACGAGTGCGTGAAAAGGCACCGCAGCCTGACCGAGCGGTGATCTCCTCTAATGCGCCTCCGTTTACAGCCGCAAACAGATGGGCGCTTTATGAGCGAGGCTGGTAAAAGTAAAAGCAAATGATTGTAATCGTTGTACTTTTAATAAGATTCCCCACCATCTCCAACATTATTCCCCGAGGAACAAATTGTTCTATAAAGTTTCCTTACTTAGGGAGAAGACAGTCCGCCCTGACTTCGCCGAGGTGACAGAGGACGCGAGGACGCAGGGCACGCTCAAGTCAGATCAGGGTCTCGGGGGGAGAGCTCAGGGACACCATGATCCCCAAAGAAAATGCCCGGGGGAACAGGGTGGAAAAGCAGCCAGATCGAGGGTAGAAAAGGGGTATGAAGTATGTATGAGCTTCGATTGAACTTATTACCTTCTAATTCTCTACTTTGTAAAACAAGGTTTGGGGAATTCCTATGGATTTAAGATAAGCACAGAATATTGCTTCCTTCTCTGCCAGGGCAGACCAATAACTCCAGCCCAGCAAATCTTGCTTAACAAACAACCCAACACTAATTCATTACCATTATTCCTTTTTAAGGGAAACAAAACTCACAAGAATCCTATCATTAAGATGAATATACTGTAGTGATGGCCTTTACGTAAATTATAATTAAAGCTAATCTTAATTAAAGTTACTACACCGTTTTGGAAGAAAATAAACAACCCAAAGAGAGGAAACAATGCGGTCAATAACTCACTCCAAAAATATTTTTTGCCTCCAAAGCTCTCATTGAGGGAGACATTCCTGCGTATGATACAAATGGTTCTGACATTAAGAAAAGTAAACAAGTAAGAAAAATAAAGATGGAAAAATTCTGTGGTCAGTTCACAAGTGCTTTTATATTGTTTGAGGCAGGGTTAAAGCATTTTATAGAGACAAGGATATATGTGCCGCTAGATTGGATATGACATTGGACTAGTCTAGCTGCCCTTGCACAGAACTCTGGCTGCCCATAATATGCCATGGACAAAACAAAGAACTAGGGTGGGACCTAATGCAGCTAATATAAAGCATTATCCCTATGCTGTTTTATAGATCAAAACGAAAAAAGGTACTTGACTCTGGGTATTAATGGATTTGAGAAATAAAGGCAAACATTCAATATCTCCTCTTAATAGGCTTGAGGGTTTTAAATAGCTGATTACCGAAGGTTATATAATCTACAGGAGGGACTCCTGCCAGGCCCAATGCGAGTCATTCAGGGACTGCATTGACTCAGGAGGCCAGAGTCCATGTCAATGGGCTAGAACTGAGAAAAATAGGTTCTTCTTGGGTATTTCAGGGATTCTGACTCTCCAAACAGTTTCACAATAGCAACTCTCTAGTTATTTTGTACCTAACTTGGAGGGATTCTCTTTCAGGTTTTGCTGTCCTCAAACTAACCTACTACCGGGAGGTCCGGGACAATGAACATCGGGTCTAAATAGAAGAAGCGCAAAATAAATGCTGTTGTGTCGAGAGCAACCAGTCTTTCAAATATCTTCCAGAGTGACTTTACATGTGCACCAATATATTAAATGACATTAAAGCCCACCCAGCCAGTCTGAAACATTAGTGCTGGAATATAGTCAAAGATACACAAAGGCTGACTCAGAAACTATGGATTTCATTTCTGAGAGGTCCTGAGAACAAGACAAAATTAAAAGGATTTATGCCTTCTATTAAAGATTGTTTGGTCTGGTAGATGCTTTCTTCAGTCTTCCCTTCCTTTTTATCTTCTGACCCTCCACTCTATCTTTTATCACCTTACTACCTTTAGATAGCACCCAAAGGCCCAGGCAGTGTGGCTCAGTTGGTTGAGTGTCGTCCCATGTACCAAAAGTTTGCCGGCTTGATTCCTGGTCAGAGCCCATGTCTGGGCTGCTGGCTCGATCCCCAGTAGGGGGCATGCAGGAGTCAGCCGGTGGGTCAATGTTTCTCTCTCACATCAACGTCTCTTTCTCTTTCTCCCTCTCCCTTCCTCTCTCTCTAAAAATCAATAAAAACATTTTAAAATACATAAACAAATAGAATAAGTAGCACCCAGAGGAGCAAGCTAGCTTCAAACATAGTGGGCAGTGTGGTTAGAAATGAATGAGTGAATGAATAAATGAATGAATGAATGAAAAAATATTCAAAGTCCCTGGTATACCCAGAGCCTGAGCTGAAAAAGATACCTGACACTGCCGAGTACTCAGGGCAAGAAATGGATTTAGACATGAACAAAACAAGATAAAGTCCATGCTTTTGTAGTCAGGGATTTAGGGAAAGCTAGTTACTCCAATTCAGACAACATGAAGCTGGCCTTAAATGAGTGGCCTGGCTGGCAACATATACCTTCTTCTATCTGAAAAACTGTAAACCAAAACACATTGCCTGTGATAAAGATATTAAAGAATGGGGGGGGGGGGCACGCAGAATATAAGACATTAAGATTTAAGAGGAATAAAAGAGAGTGGGCTTCCTCAAGACTGTGACTATTTCACTAAAAATAAACCTGCAGCATGATGTATCAGAGGGATCTCTACTCAATAGGCAAGCTGAAGACACAGTGTCTCTCACTTGATTACAGCCACTGAGCATGCTCAGGGGGCCCCAGGTGTGACCTCTGCTCCCTTGTGAGCAGCGCAGGGCCAGGCAATCTATCATGGTGTTCCTCCTGTCAGCCCTGGTGCTTCCCCGCTGCTGTCTGTCACCCTGGTGGATGAGACCTGCTTAAGGGCAATCATGTCAATCTCTATGTGACCACTCAGTCTAAGGCAGAAAGATGATGTTGACAGGCCTGGCAAAGTCAGCAGAAGGTACCAAGGGCCGAAATCATAGTCTCTCCATGGAGATGCAGTGTGGGCCATTGTCTTTTTTCTTCATTTTTTCTTTCTTTCTTTCTTTCTGCTTTCCCTTTTTCTTAAATTCTCGTGACATGGGCTAAGGCCTAGAGAACTTGCCTTTAGAGCTGGTCGTCTCGGATAAACCTGTTGCCCTCCGAGTTTTTCCCGTAGTAGACATAACGACACTTCCCCAGGACACCTGAAAATAGAAGGAAACACATCATTACAAACCACAGTTCTAGCAAGAAACAAACAGGTGCTGCAGAGCAGAAACACACAACACAGTCACAGATCCAAGGGGTGGCAGCAGAAGGGTTAGGTCCCAGAGGGAAGGACCCTACCTTCTTGTCTTCAGAGTTGACATTCAAATAGAATGTCAGCAGAGCACAGGCCCCCGGGAGTAACATGGTTCCCACATGATGTCTCTTCCACATTTCAGAGACTTTTCTAGTTTGGCCAATTACTCCTCAAAATAAAGCATAACCCTCTCCTCTCTCCAGGTTCCCTTAGAATTTCTAAAAATGGAAAATTAAGAGTTTAAAGATGGATGCAGCCCAAGCAAAAGAGGCGGAACAATCTTCCCAGAATGTGACTATTTTCAAGTCCTCTGTCATGAATCAATATTGTTAACTTCCAAAGAGACCCTTCCATTCCCAGGAGGCATCAAGCACATAGATGATTAAGGAGAGCGGTGGAGTTGACAAAATGCCACATGGAAAGTAATAAGAGCCTCTATATTCACAGGCTCCTTCTCACAGGCATACCGAGCTGTGTTCTTGGGTTGAAATGCATTTGATTTTCATTTTCAGTTTTATTTTAAATAACTATTTGGCTCCATATACGGCTTTCCTTTCATTCAAGGAAATTGGAAGAGGAGTTCACTATGGAAAATACCCTTAGAATAGGGTTAAACCTTTTATTCAACTAAATATTTATTCTACATACCCATAAGAAGTCACCTGCCACAGTTATTATAAAAGCTTTGTAGGATGATTAAGAAAAAATAAAGTTTTCCCAAGAAAAATATAACTGCAATTTGCTTTTTGCCACCTTGTTTTTTCTTCTAATTTTAGAAAAACTTAAAATTCAGCTTCACCGAGTTGTCTTATTACTAGTAGCACTTGTGTCTCTGATGTGCGCATAACCAGAAACGGAGACAGTAAATGTCCACAAAACATTATTTCACCAGCCACAAACCGACCTATAAAAATAGCTACCTATAGGCATGATTTCCCTCTATCAGTTCGATGGTAGGAAACCAACAATCACCATAGTGTTCATTTGGGATAAATTAGCACTTGAAATTATCCAGGCTCTTCACGTCAGAAGTTCTAAGCAGTAGATATTCTTGTGATTGTACAAGAGATATTTCTCCACTGCAAAACTTTAAACCTTCTTCTAAAATAAGGATTAAAAATGACTCTTAGAAACTTCTAAGGACAGGACAGATGCTCCTGGGTTCGAATGGCTTGGACAAAGTTGGGAATTGCTGGTCACAGAATCTGAGAGTTGGCAATAGGGAGAGGATGATACTGTCCCATGGCCTCCAGACTGGCCTTGGGCATGCTCTCATGCTTCCATTTCCTGCCATGTTCCCATGAGCAAATTTGCTGTGGGCCACACTTCCCCCTTGGCCATATTTTCTCCCTGGCCCCCCCATCCCCAATTTCTGATTTTGAATTTTGGTCTGGTGCCTGGAAACACTAAGCTTGGATGAAACCTCCCTGAATCCTTTCTTTGGGCCTACACTATTCTTTTAGCTGTTGGCATTGAACTATTTTCTTTACCTGGCTGAATTGTGTTGCATGCACCTGGCATTGGATTGACATTGCCACCAACGCCCGGAACCTGTCTCCGGGCTTAGCTGGTTAGAGTCTGTTCCAGGAACAGCATCCCCCACAGGCCTGGGTGGCAGTGTCTCAGGTATTTCTGAAAATCCACAAGGGGCTTCCTTAAAAGTAATTGATTCAAATACACCCATGACGAATCGGAAGGAATGAGGCTGAGAGATGTTCATTTCTTTCTACAGCACCAGGGCAGCATGCATTTTTAGAGGAAGAAACGGATAGTGCTGCCAGATATCATAAAGAGCACAGTCTTTCTCTTGAGTAAAAGAGTGCAAGGCAGGCACACCCATACCCACTAGTGGGTGCATTCATTCTTTCCTGCAAACTTTCCAGTGCATTCAGATCGAATTCCTTTTCTCTACCCTCTCTCCATGGCAAACCTCAACTCCAGGCCTCACCTAGATGTAACCTGGACCCCAGATGCCATCCTGGAAATGGGCTGTGTGCTCCTGGAACATGGCCCTAATGTGGAGGAAAGGGACATGTCCTGAGCCATGTTCCCCAGTCCTTCTCTCTGGTTGGCACTGATAAAAGTCCTTCTCAGGGGCTGCCTTCTTCCTTTCGGCCTGGAAGCAAGATGTTTATAGACATCCTGGCGAGAGAGGGCTGTCTGATGAATGCAGGAGACCGCAGTGAGGTGTCAGAGCTTGGAAAACGAGGCAAGGACATGAGGTATTAATATTGTCAATGATCTCTTGACGGGAAAACAGATACCACACTCACTGTCAGATTTAAATAGACGTCAAGTGCATTAATGACAAAAGGGCAGACTTCAAACAAAGGGGCTGTGTGGCGGGGAGCAGAGCTGGTCTTAGTGCGGGCAATACCCTCATCTGAAAAGACACTGTCAGGGCATGAGACAGGCCCGGGATTGTGTGTGGTGACAGAAAACAGAGATGCTGACAGAGATATCGGTGCCACATTATGCCAAGGATATTCTAACGCTGCCTGTGGCTCTAACAAAAGCTGACATCACTCCGCATCACTGGGGTCTTCTCCGGGCTCCTGCAGATTTCTCCCCAGATGCCATTACAGAGCTCTGTCGCTCTAAAGTTTCTGGCAGCCTGCTCTGTCTGAGCGCTGGGGTCAAGGGGCCTAAGGCTAACCTCAGTGAATCTGAATTTGGACTTTGCAGGAGGAGCCCGCTCACCGCCCCCTGATATCCTGGCTACTCCAGGTGATCAGAGTGCCAGCGTGTGAGGAGCTGTTGCCTTGAATAACATCCCTAAAGGGAAGGCGCTCAGTCTGCGGGCTGCCCCGGGACAGCACGGGGACCGTCTGGCAGCAGGAGATTAAACCCAGCTGCTGCTGCTCCTCGGGAAGGAAGGTGGTCGGGCCAGTGACAGTCAAACCCAGGCTGGTATTTGAAAACTTGAGCCGCCTACGATTACGAAAGTGCCATCCCTCCGAGACTCCTACCCAACTGAGCTCACAGCGGGGAAGCGATTACCCCCCAAATGGAACTTTTGTGCTCAGTAAATAAATAAATAAATACAATTGACAAAGAAGAAACTAAAACCACAGCCCCATATGCGGCCGTAGCACTTTATTTATCACCAAGGTTATTTGTAACATAAGAGGATCTGCTCATAAATTAAGGGGGGTGGTGGCTTGTGTCCCTCTCCCTGCTCTCCCCATGGCCCTCCCCCTCCTGTCACGCCAACTGCCTGAAACAGTGAGGATGACCGAGGGAACAGTCTGCTGGCAAAGGCATTTTGTCAGGGAGGCGCCGGGGCTGGACTTCGGGAACCCGCTGTCATAACTCAGTAGGCGGTAGTTTCCACGTATGTCTGCAGTGCATTCGCTTGTTTGTATCGCCTCGAAACCCAGCGTCTGGGGACCGGAGGGGCGACAACACTTAACGGCATAGCTAGTGTTTTTGATTCTTGGGGGAGAAATTAATTGGCCATAATAAGCGAAACAAACTTGCCATGCATCAGGCCGACCTGTAGCTGTCGGTACGTGATTTTTTTTCGGGGGCCCTAAAAAAAAGGACAGTGTGTTGTCTCCTGGGAAATCCTCTCCTGCCAAATGAGACTCCTAATTTTTCTTAAGTAGCCAGCTCTGCCATCGCCATAACTTCTTAAAACTATAATTATGGGGAAAAAATGTTTTGGGAAGAATCTGTTTTAAAGAGGTCCTTTATCTTTTAAATGCTTTCCTCCCTCTGGGATGAATGTTCTAATTATGCAGGTTAAGTTATGACCTTGGAGCTGCCTGAGAGGGTGGGAATCAGAGTCTCTCGGATGCAAGGCTGTGAGGGTAGGAATGGTGCTGGAGACTTTGCTGGGGGAGACCCTGGAGTGTGCTGGAAGGAAGTCCTGGCCACCCATGCAGAGTCCAGCAAAGACCCAAGACTCCCTGATCTCCTGGAGGGTCCTGCGTGCCCAGTTGCATCTCTACCGTCCGTTTAGTAAGGAGAGGTGGGGGTGATATGCAGGGAAAGCCATCTCTGCCCCTAACAGTTATGTGACCATGTATACCTCCATCTTCCTCTCTGAGCTGGTTTCTTTTTGTGAAGTGGGGTGAAGGGCCAGATAATCTCTGAGGTTCATTTTAGTTTTGAAATAGATGAATTAATATTTTCCAGTGCTTCCCTTATGAAGATGAGATGTCAGGTCCAATACTGCCCGATGTAGGAGGCACATCCAGTGATTAATTCATCAAAGATTTAATTTGGACAGTCAGTTCTTGAAACCCATCCAGCGCAGAGTCTGTCCCATAGCATATAGAAGGGGAGCTCTGCTGGATCTCAAAACCCCCAACAAAGGAGTTTCCACTAACTTTCCTGTGGCCTGTATTTCACACTGTGAGCTGAGAAGTACATACCACTAGCTAGCCTGTGTCCTGCTGGCTTCGACTCGAATCTCATAACTCCATATGCAACAAAACTAAAGACTGAATATCAGAGTAAGTGGTTTACCATGTGCATTGTAGTTGTGAAAAAATAATAGTCTTTACTCTTACAAACATATATACACTAATTTGCTGGTGCAGCAGAGATTGGACCAACAAATCTGTATTTGTAAAATAATGTATCAATTTTATTATTATTACTAATGTTAGTTATGGTAGTCACCATTTTAAATGCTCTTATCACCAACATTTGTAAGTGTAGCTGTGTAACGACAAGCGGACTGTAATCTGTTGTGTGATCCTAGGCGCTTACAATTAGCAAGTGCTACGGAACAGGCAAGGAACAGGGCTGCTCATGGACCCCTGTTCTGCAGTCTGTGTGAGTAAGGGAAGGAACTAGACTCTTCATGGCCCCTGAAAACAGAGATGACCGTGCTGGGAAGAGGTGACAGAGAGGAAAAAAGTATCCAGAGTCTTTCTGGTTCATTGTGGAAGGTTCTAGAACTATGCTTCCATGTGACACTATACATTCCCATTTGCCTGTCACCTCTGCAATACTCACTCCTGCCCAATTCCTAATACCCAGTGCCTGAAACAGTACTTGGTACAGAGGACGTGTTCAGCGAACGTTTGTGGAGCAGATAAATTAGTACCATTAAAATTGTTATCTAAATACGATTTAAACAAAATCCACAATGTTAGGAACTTCAATTGCTGACCACTCATACTTGAACCTCTGGTAAGACTGCAGACGTTTGAAATGCTTTAGAGACATCCAGATTCAATAGTTGCCTCCTGGAAGAAGGGGACAAAGTAGCAGCAGGCAGCAGCTTCAGGTCCTAACGCGGGTGTTGTTTTCACGCTGAACGCTTTTCTCCCAGGAAAACAAAGTAATCGGGCATCTGGCTGGAAAGACAGACACGCACGGAAGGCTGTCATCAGCCTCAGGGCTGTAAGCGGCGCCCGCAGGCAGGCCGCTCCCCAGGGCGCGCAGCGCTCGCTTTGTCTGGTGCAGCTGCGAGTAACCGGGGCCTGGGTGGAATAAACGCCTGGCTCACGGTCTGGGGAGTGGCTGGAGCGGCACCCTGAGGTGGGCGGTGTGACGAGCTACAGGCTCGCCGTGGAGATGGCACAGGATTCGCAGAGCCTGCAGAATTACAGGTGCCCGGCGCCCACCCTCCTTCGGTGTAGGCTACTCGAATGCCAAGGCCCAAGGAGAAGAGGAGGGGCTTTGGAAGCTCCTGTAGGGAAGGGTGGCTTGGGAGCGGCTTTTGTGCAAGGAGAACAAGCCATGCTCCACGCCAGGCCCGGCCGAGGTGCCTCGGGCTGGGAGTAAGAGGGGGGCAGGCTCTCCACCTGACCCCAGACAGGGTGGAGGAGGCAGAGGAGAAGTGCCGCTTCCTCCCCTCGCCAGCTGAGTGGCACTGCAGGCGAGGGCCTCAGTTTATAACCCGCATCCTGGCGTGGAACGGGACGTCACGGTCGTGCAATGCTTGCTAACCCCCCAAACGTCCTCCCTGCGGACCAGGGGGCACACTGTCCTTGCTAAATCCTGCAGTGACCACTTCAAGCAGTGCTGCCTAAGGGACATTTCCTAGTCCCTCAAATGAGTACCCTCTTTTGAACTCTTACTATACAAAACAACCCCATGAGGAGTATTCCGGCCCTGCCAGGCCGACTGGTAATTCACACTGGTGGGCATTTGAATTCTGTCACCTTGACCCCTTTGGCTTGAGGCTTATGAATATAAACATGTAAACTAGCCTGGTAATTTGTCTTTCAGAAAGCATTAATTATTCAGAACAAGCTCCATTTAGCCAATTTAATTCCTTGATTTTTATTTATTTATTTATTTATTTCTATCCTCCCTCCCCGTGTTCTACCTTCCCCCACCCCCCTTTTCCTCTGGTAATTACCATGCCGTTGTCTGTGTCTATGTAATTCCTTAATTTTTAAATTCAATCAAACCATAGTCTATTATTTAACCTTTTCATTTTTATGTTATTGAATTTATTTTTAATAGAATCAATTTTTCCATGTAATTTTTACATTAAGGTTAAACTCCACAATCGGCATTTGCCAAATATCAAATTTCACTGATTAGCTTCTGAATCTCTCTGAGTGTGTGTTTTACAAAGTCACATTTCCTTGAGTAAAATTTTGCAGATCTAAGTTGTGACCGGAAGACCGAGTCCTCTATTGAAGCTTAGTCCGCTCCTTTTATTGTGTGTTATTTTGGCTCATTTCGATTTTATTTTGTTTTCATTATTTCTACCAAGGTGATTTCCTCCCCATGAATTTGTGCTGTTTTCAATATACCAGCAAAAGACAAATCTGGGTCAGTTTTTCCTCCATAATAAATCGCATTATATACATGTTTAGTTGTTGTCAGTTTTATTGCAGGTCGATTATGTTTACCAGCGATGTTTATTATATAAATTAAAGTAAATGATAGCTTTTACTCATTTCTTAGCACAAACAGTGTGCAGGACAAAGGTAAGTACTCCGGATGCATGCGGTTACGACATGCCGCTTGCTGGCAGGCGCATCGAAAACACGCAGTATGGGCCACCCAGCCAAGGGTCAGGATGCGTCCATATCTAAGAGAAAGCTGTCACAGATGCCAGGCAGCACAGCCCTTGAGAAGAGGGCATTTGGCCCCAGGGCTCAGTCCCCTCCGTGAGGCCTGATGGAGGTTCAACTTTCCTCGCAGACACACAGAAGATGAAACCTGCTTGGACAAATGCTGGGCTGTGTCAGGCCTCACCAGCGTGTTTGTGAGGAAGGAAACGCAGAAGGAAGCCCGTCGGCAGGGCAGGATCTTGGCAGGATCCGTACCGAAGGCGATAGGAACGCAGGGCCCAGGAGCCGGCCTCCCAGCCGGGGACCGCTGCACCAGCGGTCACATGAGTGGGCAGATGAGCTGACGGGTGACAAGCCAGAGCCTGTGGAAAATGCACTCGGGGCTCTCGGGGCAGCTGAAATGAGGCTTGTCACGAAGAAGGGGAGGCGGGGAAGGGGGGAGAGGAGGAGAAGGCAGGGCCAGTGTTTCCCTAGTAATCTGCCAGGGGGAGATGTAAAAGCTGGTCCAAGTCCGAGATGTAACTGCACGTTTGAGTGGATCCTTAGTGACCAGCTCCCCTGTCCCACCTTGAGCCCCTGGTTCCCACACTCAGGCTGCAGATGCCGTGGCCCTACCCAGGCCCGAGTGGGCCCTTCTAAGTCCTCGCGCCTGGAGGAAATATTGGGCTGACAGGTTTCAAAGTTATCTGGCGGCGGGTGTTTCCATTCTGTGAACCCTGGAAAGGAAACAGTCAGCATGCTTTTCCTCAGATGTCAATGCTCTTTTAAAATAATGTTTTTTGGCATGGGGGTAGTGCGGGTAGGCGGAGACTGACAGGAAAGCGTCCCAGGGCCGAGGTGGGCTCGCTTGCTCCCTTTTTGGAACATCATTAATACTAGTGGCTCTTTCCTCTGTATCCGCTGGGTTTCAAACAGGATCATTTACATATCAGAGATCAGACGCCCGTAGTAAACATTTCCTCGCTCCAACAACATGCCCTCTCCCCGCCCAAAGAAGCCAGGGCTAAATCATCAGAATCCCAATTTTGGTTTTCTTTCCCAGGTTATAGTTTTCGTGCCATTTGAAAATGAAGCCAGAAACAGTTTGTACTCTGACTCCCTAAACAATGGTTTATTTATACAGTCCTATCCAGGTACTTTATGATGTTGCTGTCCTTCCCAGGGAGCTTAAACAAAGAAAGGGAATTTTTTCTTTTAAAGTATTTCTTTACCTATATTGAACAATTCTCACTGGGACAGAATTTAAAGATCTTCATTTTGGGTAAGTCCTTCATTTTATAGAGAAGGGACATGAGGTTCAGAGTGGCTTTCCCAACGTCGCAGTACCAGGCCCAACACCCACCGAACTCTATCTTTCTAGTCCAGCTATTTCTGAATACTAGGACATGGCCCGCAGGACAAAACATCAAAGATCACCAACAACCTGGCTTAAGCTGACTCGTACCTACTTGCACAGGGAGCAACTTGACTCTTGAAGGCCAAGTTGGCGTGAGTGTGTCACCTCTCCCCCATCCCTGCGTTTGACGTGGGGTTTAATGGATTAGAGACAAGCTGAATTCCAAAGTGCAGGCCAAGACGGGATGCTAATCAGGTAAGATTCCTGGGCTCCCTTCAGTGCAGCTCACCCATGGGTGTGGCATGAAACCTGGCTGCCAGTCGAACGGGCAGTGGTCAGGTGACACGCCTTAATTTTTCTGTCTGTTTTTGACTGAGGGGCTCAGAAATCTTTCAGACAGGAGAGGAAAGAAAGAAGGAAAAGTCCACCCCTCCACTGCGCCACCATTCCCAGCACTGTCTCCACATCCATCTGCTCCCCCTTGCCTCTGAAGTCGGGAGCATTGCCACTAGAGGGCAGCATGAATATAGGGAAAACAGCAGCTTTCTTTAAAAAAAATAAAATAAAGTGATGGCAACTATTCAGGGAGGGCTGTTAAAGCCACACTGTGCTTTTGGTCACCAATTACAGGTTCCGAAATGATCAATATGTCGCGTGTGTTCAATCTGTGCTGAAGGCTTTCTGGGAATGGGGCTTCCAGATGCCCCACCTTTTGGATTCCTCTGGCCTCCATTTCAGGGACTGATTTTCTTTACTATCAATTGCTCTAATTAATCTTCCAGGCACCAGGGTTGGGGATTTTTGCATATCACCTGCATAAATGTAAAAGTAGCATGCAAACTAATAAACAAAAATAGATGTCTGCATTTCTTAGAGAAAGATCATTCTTGGAAGACCAAAAAGAAGTATGCCACCCAATGGGCGTAACCAATCATCATTTCATAAGCAGAAAAGCAAAGCTCATAAAAATAAAACAAAATAAAAACTAGATCAATAAAATATGCAAAAGGTGTGTGTGCTCCATCCACGCAAACCACAGCTACCTCCTTTCAAGGCCCTCCCTGCCCAAACCTGCCCAGCCATTGCCTGCCCTCAGGAGTACCTGGCCCAGATTAATCAGAGAAGAGAGGCAGAAGCCATGCAAATGCAGAGAAAAGAATAATTCCAGCTTCTGTTCAATCATCATTCGGTCACCATCATTGGTCTTTGGCCTGTGAGCAGGTGATTATTTTCATGTCAAGATCAACATATGAGCACCTCCTTTTAGGAGAAAAGATGTACTCATGGAGTTAAAAAAAATTTCAAGTATATCATTATTTTTTAAACAGCAATAAAGGTTTGACATTCTAGAGAATAGCATTTTAAATTAGAATTTTCTAGAATTAAAATAAATGAGTGGCTTCAGTTCGAGAAGGGTGTGAACAAAACTGGAGTTACTGGGCCTGGGGAAAACAGAGCCGAGCCCAGGTGTAGTTCTCCACCTCACCCGAGAGGCCTCCGAGGGGGTCAGGGAAGCGCGTGAAATGGCTCCCGCACATGTTCTTCCTTTATATGCCATGCGATTGGCTCACCACGAGGGGAAGCGTGGGTTCCAGTTAATTAATTAAATTAACTCACCAACTCGTGTTTCACTAGAAATCTTGTTGAGTCTCCATTCACACACAAAACACTATATAAAACCAAAGTCAATCTCATTGCCTTGCTAGGTGCACCATAGTGACCACAGCTGAGCTTTTCTTTGAGTGTTTATAATGAGGATGACAGAGTTGGAAAGTTGAGCTGGGGTGGGAACTGCTCATGAACATTTCTCGAGGACTTGGGATCCTCAAAAGGATGGAGACGACAGCTTTTCACCCATGCCTCATGAGCCTAGGGCATGTAGGTACTCAATACATTGTTTTTATTGGGGACTAAATAAGAGGATCTCAGGGTCCATCTTCATTTTGGACATTTACAGGTAGAGGCATGGTTGTCCCCAGGACAGTGGTACTCCAAGCTGTTCATGCATCGGAATCACCCGGAAGGCTCGCCCAAGTGGATGGCTGAGTCCCATTCCTCCTTTAGCAGGTCTGAGTTGGGCCAAGAATTTCCATGCTGCTGTAAGGGGACCACACTTTAAGAAACACTGTTATAGGACAACTTAAAAGGTCCCCCTTAACAAAACTGAAGTCTTGGCATTAGCTTTTATTCTCGTAAAATCAAGATCACTCAAATTCAGAGATTAAAAAAATCTGGTTGACTGAGGGTCCTAGGGCATCAAGTTTTACTCAAAAGAGGTTTTACTGTCTCCCAAACAGGAGTCTGAAAACAAGTGGTACCTAAAATTAAAATAATAATAATAAAATAATAATAATAAAAGGTTTGCTCCAGCTCTTTAATATAAAACAAAAAACATGAAGGTTTAAACTTAAGCGATGAGTGTATTATATTAACAGAAGTAAAGAGCTTTTTGCATAAGAAGAATGGAACTGAACCTGCAAACCATAATTTATGAAGTATCAGATAAAAAAATCTTGCAGAAAAATGTCCCAGAAAGTCTTTAGCTTCCCAATAACATGACAGAATCTCCTATGAACACATCTGAGCAGTGGGGGTCCCCCTGCAGAATTTGGATGGGAACTTTGGCTTTGCTCTCAAGCAGACATTTGCTTTTGGGTTTCAGATCTGTTCCTATTAGAAAGCTCACATTAGAAGGGGGGAAACATCCACAGTTCTGTCTGGTTCTTCAGCCTAAAATTTCTCGGGAGAGTCGCTGAAAGGCAGGTCAAGTTGCTTCTTCTTTGTCTTTAATTTTTCAAGCTACAGAAAACAGATCCTCTCAAATAAAATCAAGCAGATACAGTCACGAATGAGTTTGTCATAACTGAAACCCTGCAAGGACTGGGGAAAAGATCTTCTTCTCTTGGGTATGTTAGTCCAGCCTCCTTCTGTCCTTCTTACGAATTCAAACTTTCCCTGGACTGATATTACTATAATCTTTCCTAATTGCAGGACACTCTGAATTGCTTTCTCTGAAAGGAAATCCAAAGGAACCTACTGATATATGACCTAACTGAAAGAAGTTTGCATTACAAAAAACAACCCCAAGTCTGTTGTTGCAGAAAGCACATCATAATTCTTGGGTACTACCAAATCTCACTGCCAAATGCTGTATATATTTCATTATTTCCTGATCTTCAACTCCCCATCCTCTGGCCTGCATTGAAAAAAAAGTACATGCCTATGCTAATGCTAATGAAAGAAACTCCAGGTTGAGTAAGAATTAATAGCAGAAAGCAGTTTAGAAGAGTACTAAGAACCTCTTGGACATTTTTGGTATTATTACATTGCCCAGGACACAGACAAAGTAAATAATAGAAGAACATACTAGAAGGGCCTCATTAGGGTCAGGCTTATTAAACTTAATGAAGGCCCCAGAGTCTCTCCAGCAATGTTCAGAGGGGTGTACTTTTTGCCCAGCAATGGAATGGCCCAGGTCAGGGAGATGTTGTTGACAGTGGGTGGTACCAGGTGTTGTCTGTCTCTGGAACATACTACTTTGATGGCTTGCAATATTACCCCCTTTTATTTGGCTGGCTTGAGTTTGTCAGGATTCACCCTGTGGTGAGGGAACATGCTTCCATATTGGAAAAAAAATTGCCCATGAGCCAATGTGAGCCTTGTACCTAATGGAATACATCTGGCCCTGACAGTTTGATGCTCAGCTCTGAGCCACGTTCGGCAACACAAATTAACAGCGTAGACATTGCCCACGCTGAGCAGGAAGTAATAACCTGCTACCTGCTACTTGGCCAAAATCTCATTATAAGCCATTAAGGTAATTGAGGGCCAAGGCTCTGTGGATATTAGACTCCCGAGCGCCAGTCGTTAGTTCAGAGGAAAGACTCTGAATGGGGGGGGGGGGCAGGGAAGCTGCTCTGGGCCAAGGCGTGAGTTCCATCTACAGGGCGCTCCGTGGCTCTGGGAGACTCGTGAGCTGTTTCTCTTCTGCCCCGAAGGCCAAGTACCCCTCCTGGGGGGCTCAGGACTCCTGGAAGATGACATAACTCTTGGCAGCCCTCCAACAATGCTACACAATTAAAATTTGGTTTAAATGAACACGGGGGGCAACCACAAAGGGAGGAAGGCAAAAGGAGCCACAGCGGTTCATGAGTATTAAGTGCAGAAGCTGGTGCAGGGGGCGGGGAGGGGACAGCCACCTCTGTCCCTGGCAGATGGAGGCTCTTAGAGTTCCTGCCCGTCTACGAGCGTCCATCCTTCCCGAGTGGGCAAGCCAGCTCCTTTTCCCAGGGCACTGGGCCTCTTAGCCTCTGCCCAGGGTTGGGTGGCTACGGAGAATGTGATGTGAGTTTGGGGGAGGGAATCAGAGCAGAAGTCCAATCAATCAATCAATCAATCAATCAATCATCAAGCAGCTCATTAAAATACCTGATTTTCGGTGCCATGAGAATGGCTCTGGGCTGTACTAACAATGACAGCTATCAATAAACGTTTCTTGGAAAGAATTCTGTAGGCCAGGGAGAGGAGTAATTAAAAATATAATAAACTGTCTGCAGAAACCCTTTCTTGTCATCCCTCCACGCATGAACACACACACACACACACACACACAAGAATCAATGTCTCCAATCATGGGAGCAAGTTGATGCGAGGTTTCGCCTAATGTATAATAAAAAGTCCCGAGTGCCATGTCTTCTCTGGAAACCACTGGAAGCCTATTTAATAAACCCTCTGGCATCCTGAGGTTTCCATTTCGCTCTACCTCAGGTCTCAGGGAAAGGCGCCCTGGACTTGGCATTTTGAAAAACCTGGCATTTTGGGGAAATGAGCGCTGCCTGGAGGAAGCAGGGTGTTCTTGAGGGGGAGGGCGCCTGTGAGCATCAAGCCCGCACCCCCAACCCCGAAGGTAACCCTCCCGACTCAGCTCGCCGGCCTCGTTATTTCCCTTCCCCGAGAGGGTTAAACACAGTCCGGAGCCTAGAAAATGGCTGCTGTTGGTACAAGTGAGGCCTTCCCTATAACTAGATCCTTCAGGAAAAAACAAATTAATCAACAGCAAGCTGAAGTGGGTTTAATGATTGCATTCTGCATACAATCAGCTTTTCCCTTTTCGAGGGCCATCAATATGTCAAGGGAAGACACATCTGAAGGATATAGCTCTTAACATCAAGGTTATCTATTCTCCACAAGGCTCTCACTCCTTGCCGGGCTGATACTCCACACTGCCTGTGTCTAACATTTTCATCAACTCTGCAATCAATCAAGGTAATAATGTTGTGCAAAAAATCAATTAACAACGCAATTAAACTTTCCTTATTATCTCAAAGGGCTGAAATAATACCTAAAGGGAAGATAGACTCACTGAACGCAGACATCCATAATCCAATGTGAAAGTGAATTATGAGGTTGGACAGATGCAGGCATGTGCTGGTGCTGTTATTTTCCAGGGGTTATATCTCATTGTGGCAGTGTATCAGTCAGCCCCAATCCCAGACCCTAAAATTCCAAATTACTTTTAAGAAATATATGATGTGCAATATCCATTTCATATTCTCTTTTAAAGATAACCCCCTCCTCTCCAAAAAAAATTGAACGGCCATATTATTCAGAGACAAAATGATCTTTCAACAAGAACATAAAATATAAAAGCTATAATAACATTTACATCTGTATAGCACACATCTCTGTAAATGCAGGTCATCTATTATACATAATCTGTAGCGCCTAAGAGGCTCGGGATGCGGCACAACATTTAAAACCCAAATGCGTAAATGTGCAAACTTCTATGGGAAGGCTGTGGCCTCCCCCAAGTGGAGGTCTCACTCATGCCTGCGTACACATGCGTGCACACACACACGTGCACACACATGCATGCACATGCACACACACACACGAAGGTGGAAGCATCAGGAACGACAGAAGTATTACTCACTTAAAATGAGAATGACTATATTTTTTAGCAATTATACTCACCTTGCCCTGAGACACTGTCTGCAGGGACTGAGTGTTGATAGTACGTACAAAAGAGACAACTATTAACCTTTTGCAGCAGAAAGGACTGCGCAGAGTTTGAAATTTCACACGGAAATGAGGTTCATGGAAGAGGAAGGGATTCCCTAACATTTACAGAGCTCATTTTATTTATTTATTTATTTTTATTATTATTTTTTTTAACCCTCACCTGAGGATATTTTTTTCATTGCTTTTCAGAGAGAGTGGAAGGGAGAGAGACGTCGATTGGTTGCCCCTGCGCTCACCTCAAGGGGGGCGGGGGATCGGGCCTGCAACCAACGTATACCCTTGGCCAGAATCGAACCCGAGACCCTTCAGTGCAGGGGCCGACGCTCTAACCACTGAGCCACATAGGCTCGGGCTACAGAGCTCATTTTAAAGCATCTAGCACCCACGGTCAGGCACCAACAGAAGTCTTAGAGAGAGAAGGAGACATAGGACCAGGAGAGGAAAGGTTAACTAAATAAGCAAACACCAGAGCAAAGCCCGGAAACAAAAAGTACTGATGGAAGATTAACATTATTTGAATATCCTCTTAACTCCTGGAAGTAAAAAACAACGGCGCTGACTTAAAGGATAAATGGGAACAAATACCAAATGCCAATGCCCACACCAAACCCTCCACTCGTGTCGTCCATCATGGCACCAGAGGCTCCCCATGGCAGAGTGCGAGGATGTTGCCAACATACATGGAAAGCCCAGGAGAACCCCCGGAATTCACGAGAGTCAGCTGAATGAATCCAGGGAGGTGAAAGACCGGATTTGGGCCTCAAAGAGTTACCTGATCCAGAAGAAGAAGGGATTTCCCTGTGTTTCTTTATCAAACATGTTGTTACATGAGCTCTAGGTTTTGGTAATAAACAGCTATTTTCCTAGCAGCATGGATTGCCACATACACCACCTGGAGTTGCGCAGGTATTGCTGTTTTGAAATATCATTGCTCAACAATAAATTCCTTTTTTTTGTAAGTTACTCACTCACAACAAGGATCCATCTTAAGCTTACTTTCCCCATTTTCAGCACAGCAAGGAGTCAGGACTGAGGCCCAAGTGCAGATTAAATGAACAGTAAAACAAGGCAAACACACACAAATGCTCACCCCATAATTTCTTTAAAAAAGTAAAGAAGCCACTCACGATGCACTTTTTGGCACAGTGTTTCACCAGAGCAGTTGAACAGGTTAGTGAATCCTGCCAGTTCTCCCCTAACCTTAAGGAACGTAATTAATCTGTTTTCATTTTCAATGACTGTGCTGTGTGTGTATCAACTGGAACTGCTCCTGCTGTGCGTTTGATCCCTCTGACGATGGGGTGGGCTGGATTTCAAATGATGTGTGCGCACTTCTGCTCTTGCGTGCTCTGGTTTATGAGTTATTCATGACTTGCATTACAGACATGGCTGATACGCAGATGTAAATGTTATTAAATCTTTTGTACTTTAGAGGCTCTGTGAAAGCCTTCTTTGTTTTCGAATAATTCTCTTAACCACCAAAACGAACCAGTAATACATGACAATGTCTTGGGAGGTTTTTTTTTTCACTGAATTTTCTGATGAAGAGATTTTTTTCTCCCCTCTACTATTATGTTTTTCATCAAAATAAAAATGTAGGGTAAGCTGGCAGATGGAAGAGTTACGTCTTTATAGCAACAGTCAAGAACAACCTCGGGTGCGTGTGTGTTTTGCGTGCATGTGTATTAAGTGTGGGCATAGGGCACTCACATATTCACTGCTGTATGTGTGCTGTGTGTCTCACTGTGAATCATGCCACATGTGTGTGCCCTTTTGAGCGTGTGCGTGTGCATCCTATATATGAATGGGCTATGTGTGCACATGGTGTGCGTATGGGTGTGAATATGTTGACATCATTATACAAATTCAGAACTCAAAGTCATCCAATTCTCAATTACCTGCCAAAGGCACGGTTGCCTTACTGAATTTTGGTAGCTGACATAATTTTTAATCTGATTTCGCTTCACTCCATCATTTTCACATTTCTCAGGATTTCAACAGAAACATGGCAGAGGGTAAAGCTCTTCCTACAGACAGCACTTCATCAGTCTGTGCCTCTTGCTGGCTCACTTTTTTTATTGATTTTAAATTTAAACAATGCTGGGAGGCTGAACAATGCACCTCCACAAATACGGCTGACTTGACCGAAGGAGGCCAAGGGAGACAGAGGTGGACACTTCCAGCCTGAGACAAGTAGCCCAAATCCACAGAGCTGTAAAGGACCCCTCCCTATCCTCAGGCACTGGGGTACCGGCTCGGTTTCCGGACTGTCCTTTTGGAGGAGCAACCCTGGGAAGTGTGGTGGGTCCAAAGGTTAAGTTCTAGCTCCTGGTCTGTAGTAAGTGTCCTGAGCAACTTGTTCAGTCTCTCCAGGCATTGGTTTCTTAGTCTGGAGAACATGCTCCCTGAGGCCTAGTTCTGTTCCAGTAAATACAACCCCTGTTTTCATCTAAGCAGATTTTCTACATTGTGCACAGTAATGTGGACCTTTCCCTTCCCATGTCCCTCTTTCCCTGGTTTGCTTCCTTCCCTCCTAGAATATCTGTGACCTTCATACTTCCTCTTGTCCTTCTTGGGGTTTCAGTTCCAGAATCAAAATATAACTGTCCTCTTTCAGACACCTGTTCTTTTATATTTTTTTATAAGAAGCAACTAATTCTCCGATCGACTAATTCATGTTAGGATGTTAATAACTGATAATGAAACAGAATTCATAATTTCAGATAAAATATTTAATTTTTAAAAATAGAGGCACTAAAAAATAGACCAACTGAATAAACCTCTTATGGATTTTGGGTAAAACAGGTAAGTACGGAAATGCTATGTGCCAGGCACAATCGATGACACCCAAAATAAAGAAGAAAAGGAAAGGAAAGGAAAGAAAGGGAGATGCCAGATAAGAATAACTGCAATGAACTTTTCTGTAATTATGCTGTGTACAAAATGTTATGCAAACATAGACAAAAAGACCCATTAAAAAAGACATTTTCTGCATATGTGTTTCTCTTTTTAGTTGTGTCGTCGCAAATATACTATTTGTTGTAATGCAACATTACAACTCTGTATCCTAAAACAGCACAAACGGCAGGAAAGACAATAATTACGCCTTTCAAAATTCCCATGGCCACCTGGTAGAGAGTGACCCCCAGGATACTCCGCCCGAGAGACGTAGATGCAGGATATAGGGCTAAGTAAAGATACGAAGAGCAAAAAACTGCATGAACTCAGTTACTTTAGGTAAGGAAGAAGTAAAATAAGATTAAAAAATACACATATTCATACATTTTGCAAAAAGAATCATAGAAAGAATAAATCATAGACTAATAAGAATGATCCCGTGCAGAGTGGGTGAACATAGGGTGGGAGGGATTGGGATGGGACTGAGACTTCTCTGAATACATGCCTTTTTATATCCATACACTATTTTATATAATAAAAAAATGAACCAAAAAGGATGAAAAAAGCAAACCCTAAAACTAAACAAAACTGGGAAAAATGAACCTAATTGCATATAAAAGAGATAACATAGTGACACAGAAAAAGAAATTAATTTTGGAATGCAGTAGTTCAGCCACACATGTGAGTGACTTATATATTGGGTCCAAAAAAAATGCAAAGAAATCTTAAGGGTTACTTAGTAGGCTTGTCGTTACCGTTATTACTGCTATACTTGTCAAATTATTTTGCTTCTATAGTAGGACAGAGAAATGTGTAAATATTTAGAAGTTTTGGAAGTCAAGGTTTTCACTTTGAGAACAGAAATCAAACGAATGAGGGGAGATGTGGCAGGCAGAATGATGGCCCCAGGGTGTCCACACTCCAGTCCTTGGATCCTATGAATATGCTACTTATATGGCAAAAGGAACTCTGCAGCAGTGATCGAGGGCCTTGACGTTTGGATGGAGACATTATTTGGCACTATTTGGGTGGGCTCAACCTAATCATCTGAGTCTTTAAATGAGAAGGCCCCTTTCAGGCGTGGTCAGAGGGAGAGGTGGCCCATGGAAGAGCCATCAGGTTGATGCAGTGACACTGGCTCTGATGGTGGAAGGAGAGGCCAGGAGCCAAGGAGTGGGGGAGGCCTCCAGAAGCTGGAAGATGCGAGAAAACAGATTTTCCCCACGAGTCTCCCAGTCTCCAGAAAGGAACACACCCTGTCGACACCTTGATTTTACCTCAAGGAAGACCCAGCTTAGACTTCTGACCTACAGAACTGAAAGATGATAAATTTGTGCTGTTGGAAGTCAGTTTGTAGTAATTCATTATGGCAGCTCTCGAACACTAATAGAGACGATGATATTGATGATGATGATGATAGTAATGATGGCTCTGCTAATTTATATTGGAAGGATCGCTAAGAAATTATTATTAAAAATTATACATGTGTGAATGTGTTTGTGTGCATGCGAGTAGAACATCTAGCATTCAAATACAGGTTTACAAAAATACTTTCCACTGAAAATACCCATGGCTTCTTAGGAGAAAATGGCTAATTCAGGTTGTGGGCAGGAAACGTGCAAAATGAACCTAGAACCTCCTGCACCAGAAAACAGGGAAAGAACACAAAGGGTGGTTTGAAGAGACTCTTTCTGGTACTATTTGAATATCAAACATAATCATGATACTAATTAATTTGCCACATTAAAATATAAACTATAAGCTTGTAATGATAATTAAACACATAAACAAATAAATATAAAGAAAAGGAAAAAGCTCTTATTTAAATAATGGCAGCTAATTAATGTAGAAGAAATGACAAAATTAGAAAAATCACGATACACCAATACAGTGGTTCAGTCAAGTATTTTAAATTGAGGCTACAATTATTACATTCAAGTTTATTGGGGAAGAAAATATTCACATGGTCTTAGATTGCCACTGTTCAGGATACTTATTAATTATAAAGGGGAACATATACCTTTATAGTAGTAGCTCAATATGGTGGTAACCACATTAATCAAATGATTCATCTTAGCATTACTATGAAAACAATCATTAAATATCTATCAACATAATGAAATAGACCCAACATCACCTACACTTGCCAAAATCTCACACCTGAATCAAATTATGAGGGAGCAATCAGAAAAGTCTGGAATGTAGGACATTTTACAATGAAACTGACTTGGGCTTTTGAGAAATCTACATGTCATGAAAAGCAGAAAAAGTGGGAAGCATGTTCTAGATCAATGGCTCTTCAAGTTTAGTGCACACCAGAGTCACCTGGAGTGCGTGTTGCAACACAGATTACAACACAGGAAGCTCTGCCTCCAGAGCTTCTCACTGGGACAGGGTCCCTGAAGTTCACACCTGACGAGCTCCCTAGTGACTCCAATGCTGCTGGTCCAGGGTCACGCTTGAGAACCACTGGACTACATTTAAAAATACTTAAAAGACTTAGCCATCAAATGCAAACTTTGAGTACTAGATTAAAACAAAAAGACAACAGACAGTTATAGCAAATTTAACTAAGGACTGTACATTAGTTAATAGTTCTGAATTACTAATTTTCTTAGCATTCTGTTGCTTTCTAAAAGGTTCTTGGGAGATGCATGCTGAAGTACTTAGGAGTGGAGTGTGAGGACATCTGTAATTTCTTTAAATGTCTCATGAAAGTGTGTATACACATTCAGACTCAGACAAACATGTATAGAATAAATGTGGCGATGCATTAACAGTGATATTAGGTAAAGAATATACATATATATTCAATATACAATTCTTTTGGCTTTTCTGTGGGTTTAAAATTTTTTGCAGTAATGATTTCAGAAGAAAACGCTTATCTGGGCATACGGCATTTGTAATTGTAGATTAATAACCCCAGGCATAATTTTCAAATCTGTGTTAACTTTCTTTGCCTTCTCTCCTCTTGATTCCATCCAATGCCCATTTAAACATATCAAGCTAGCATTAACTGAGATCCTTTCAGGCCAATGTGTTTTCTACAAACAACATTCTCTTATTCAAAACAAAATAATTATTAGTCCCTCCCACTCCAATCCTATCATTCTGCACTTTCCTTTTGGTACACACACACACAGTCCACATACACAATCCGCCCTTCTTTCATTCATCCCTTACAACATCCCTGACCGGTAAAGGCATTTATTTAATCAATTATTGAGTCATGCCTTGTTCCCTTTCACAACTATTTACTGTGATCCTACTATGTGCCAGTCAGTGTTCTCATAGATGGAGATACAGCAGTGAATAAAGTCTCAGCTCATGGACACTACAATCTAGTGATGGAAGACAGGCAATAGCAAGAAGATAAAATTTAAAGTAAATAACTAATAATTTTAGATATAAATATAATGAAGGTGGCAAAAGCTAAGAGGATAGAACTAAGAAACAAAATATGATGTTGCTAATACAAATTTCTCTGCATTCCAGGCTTGTGAATTTTGGCAGGTCACATGATATATGTGAACCTCATTTTTCCATGTCTAAAATAATCCTTGCCTATGTACCCCAACCCCACAGCATGGTGACTATGAGGACCTCAGCTACTGAATAATATGTATTATCATTGTCAAAGGAGTGCATATCTTGAGATATGCTTTGAGGACTTGTCACAATTCTTACAATGATGAACCATCTTAAAGCTACTCTACTAGTGTATTTGTAAGGGTGATGCAAGCTGCTGTAACAAGCAAGCCCCACAATTCCAGTGGCCTAACGCGATACAAATTTATGTCTTCCTCACTCAAAAACCCTGTTTGTGAAATGACACACATCACTTCTACTCATATTTCTGTGGGTAAAACATACTTGTTTGATCATATCTAACTGCAGGGGAGAGTGTGAAATTAAGTCTGACTTCTTTGTAAAGAAAACGTACATTTTAGTGAGCAAAAGCAGTCTCTGCTGTACAACTAAATGCTTTTCCTTCTACATTCTTTCTCATTATGGAATAATGTAATATATTAAAGAGACTAGAAAGGATAATTTTACAATCAGTTAAATATTTATTATGAGCTGACAATATTATACTGATGTTTCTCACCTGTTTGGCAAAGCACAGCATCTGTCACAGTGCCTGGCTCGTAACAAGCATTTAGTGAGGATTCATAGGTTAATAAATGAATAAATACCCATGAGATACTAAGCTCCATGAGAGTATTCATCTACTACTGTCTCTTAGGGCCTAGCACTGTGCTCAGCAAATAGTCAGCAATAAATATAGGCTAAGAATTCATGTTTTGAAACCTAAAGTTGTATTTTGTTGCTCCAAATGAGCATATGCATTTATAGCACAACCTCGGAGCAAACATTTTTATAACACATTTAGTCATGTTAGAATAATTCCAAGCCATCCACGCTTTACCTAAATATGTATGAATACTTAAATAACTGACAATTCCACAGGGCCATTCTAGCTATATTTTAGTATCAAAGAGTAATAAGCAAATCAACAAGGCAGCATCTATTTTATTTTTATTTTTTATTTTTTTAAATATGTTTTTATTGATTTCAGAGAGGAAGAGAGAGGGAGAGGGAGATAGAAGCATCAATGATGAGAGACAGTCATTGATTGGCTGCCCCCTGCACGCCCCTTACTGGGGATCAAGCCCACAACCCGGGCACGTACCCTGACCCTGAATCAAACCACTGTCTCCTGGATCCTAGGTCAATGCTCAACCCCAGCCACGTGGCTGCGCAGCAGCATCTATTTGAAAAATGGAAGTCAGTAGGTACCTTTAATTGAATATTAACAATAAGAGACTCTAACCAAAGAGCTTCCATTTACTAACTAAAGCAATGAATTTGTAAGCTCCTGGATAACAGTGAGGTGTTTCTGGGGTTCAACATCGTTGTGTAAAGGCAACAAAAACAGAAGCAAGCGCAATAACAAACATAAACCCTTTATGGCAAAGGTCTGGACACAGTAACCTAGAAGAGGAAGAGGTGTTTCTCATCAAATTTACACAAAAACAATGTTTTCCATGATCTCTTGAGAGGGCAATGAATAGAGTTGTATCTGGATATAACAGCTAGAGTTGGCCTGAGATGATCAACATACTCAAGGTAAAACTGTGACTATCATGATTGCAACTTTGCGAAAAACTCTACAATGACCACAGCACACGTTGCAGGTGTTTTTCACTCATTCATTCTCTGTCTTGTTTTGTTCTTTTGTTGTTGGAATGTCAGCACTCAAATTAGAACCAGTTCAAAAGCCGTGTCTTCTTTGAAGAAAATGTTTATTATTACTACCATGAAAATAATAATAAAAATAAGACCTAAAAATCTGAGAATCACCATGAAACAATCACCCAACCTTAGTTCTCTCGTCAGTGATAGTATATCAGGCATGTCAAGTGTAGTTGAGAAACATAAATTGTATTAACTAAGGCAATTTAACTTTTTAATTTAGCATTTAGATTTTGGCTCCCCTGATCAAAACAATTCCTGAAGTAAAAGTTTCTACCCTTGGAAAACCTAAAATGACTTGTTTCCCACATATCCCATGACATTTTACATGACAAGACTCTCTTCTGCCAGATAAAATTTCCCTTGTCTTTCAAGGCCCAATTCAAACGTCATTTCTTCTTAGAAGCCTTCCCCTGGTTTCCCCTAAATAGAATTAGAGGCTCCTTGTAGTCCTCCCTGCGCACCATTCATCACACAGCTATTACACATATCCTGGTGCATCAGAGCCAATCACTTCATTATTATTCCCGCTTAAATGTAATTAAGTTGAACTCAGGGGTACTGTCTTAGTCATCTTGGAACCCACGATCCCTAGCACAAGTCCTAGAATTTTAAATGAGTCTAAAACGCTTGCTAAATGAATGAGTAGATGAAGGAGCGAGTAAGCCAGGCTATGCTTACCAAACAGAAGAGCCAGGTCAGGGGGAGAGCTTGTGATCAAGCTGCATATAGCATAACAGTTACCTGACGGCCACAATATTAAAAGTAGAGGCTGAATGGGGATGAAATGTGTCTTTTTTAAAAAGCTTAGGCACTAAAGAAATGAATAATCTGAACAACCTCATATATCTTAAAGAAACTGAATTCACAGTTTAATATTGACCCATGAAGATAACTCCAGGTTTAAATGGATTTAATGGTAAATTCAACCAAAGAGTTACCAAAGAATAATACAGATTCTGCACAAACTTTTCCAGGATATTGAAGAGATGGAAACACTTTCCAACTTATTTTATGTGTCTAGCATTATACTCATACCAAAACTAGACAAATAGATTACAAGAAAAAATTATAGAACAATATATAATATTCCTCCTATACATGCATGCAAAATATATAATAAAATATTAACAGATCAGATACAGCAATATATAAAAAGTATAATACATTACGACCAAGTAGGATTTATCCAAGAAATTCAAGGTTGGTTCAATATTCAAAACCAAAAACATTTCACCATATCAACAGATTGAAAAAATATATAGTTATCTCAATAGATGGAGAAAAAAACCCAACTGACAAAATTAGAGATTTATTCATTCATGATAAAAACTTCCAAAAATAAAGGAATAAAAAAAGTTCTTCAACCTGATAAAGTCATCTACAAAAAACCCCACAGCTAGTATCATATTGAAAATGGAAAGGTTGTTTTCACTCTATCAAGAACAAGAGGAGATATCATTCCTACTCCTGCTATTCAGCTCAACTACCCTTTTCCCATCTGTGTGTGGGGGGGTGTGGGTGTATGTTTGTCTTTCCATCTTGAATTATCTATCTGTCTACGTGCTGCAGGGACTGTACCACATGATATCTAGCACTTCACTCTTGGATATTAAAGGCAATTCGAGTCCCTGACGGCTGCAGCAGAGGCTGGCTTTCTCATACTCCAACAGCACTAGGCGGATTCCCCAAGGCAGGGAGTCTATATACTGGGTGATCGAGCAGCACTATACTGGGTGATTGAGATGAAGAAGGGGTGGGGATTTCCTTTCTAACATTAAGAGGAAAGGCATAACAAAATAGCTGCCCCTAAACTTGGCATAATAAGCCCTTAGGTCATCTAACCATTAACATATAAAAGGAATTCTTAGTTCTGAGTGTTCTTCTGCATTAGGCATGTACCTGGAGATGGAGGTGAACTGTCCCCCAGGAGCATGGCATATTCTGAAGAGCTCTCTTGGCTGCCACAGCCCTTCACAGCATCAGCTATTTATTTGATCAGCTATGTGCAAGACACTACACCGGCTACCTTAAGTACATCATCTTGTGGAATCCCCATCATCACTAGGTAGGTTTAATTATCCACAGTCCACAGATGAAGAATGTGAGACTTAGAAAGATCAGATGTTGTGTTCAAAGGAACGAAGTTACCTCAGGAAAAAGCTGTGGCTGGCTATCAATTCTTCAGACTCCAAAGCCAGTACTTTCATTAAAACAAAGATCATTTTAGGGATTGATGAGCCAGAGAAGAACAGAAAGAGCACTGTTTCTGTGGCTTTGATCTCTATCAGAATGTTTCCTGTTTCATTTCAACATCCATTTTCTCATTATGAGTACAAAGCCTCTCATTTTCATGCAAATTTTCAACTGAAGGAGATTCTATGGAGCAACGTTGGAGCAGATTCCTTCCCCTTCTCCTCCTGCCCCTCAGCGACACCCCCATAGCCAGTGTCATTGAGCTTCCTGTGTGCAGGCGCTGTGACGAGCACTTTATAGGGATGGTCTCGTCACTTGATCCTCGGAACAGCCTTATGAGGCGACCTAGTGTTATTTTTCGCCCTTTCTCTCTGTTATAGATTGCCTGTAAAATGGATCTCAACAAAAATCAAGTCCATGAGTCCTTGGGGGGAAGCTTGTGTTCTTCCTGAAGTTCACCAAATCGGTTTACAGTGTGGCTCATGAAAATCCTCGCTCACAGTTTCCAGCCCTCCCTCCGGCATCCCTCAGTGCTTAGGCCTGTCACAACACGTGATTCCACCTGACGGATTTCATCCACTGAAAGAAAGAGCAGCCTTAACAAGAATCAAGAACCTTTCCCAATTCAGTTGCTCTGACATTCTTCTGCATTCAAGTTGGCAATCAGTTGCCTGGGAACTTTAAATGGCACAGGTTTGTCTCTTGTTTTAGGAGACTGTCCATGGACAAACACAGACCTCCTCATTGCACCTCTGCCAAAGAGTGAGCCAAGAGGAAACCTCAAATGAAAGGTGTGTAATAGATACTCCTAATCTTCCTGGGAACTAACACTTCACCTCCTCTTGGCTCATCAGCTCTAATAATGGGCCTCAAAAACTTTCTCTTTGAAAAATCATGGAAATCCAACCAGCAAAGTCTTCTCATCTCTGAGGATCCCCAAACTATTGTATAAGGAGTAGCCTCAGGTGTGAGTGCCCTGTTTCCCCTATGAGATGACAAAGCTGCCCAACTCATTGGCATGCCACCAGAAATATCTGCTCAGATGGATGTAGTCTCTGCCAGAGCAGAACTGAGGATCCAGAGGAGCTCATTCTCTGAGGAACACTCTCCTTTGCCACATGGCTGCAAAATCAAGATTTTATAGTTGGTATAGTTGGTAGATCTGAGAGTCTATAGTCGGTAGTTTGCAGTCCGCTGAAGCAGAATCTGATTTCTGATCCTAGATGTCTGCATTTTAACACTCATATCATGATTCTTTAAGCACACTAACGTTTGAGAATCAATGCCACGGACTTAGGTGACAACCTAAGTTCAAATCTCTTTGTGTCTCAATATCTGTATCTGGAGAGTGGGGATACTTAAATGTCTAATTCCTAAGATTAAATAAGATTTTGCAAATGAAGAGCTGAATAGTGGCTAGCATGTAGTGATCACTTGATTCTCTTAGTTATTAGTCTTTATAAAAATTACATTTGCATAGCTGAGTTAGCCTCTTTAAAAAGAATTTCACAGCAATAAAATCATATTATCCTCACAACAATCCTAAAAGTCAGTGACAATTTCATTATGCCTGTTTTAAAGGGGAGAGAGCAAAAGTACAAGGAATACCAGAGGCTTGGGGTGGCAAATAGGATTCATGTGGTGTACCAAGCACAGCTGATGATAGTGGCTGCATGTGGCACAATACTGAACAGCCTTCTGAGGCTTCCTTAGTGCCACTGATGCACTAGACTTTGTTAAAATCAATCTGCTATTGAGTTAAATTAAAAAGTATCCATATTCCCCTTTTATCTTATATTACACACTGACATCCTAGGCAATCTGTTCATTGAAAGTGGCCACAAATAAGGGATATTGGAAAGTGGCTCCTTATTAAAAAGCAATTGCTTTCCTCAGGGGAATAAACTTCTGACTTTGGCTTTTCTTCCTTCCTGCTCCTTGGAACATGGAAATAAGGGCTGGTGCTGCAGCAACTCTATTGTGACCAAACATCAACCCTGAGGACAGGAACTAGTTTGTTGAAAAGTAGAACAAAAATAAAAGAAGCCTGGCTTCCTGATAGTGTCATACTAGCTATGGGCTCCCTATGTCTGGGGCTCATGTTATACGAGAGTGTCACATTAAGGCCAGTGTTACTAGGGGTGTTTGGTAGTTGTAGCTGAACACAATTCCTAACTCATGCAAATCCTTTTTCTTACTATAATTACCATTTCTTCGAGAATTATTTTCATAAAGACCATATTTTTGGGGAGAGGTTGTCTTAAATTTTTTTCTTATAATATCTATGTGCTCATTGTAGAAAATACAAAGTACAAAGAAAAAGAAAAATCATATGTAATTCCACTGTCCATAGCTAACTACAGTTAACATTTTGACAACTTGTTTTTCAGTCTTTTTTCTATCCATATGTCATAATATGAGTTCATATATATCTTTCTTCATTTCTTATTGCATAAATATTTGCCTCTCAGATTAAATATTATTTTAAACATCACTTGATGCTACATAACACTGCATTCTGTGGATGTGCCATAATTCACTTAGCATTCCTATCTAGTTGGATACTACTCTGTGTTTTGATGCGGCAAACATTACTAGAGTGAACATTTTAATGCATAAAGATGCTTTGTTTATACATTTCAGATTCTTTCCTCTGGACAGACTCCCAAGTGTAGTATTATTAGGTCAAAGGATCTAAATATTTTCTAGCCTCATGCAGACTCAAAATGTTTTTCAAAAACATGTCACTAAATACCCAATCCACTCAACAGTACCAAGTATGGTTATTTGATCATCTTAGCTAAGTTAATAAATGGAAAAATTATATCCCAGGGGTGTTTTACTTTTTAAGTGTTTGATTCTGATTAAGGGTGAACATCACTCATGTCCCTCATTACGTGTGTTGCCTTCTGTGTTTTATGCATCTTTGTATCTCCAACATCTACCACATGCCCCAGATCACAGGACATACTCAATATGGCTTCACTAGAAATATGTGGGTGGTGATTCTTACAAATAGTGTACCCAAGACCCAGATGGCCTAAGGAAAGTTGCCTTTGGATTATTAATGATTAGATTACATCCCATGGAGTGTTAGTGTTTGAGTACTAGTGATCCTTGAATGATTAATAATTATAGTTAACACTGAGTCTTTTCTATCTATTACACACTATTCTAAAAACTTTAGGTGCATTGTATCATCCAACCTTCACAAATAGTAGTAGTCTCCCTATTTTAGGATTTGGAGATGGAGGCAAAGAGATGTTACTTCAATGGACTTGGACCCATGCAGTGTGGCTCCTGAATGAGTTTTTACTCAGTGTCCCTAATAAGCATGTGAAGTATTTTGGAGAGTGCCAAGAGGGGAGGAAACAGGGCCCTGCCTTCCCAAAGTTGCCTGTAGATGAAATCAAACATATAAACGTGGACAAAAATGGTGATAGTAATAACCAATGTTTACCGAGGGCCAGACACTGTTCTAAGCACTCTATCCACTAAAAGCACTCGTGCTGTAGATATTATTGTTTTCATTTTATAGACAAGAAAACTGAAGCAGAGACATTATGCAATGCGTCTGCACTTATAAGACTTTAAACATACTCCAGAACCCGCCATCTTAGCCTCTTTCTATAGAAATTTCCATGGTTGAAAACAAAAGGATAGAAGATGGCACAGGGCAGTGCCTACTGAACTGTCAAAGAAATAGACCCAATGTGTTAAAGGAATTCAGCAGATAGTATGTTCACCATGAGCTGGAACGTTCCATTACAAATGACCCACCCATCCTTTGCTAAGAAATCAAAATGCCAGCTAAAGAAACAGGGCTTTAGAGAAGAGGTTTAGAGTGGAACCAGGTGAATGCAGTTTCGAATCCCAGCTTCCTAGTGTAAGGGAAGAAACATCCCTCTGTAGCAACGTGGTAAAGATAAGGTGCCATAAATATGGCATCTAGCAAAACGTCTAGCCTTTTGCAGGAACACAAAAACCGTGGCTTCTCTTATGCAGCAGACACTACGGACTGGTCCCTCTAGCCTGCTTTCCCCTCTATTGCAAGACCAGGGACACTGAAACACTTGACTTTGCAGCCTCCCAGGGACACGGTCTGGGCCATGAGAATAGAAAATGGTAGACATCTTTAGAAAGCTGTCCATCCAAAAATAAAAATAATAAAGAGTGAACGCTTTGCAAAGAAAAGACTTCCCTCTTTACCCTGCCCGGATTGCTGAAGAGATGTGAGGTGGAGCAGCAGGCATTTTGCGAACATGGAGATGAAACTCACATGCTAAGGACAGTGGGACAGAAGGACTGAAAGAGCCTGAGTGCTCACTGGCCTGCTCCTTCAGCCACTAGAGGAGTTCTAGATTGCCTATACCTCCAAACTTACTTTTAAGTAAGAAAAACAAACATGTATTTAGGTCCGATTTTTTTAGAATTCCGTTGCTTGCGGATGAACACATGTTGAACTGTTACATTCTCTCTACGGTTTGCCACACTGCCAGTGTCTCCGCAAACCTGGGAAGACACATAACTGGGTGTCAGTGTCCATCACCAAACTGCCAAGGGCTACTTTTTTAGAGCCACTGGTTCCATGTTCTTCATAGGTAGGTCTCAGGATGTCAGGTTTAGGTGAGAAAGCATAAATCTAATCCTCTTTCCACTAGCAGTCAGTTGGAGAGCTGACCGGTTATGGACTAGAATGAAGAGTTGGGGTCACTTAGTGAAGTTTGTACTAGAACATGAGGGAGTATTGCAAAGCTGAAAGACAGACAAACAGGCCAGGATTCAAATTCTGGAATGGCTACATACTAACAGTGACTATGACCTCTATAGACCTCAGTTTTCGCCTCTGTAAATTGGGTATAATAACTCTGATTGTCTAGGGTTACAACTAAGATCGTGGATAGTGTTACCTGTAAAACAACTATCACAGTGCCTAGAAATCATCATAGGTGATCCAAAAAATAGTTGTAATTATGAGTATTAAAGGCAATGAGAAACAATCGTCTGAAATTCACTTAATTTTGGTTTATAAGAATCTACTGTTGGCCAAGCTCTGGGATTCTAGGAGCAAAGAAGAATATCATGTTCGTGCCTCCCCACCTCAGGCCCACCTGCCCCCCACCGTGGACTGTATATTAACATGGTAAAACCACAAAATAAACAAACAGACAAAATAAATCAGTCACCTACCAGAGTGGGAAGGACCAGGAAGACAATAAAGAAGGATTGAGACTGCGGGGCGGAGTGGGCCTGAGAGGCAGTGGGTGGGATATCATTATAGTTCACAGCGAGTGACGCATTGGGCTTCAGAACAGAAATTTCTTCCCCATTTGGTCTGGGACAACAGAGGGCCAGAGAATCCATTAGTTTGGTTGACTAACCTAATGCCACAGAATGCTGATTTCTTCTGAATCTTAGGCCCAATTAGAACACAAGTGCTTGTCATTAAATAAGAAGGTGCTATTTACATATATTGTAAAGGCCTGAATACTGGACAACTAGGTACCTTACCCACTGGCCCTCGGTTTCTTATCCAGCCACCTCACCTCAAGATCTATTGAACTGTTTTCTTCAAAGCTCTGCCATTAAATGTGAAGACTTTTAGGAACCCTCAGACACTGGAGAGGGCCCGAGAGAATTGGTTGCAAAAGGAAATGTTCTCCATTGCCTAATGCGTTTCTAATTACTTTTATAAAGTGTGTGCCATTTTCCAAGACCCTATGCTCCACAAGGAGAACGTAATTTGTGTTTTATTTTGGGAGGGGAAAAAAAAAAGCCAAGCTGAACCCTATATATATTTGTTGTTGTTGTTCAGACAAGGCCATTTCTGTCCTTTTATCCCAGCCTGGTCTCTCCAGCGACACGGCTCCGCTACTGGCAGAGCCCACTCCTGTTTAGCCTCCGTGGTCCTGCCAGACTCGCAGCGGTGCTACAAAATACCGACTTGAAAAGTAATTAAGATGTAAGTATCCCGAAAGAGCACGCGTGGTTATTTAAAGTCATTGGACACCATTCAAAAGGCAAGATCTATGGAATACAGGCCTAAGGGCCACCACGCTGCTTCTCCCCCGCTTCTCACATTAAGAAGGAGGCTGATTCTAAATCTCCAGCAAATAGGACCTGGGCAGGGGTTTTCAAACAAAAGCCTGCGCTGAACGGGGTGTCTGGCAGATCCGGGCTCTAGTTTCCCCTAATAACCATTAAAGTTGTTCCTAGTAAACCATTTTACAGCAACGTTAGGAATATCAGAGTTTACGTTTTCCTTAATGAATTGCTGCGGAATGTGGGCGCTGCATCACGTCTCCAAAGGACCCTTATTCCAGTTCTGTCTCCACGGTGCTCCCCCCGCCCCTCAGCATTTCATTTCCAATGACACGTCAGCCGTCTTTCACCAACCTCAAAGGAAAGTTGAATGCGGGGCTCACAAAGTTAAGCTGACATTTGCTCCCTTCCAATAAAAAATATTTAGTCCATTAAACATAAATAGCTGTCATTATGATACATGGACTGAGTGCAAACCTCCCGGTTCCCTCTGATGTTTATTACAGCCAAACAACTGCAGTGCCTGCATGTTTTCAACTTTAGTGTATTGATTAAACTTTTAAATGGCTGCCATATAACCCAGGGACAGCGGGAAGATTAATTTGCGTCAATGTTCATCTGTAATTCATTAGCCATTTATTCTTTACAACCACATGGGCTATCAAGAAAATGCAGGCCATTTTTCACTCGGCACAGGCTGAGAACAGATTCTGAAATTTGTGCTGCATACAAATAAGTTCCCGGGGCCTGGCCGGTTAAACTGCTTGGCTTTTCAAAAGTTGAAGTTGGGAAACGGCAGCAGGGAAGGAACCGGAGACGGGGAAAAACACACACCCTCAGGGTGCTCAGGGTTTCCCGGGCTTTGTCTTACCCTCTGTCTTTTCATCCGTGGATTATGGTTTCTTATTTCAGTCAGATTAAAATAACAAAACCAGCGTCTGGGCTAAGGCCGTAAATTAAACGGGCTGCCTTTTCCCATCCCTCCCTTTCCACCCCCTTTCTAATATCTTCCAACATGCTGTTACTGGCAGAAACCCCGGGGAGCGGCAGTGGGGTGGAAAAGGGCACGGCCTCGGGGAGCGCAGACCTGTCCCCCCGGGGACGCGGCCCTCGAACCAGCCCCTGAAACGCGGGAGTCTCGCCCTGCCTTGGGTTGGGAAGGTGCCCGGCTGAACGGTGGCGTGTTTCCTGAGGGAGGAGAAGAGCCATCTGGCTTCTCCACGTGCCCTCCCGACCCCTTGGCAGAGCACAAAATGCATATTAAAGGCAGAAATGGAAGGAGCGCCCGAGCGAAAGGCCCTTAGACGCACAGGGCACTTGCGGGAGGAAGGAAGGAGGAGCCCACGCGTGCACGGGTCAGGGCTGGAGGAGAAGAGAGCACACGAGGGAAATTTCTCTTCCTAGCATGAATAATTAAATCGGAGAGCTGAGCACCCTGGCCTCACTGCGGCTGCTAACTGCAGCAGCGAGCAGCACAAAAATCAATGGCCAGGGCGACATCTGGGAAGATGGCTGGCAGGGACCCATGCGCAGGACCTGTGCACACCCGCGTGCAGATGCTCGAGGCCACAACTGCTCTCCCTGGTCTGCGGTGCCCACGCGCATCCAAGGCGCCGGGCGCACTGGGGACCTTTGGTAACAAAGTCCACGAAAGAGCCCTCAGAGGAGGGCTTGGTTGGAGCCGTAAATCACTCGTTTATAATGAAACTGCTCAGGCCGCTCACAGCCAAGGCTGAAACGGGGCCCTCCACAAAGGCCTCCATCTGGAGCCCGCCCAGCCCAGACCACGAGCGCCCAGCAGGAGGAACAGCAGCAGGCACCCCCTTTCTAGGCCCTCCGGGGAGATGGGTGCGGGTCACCATGCATCAGAGAAATGCAGCTTCAGTTTTATTGGGCCTGTGGATGTGACGTGTAAGTGGCAAAAGGAATGCACATGGATTGTAGAAAAATGCACTGGATGGAACCTCAAGGCCGTTAGACACAGCCCCCGCCATGTATAGGACCTGTCAATTTTATCTGTGTTTTTGTGGGTTTTTTTGTCAGTTATCAGTGCAATGGGCTTTGCACCTCAGAAGAGCTCAATAAATATTTGTAGAGTGATTGATTAACCCAACCTAAGCACACAGGTTCATTCATTCAACCATTCAACAAATATTTATCGACCATCTATCACATCTCCATCTAGGATATAGTAGGAAACAAGTGTAGCTGCAAACTCTTGGCAGCAGGGGGTCTTCTATCACACGTGACTTTTGCTTTCATGTGGCGCTAAGGGACATTCTAGAATCCCAGGACCTCGGTTTTAGAAGTCCAGGGTCCAGTTCTTTGTCTGATCTTTCCAGAGGCAAACCCTGAAAATGATGGTGCTTGAACAGCTTATGCTTGTGAATTAATTTGATAATAGCTAACATAGAATGATTCTTAAATTGAAGAAAAAATAAAAATACAGCCTTACTGAGAATTTCAAACAAGTATGATTCCAAAAATAAGTATGACCTCTGTAGGCAAGGTTAGGGTAAGGATTAACTTTTGGAGGTGGGACTCCACAAATATGCTGCTTACCAGATGCATCTATCATTATTGACCTTGAGTTTGTGGATGAGAAAGGAATTTTGTGAGGGTTTCAATTGAGAGCAAATAATGAAGACAACTATTCCTACTACACTTTCTTGAGAATATTGTAGGCCATGAAGAATAAATAAAAATCATTGTCTCTACTCTCATGCAAGGACCTTTCAATCTCTTTGGGGAGGCAAAGTTAACACATTAAAAATAACTAATATAGCTCGCCCAGCTCAAAGATGCCTTTTGATATTCCGATTGTCATAGCATTTCCAACCTTTCCCATGCAGTTGAAACACTGTAGAACTTCTTCAAATCATAAGAGTGATAAAACAAATTCACAGAACATTTGATGAAGAGAAAAGACGTGTTTTATATAGCTCTCACTCCCTGTTACGACTTGTCTGTATTCCCTTACAGTATTTTACAGTATTTTTAATATGAATACATAGCTGTAACCCTAGTGAGCTTGCAGTTTTGTAGGCCCTTTTAGTATAGTTTTCAGCTTTTCTATGTGCGGTCCTTATATTTATTATTACCACTCAGAGCGGGTGATGAGATTTACCATTACCTCATAAATAACAATGCTACAATAAGTAACGCTACTATTATATACTCCATCTTTGCTCTACTATCTATTTCTTATAACAAAAACTGCAGTAAGTTCTGTGTTGTATAGTTTTCCTATGGAGAACTTTTCCCTTGGAAGAGATATCAAGAGTTGGAATTAAATGGGTAAAAGTTAAGACATTTTCAGGCTCTCAGTACATGTTACCAGGTGACTTTCATCTACGTGTTTCATCTGTGAGAGTTCTGGCACCCCAGCAGCTTTGATTTCACGGGACATAAACATTATTCTATTGATTACTTAAGAGAGTAAACAACTTTATTGATTATTCAAGAGAGTAAGCAAAAAGCATATTAAACAGTTTTGCACCCAATTCTCTTTGGCCTCAAAAAAATTCCTTAAAGAAACAGATTATAGTACACAGAAAAGAAAAGAAAAAATATCCCTGGCAAAGAAGATTCTTGCCAAAGGCCGAGAATTTGGAATGTACATGGCCTGAAGCAGGAACAGGGGAAAGATTGGCCTGGCTGGCGTAGGTGAGATGCTTCGGTGAAAAAGTGTGTGATAAGTAACACTGGATAAATGTTTTAAAACTTTGATTATGTCAGAGGATAACTATTTTCCTCTCTACCTTCCCCATTCCAAACTAATAGGTGGTTTTTACTTTAGGACCCTACCTTAGCTCTCGTTTATAGATCAAGTGAAATTAAAAATAATATATCAAAAGGATTGGTTAAGTTTATAGTTTTCAACTTCAGGAAGTGACTCTGCATTTCATCTTAGTTAATAAATTTTTTAAAAAAGAATAGTTGAGGTCATTTTGAAATACAAAAGCATGCATAATGTTTGCAATTTTTAAAGAAAGTATCCAATAAAATGGAGAAAAAAAAGAATTGGAGTGAGTGATGAGACTTATCATTACCTCATAAATAACAATGCTACAATAAGTAAACAACCTGGAACTTGTAAAAGGAAAACTGAAAGGGAGATTAATGGTATAAAATAAGAAGCAAAGAAGTAGATTACATTCTAAAGGAATTTAGACTATGATGAAGTTGACATTTTACATCAGTGAGGAAATGAAGTGCTGTTTAATAAATGTTAAAGGGACAAAAATGAATTTGCAATCCCAACAACATAAATAGTCAAATGTAAGAAAAGTGACTATACAATAACAACTACAAAAAATGATTGGAGGCTCTCCAATCTCTAGGGACTTGCATAAAGTCAGAGGAAGAAATAATTCAGAAAAATATTGTCAGACCTGGCCATGTAGAAAGTTAAAAGCCTCTGCATGTTAAAAACACTGTAAAAAATGAAGCCCAAATTACAGACCAAAAGAAAATCTCCTTTATCATCTATAACGAAGGGTTATTATCTCTAAGGTAGAAAACATTTCTTACAAATAAAATAAAAATTACTAACATCTCCATAGGGAAATGGGTAAATAATAAGAACAATAGTTTATAACATAAAAATAAAAATAGCTAATAAACTTACTGAGCATGTTCAGCCATGCAAGGCATCAAAAAATATTTTTAAAATAGGTGTTTCATTATTTTTTAAAATGGCAATGTCCAGTGTTTGTGATCATGTAGTAAAATGGTCACGGTCTGTTGGTGGAAGTTTGAACTGGCACAGCTTTGTGGGAAGGCGAGTTGTCCACGCGTACCAGGCACTTGAGGGAAACAGAAAACATGTCAAACCAATACAAAGAGTCCCTCTTCCTCCTCTAGCTTCAAACTCATCTGAATGCTGGTTGCCTCTGAAAGGGGGTGTGAGTCAGGAGGACAATTTACTTTTCACTGAATAATCTTTTGATTTTAAAAGAAATGCTTCAACCTCTGACCATTACAAACAAAATGTGCCATGAGAGGTTTTCATTGTAAATGAATCCATGCCACTAATATTGTATAGTTATCTTAAATATATAGTATATATTTGTTTATATTAAGTATATAGTAGATATTTATATATTAAATATTTATATTAAATATATTTTTATTATCATTCAGCCCTAGAAATGTTTAATTTTCATAATTTTTGTGAGCCATGAATTATAACTATTTTTAAATAGCCAAACATATGATGTTTTACTAGTTAACTTGTTAATATTAATTTCTGAATGCAAATTATATTGTGGTCAGACAGCATGTGGTGGATACCTAGTGTTTGAAACTGCTTTTATAGCGTATGGTGTGGTCAGTTTTGAAAGTGTTCCCTATGCTTTAGAAGAACGTGTGTTCTCGGTGCACAGTTCTACATATGTCCTTTAAAATCAGCTTAACTGCATTAATTTTCTATATCTTTACTATTTTTGTCTGTTATGACCTATCATGAGTTGAGAAAAATGTTTTGAAATCTTTGGTGTTATGTAGATTTTCTACTTCTTTCCTATCATTTAAATTCTTGCTTTATGTAGTATTATTAGGCTGTGATAGTTCATGAATCTAAAACACATACTATTTTTCACACAACATGACTCCATTATTTCAAACATTTTTTTCCAGGGTTATTTCCATTTTTACCCCAGGTACCTGCTTTAGTTCTTTTAACTTAATATATGGGTAGCAAATTCTTCCCATTTTGACTATATCAATATTTCTTTATTTTACACTCATTTTTGAAAGATAGTTTCACTTCTAACACAATTCCAGGTTAATATTTATTTTCTATCAGTATTCTCAAAATATAATTGCACTGCTTCTTGGCTTCCATTTTAATGCTGAGAAATTTGCCTTCTGCCTTCACTCTTATTGTCATTTCTTATTGGGAATTTTTGTTTTCTCTCTAGCTACTTATAAAACCTTCTCTTTGTCTTTGGTACTCTACCATTTTAATAATTTTGTTTAGCTGCAGCTTTTAAAAATTTCTTCTGCTTGCTAGATGATGTATGTCTTACATATTTACCTGTCTTTTGTCATTTTGAAGACTTAGCTATCATCACTTCAAGTATTGCCTCTCGTGTTTTTTCTCTATTCTCTTTTTCTGGAACTTTGATTTGCTGAATGGAAAAGGTCCTCATTCTAGCCTCTGTGCCACTAGCCTCTCATGGACCTCCCATCTCCTTATATTTCTGTGTTGTAGTCCGTATACTTTCTTTAGATCTACTCATTAATTTACTAATAATTCTATTCAGTGATCTATTTAATCTTACCATAGACTTAAAAAACATACACAATTATATTTTTATACTGAAAGATTTATTTAGATAGTTTTCAAATCAACTGAGTCTTTATAGTCTCTTATTGCTTTTCCTGCTTTATTCCATCTTTATTTCTTTGATCATTTCATACAAATTTGTTTTATACTCACATTGTTATAATTCCAATATATAATACCCTTGAGAGTTTAATTTGTTCCTTTCACTAACTCTTACTCTTATGTAAGCTTTCCTTGATTGATAATTTCTGGTTGTCTGCTCATATATTTGCCTTTTCTCAACCCATAAAAATCTTGACAGCCTAAATTAATGATGCTTTCTTCCAGAAAAAAATCTGTTCGACAGACCTCAGAACACTTAATTAAACTTCAAGGACCCAGACTTAATAAAAGAATTTTTGGTTCACATTCCCCATATTGTGGTGAGTACAAGCTTTCCCTCTATATTCCAGTGTCTGGATTTGGAGTAAATGCCTGTTGCCTTCACTGACTTCAGCTCAATATTTTTCTTAATTTTTTCCTTCTTTGGTGATTTCTCCTATTTTTTGCTGACCCAGAAATAAATGTATTGACAAAAATTAACTAGAAGTAAGATATCTTAAGGAGGATGGGTATTCAAGGTGTCTTATCTGCCACACTAATATGCATTCATTACTTTAAAAAATCTAAACACTTAAGTTGGTAGAAAAGATGGTTCTAAATTCAAGATAAAATTTGCCCCTAAATGATGACCTTTAACTAATGAAAGTTTCCAAAAAAAATTTTGGTAGATGTACTGTTTGATCTTCCACTTTTAGATTTTAGCTTAAGGATTCAGAGATGCTGTAAACATAAATGAGTGTGGCCTATGGAGTTCCAAGAACAAACTCTTCCATAGAATATGTTAAGATTATATTAAGTCCCTGATTTAAAAACCAAAGATAAAAATTCTATCACAAGTGAGGTGGCCACACAGAACAGGAGCAGGTACAGCACATCACAGCATAGAATATCTCAGAGCCCGTAGGGTACATATTCAGTAGCTTGAGACACGTCCACGGAAGGTATTAGAAAGCTCAATTTTCCTATGCTCCTGCCCTTTTATACTCAAAGCTTGCATATCATTCTAGGAAAATGTGTTACAATAATGTATTACATTTTCATTTAAGAAGTTTTACAGACATAGGAGTCTCCTGGTTCTTGAGCAGGTGGAGAGGGCAGTCAATACTCAAGTGTAATTGAACAGTAGCTCTACTGCCATCATTGTAGCTTTTTAGAAAGCCCATTTCTTCAGAACCCCACGAAGGTGTGTGCACCAGAATGGTTATTACAACATTACTGATATTGATGTAAAAAAGTGTCTGACTCCATTTTTTATATTTGACCACTGACAGCTTGCAGGCCCTGTTTCTCCACTTTCTGTTTTGCCCCATATCAGGATAGGCTGGTAAGAAACTCCAGGTGCTCCTTTCCTGGACACCAGTGGAAAAGTTCATACCTTGGCCCACATATAGAAACCCTGTCCCTGGCACCACTGTCAACCACAGTAAAAACCAAAGCCATTTGTTCCCTCACTGAAGCCAAATGGACCAGCCTGGATATTGCCCTATTCTTCCAGAAAGCCTGGTGATGTGAGTAATGAATATCTTCACATCCTCCTGGTACATGTGTGGTGTCATCAATCTTGACAATGGGATCGTTTTGGGAGGGGCTGGTTGGTTACATCCTCTGCTGAGCTGAGCAACCACAAGACAAATGGTCCTGTGAGCAGGGTGGTCTAGATGATGACCGTCATCACCTGGGGAACAGTCTTCATTTGCTTTTGGCTTGTTGACAGACTATGCTGCCTGCTGCCTGAAGTTTGAAGCCTGCTGGGCTAGCATGCACTTTAAGCTGCATTTGCCAAGTCCCACCAAGCCTCCCTTATAGATTTAACCAACTTAAGTCAAAGTTTCAATATTGGCATTTAGGAACAGGAGTAGAGATTGGGGAGCTCCTTCAAGGAGCCTTAGGTCATGCATCCCAGCCTGGACCTATCTTTGTGCTTTAGAATACATTTAGTATCTATATTCCAGTATAAGCTATGACTCATGCGAGGTTTAGGGAAACAACTTTTACTCTGAGATCATTGATTGGGTCTCTAAACAAGGCATGGACTCTGTTCTATAATTAGGGGAAAAACTAATATTGATACCTTGTGCAGTACATGGGCCCACCGGGTGCTGCTTCTGTAAAGAACAGTCACCTCATGATGTGCTGAGGTCTACAGTCCTATAAACAGGTCACTCACTATGACCCTATGGGGTTTTAAATGTTCCTGCTGCTGACTATGCCTCTGTCACCAAAACCAAACGTGATCCTCAGAGTTAAAAGGAAAGCACACCCATCTACCGCATAGCATAGACCCTTATTTTTAAAATGGCCTTCAATGCTTTATCCCCACCCCTCTTAAAAGGCCAGGGGACATCTGCACCCTATCAGAAACCTATAAAATTGACCAACAAAGGCTCTTTGTTTTATCACATTGAGAAATATAGTTTATCAACATAAACCCTACTTAAGCCAGTGTCCTACATTTATTTAACAAAACAAGTGCCACTGGGGAGGTCCTTCATGCTGATGATATTGAATTGGCACTCTCTAGAGAAAAAACATTTAAATCTTAGCAGGGTAGAGAAGACCCAGAAAGTAAATCTAGCAATCATAAAAAAGTGAGAGACAGAGAGAACTGAAATGGAGGTCAACAATTTGACCCAATTAGAAATAAAAAAATTACTAAAAATATTAACAATAGAAAAGTAAAAAGGGTGTCAACTGACTTTTGTGACTTTAAAACATAGGTTTTAATTCTGGCCTCTGCTAAGCTGTATAAATTATAAAACCTTTTTGGCCTCAACTGATACTGGGCTCAAATTAGTTATACCTGGGTGTTTCACTATATTTAAAGGTACTTCATACTCTTAGGGGAGTTATCAAAGTGAAGCAGGACATTCAGGTATGCTTCACCTTACCCACAGAACTACTTACTGCCTTGTCTAAATTCCCCATGGTCTTTGCACCCATTGCCTTAATGTATCCCATAGTGGACATGGACTCTCTGACCCAACAAGTGATAAATTGATATAAAACTAAACCTATGACACTTAAAATAAGCTTGACAAAGTGGGACCCCATGGATCCAAAGAGGGATCATCCCCTGGGTTACAATAGTTAATACAGCCTAATATAGATTAAAACAAGGTCTACAGAAATTAAGAACCATTATAAAAAAATGTATGTAAAAGAGGAAGTCATGGTTTCTATTACTCTCATCTCCCCATTTAAGAGTGATATTTGAGCATTGTTATTTTTTCTTTTGTTGTTTGTGCTTTTGGTGTCATAGCTAAGAAGACTTTATTAGCCCAAGGTCATAAAAAACTGACTCCTGTGTTTTCTTCTAAGAGTTTTATAGTTCTAGCTCTTACATGTAGATCTACAACCCATTTTGAGTAAATTTTTGTGTAGAGTGTGAGAAAGACATGAAACTTTATTCTTTTGTATGTGGATATACTGTTGTATATCCTAGCACCAGTTGTTGAAAAGACTATTCTTTCCCCCAATGAAATGGTTGCACTCTTGTTGAAAATAAATTGACCTTAAATACAAGGATTAATTTCTGGATTTTTAATTCTATTACATTGATTTCCATGTTTATTGTTATGCCAGTACTATACTTTCTTCATTATTGTAGCTTTGTAATACGTTTTGAAATTGGGAAGTATGAGTCCTCCAACTTTGTCTTCTTTGTCTAAACTGTGCAACCTATTCCGGATCCCTTGCATTTCCTTATGAATTTTAACATCAGCTTGTCAATTTCTACAAAAAGGCCACCTGAGATTTTTATAGAGATTATGTTTAATCAGTAGGTCAACTTGGGGAATATTGCCATTTTATTAATATTAAATCTTGCAATCCATGAACATAGGATATCTTTCTATTCATTTAGTTCTTATTTTTCCAATAATGTTTTAAGTCTTAAAGTATAAGTTTTATGCTTATTTTGTTAAATTTATTCCTAAGTAATTTATGCTTTACATATACCATGGTAATTAAATTATTTTCTTAACTTTTTAATTTTTCATTGTAAATGTATAGAAATATAATTGATTTTTTTGTATATTGGTCTCGTTGTGCCTTGAAATCTTCCTAAGTCATTTATTGGTTCTAGTGGACTTTTAGTGACTTCCTTGGTATATTCTAATATGTAAAATCATTTGACTCCATCATCTGGCCACTTCCTTCCCTATTGCCCCACATCTGGCCAAACCAATAAAAAAGCTCTGGTACCCCTTCCCTTGACACTGGCAGGGAAGTTCAAACCCTACAAATTCTAGTCTGCATATGGGAACCCTTATACCAGCTTACCCCTGACCACAATAAAAGCCAAAGCCAGTTGCCCTTTCTTTACTCAAGCCAAGCAGACCAGGTTGGGTCCTTCCTCTGCTCTCCCCAGAAAGCCTCATGATGTAAGAAATAAATGTATCCATACTTTCTTGGTGCATATGTGCCATCAAAGCCTTGACATCTGAACCAATTGGGAAAAAGGGAATATTGATCTCACCCTCTGTGGGGAAACCACAAAACATGGCAAAAGTGGAAACAAATCAAACATCCTACCTACAACAGGGACAAGGTTAAATACAGCCATTATAAATTACATTTTTGAAAAGTATTTAATAATATTAGAATATGCTCATGGTATACTGTTGTGAGAAAAAGCATACAAAAAGAGATATGCAGTATAGTCTCAATTTACATTTTAAATATATGCACACACATATATATGTAGAAGAAAGGAGGAAAGAAAACATGTAAGAAGTAATTATAACTGGGTGGTGAGATCACAAGTTTATTTTTCCTTATGATTTTACATATTTTCCAGTTTTAATGAAAAACATTTAGTATTTATTTTACTGTTAATCAGGGCATATAAGAGCTAAAAATACTACCAAAGAGCCATAGCTTTAAAAACAAGAGTTGGAGGCTCTATCACTTGACCTGGTGGTAGTATAAAGGTACTACCTGAGGTTCCTGAGGTTTATTCTGTGACACCTCTCTTTTGTTAGCTTAATTAGGCCCTTGTATAGACTCAATTATAATTTTCATTGTTGCTAAACTGTTCATCCAACAAAACTGAGCATTGAAACAAGTTTTCTTCTAAAAAGTATGTAGTTAGCATAAGCTCTGTGAAAAAACACATTCAAGTAACAACAACAACGACAAACTCAAAACATTTTGGTTGGTTTGGGTATTGGAGTGCTGACTCACCTTCCTTAACATCTCCTTGCCCCAGGCTCCAGCCTCCAGCTATAACTCTGGGTCCCCCTTCATTATGCAAATTCTACTCAAGGTTATCGGATTCTGCTGTGTGTTTCCCAGGTCCTCCCAGGAACTCTGCTGCCAGAGGTATACTTGTGAAATGTAGTAAAATATAGATCCCTTCCTATTTTACACCTGAAGCAGTATTTCAAACTTTGCAAGGCATAGAGTACTCTTCATAATGTGACTCTTGCTTAATTTTCTAATGCTTCCTCACCTTGAACTCAGTTCTTCAATAACATTAAATAGCCTTTAGGTCCCACACCTTCAGCACCTCTGCAGCCCTGTGCCCCGAATGCCTTTTCTGCTTTCCTCCTCTTCCTCCTCCTCTTCAGATCAAGTGTAGCTCCTACGACCTTTCTGGATTCCTCTCCATCCAAGAAGCATCTTCAGTTGCCTCCTATGGGTCCTTATTGCATTAGAAAAAAACAACACCTTTATGGTAGCACTGATGACACTGCACTGAAGTGACCTGTGTGGTGAAATAATACTTTTGCAGTGTTTCCTTGGACCACTTGGCCATTGTTCTTCCATGCTGTCTTCCTCTAGCCCTGTGGTTTTAACTGTTTCCCTGATTCCTGGAATCTCTGTGAAGATGTATCATTGAGCTTTGCTGGATGGACAGTGTAAGCAAGGCAGGCGGAAGTAGATTCCTCCATTCCCAATTTATCAAGAATAGTTCCATTTTTTTTCTAATTTACAACTTGGTCTTCTTGGAAGGAGTTTGTTGGAAGACAGATCTCAATAGTTATTACAAGCAGGAACTCCACAGTTTAACCTCAAAAAGACTGGACAGGGGTACAGTGTGTGGGCTGTGAATGGGCAGATCCAGTAGGGACACGGGGATAGGATCTTTCTCACAGATGGCACAGTGGCTGAAGCTCTGGCAAGGTGGATAATCACCTCCAAGTCACAGGCTCTGGAAGACCTGACTCAACAGTGATCATGAGCCATCCATTTGTGCAATGGGATTTCAGAGCCAGAAGGAATCACAAACTTATTTAATCCATCTTCCTTGTTGTACAGGTGAAGAACACATCCCCAGAGAAGTTAAGTGGCTTGCTCAGGTTACCTGGACACACTGTAACGTTATGGCAGTCCTAGAGTTGGAATTTGGTTCTTTTGGACCCATCTGTACTCTCCCCACGACATTCAGTCTACATGTGAGGTCAGCCCTCTCTGCAATGATCTGGAAACAGCAGTGCCAGCTAAAGGATTCCAATCAACATCACTCATTTCCCTGCTCTAACAGGGTAGAAAATTATTTTAGCACTAACTTCATGAAAAAAGAAAATATGCCACAAGTTTGTGTCTGAAACTTGTAAACATCAGGGGGCTTGAAATACTCTGCTCCTTTCTCGGCCTGGTTGGAGCATGTGGGTCCTAAACCTCAGCTCAGATCTCTCTTTTCAATCCCTGCTTAGCAGCCCGGGCATTCATCTACATGTCTGAGTTTGAGATAATCCAGGTTAAACCCATCCTCACCCCCTCACCTCAACACAAATTCAGTATCACTCATCCTGGCTTAAACTTGTCTGCCTGTACCAGCAGAGACCCGAATGCTACACCTGCCACAAGTCCAAAAGGGAGCCATCCCAGGAATGAGATGCCTCATGGAATTCTGCCTTCACACAGCAGCCTCAGTGTTTTCCAGTCAAACTGCCACTCGCAGATATTTCCCAGGCAGTGAGCCTAAAATCCATCATTCGGCACCAGCAAGGAAAGAACAAACTGCATCTTGCTTCCCCAAATGAATCAAAGCTAGCATTCTGTAAGGTCTGCACTTACCATCCCACAATATATTTTGAGAAGTTAGGGCCCTCCGCGTCTTTTGTTAGCCTGCACACCCAGCCCTCTGTGTTGGTTGGAAGTTCCCATATCAGCATGATTTCAATAAATGCTGGAAAATGGTAAGAAACTGAGGTTGCAGGGTGCTTTAAAATGTGTGTCAGTGTTCTCTGTCCCCTTTTGGTTGAAACAGATAAGCTCTTTCAAACCTTCATCATGCATGTCCAGGGTAGCAAATATGTTTCATTTGATTGGTAATGGCTACCTAGGTCCCATCTTGGAAAGGATTCTGAGGTCCTGTTTAGGCACAGAAAAGAAGTGACATGACATTGAGGTAGCATGGCCTGGGCTATAGGTAAAGAAGCAGCCAATTTCCTGTATGGCTTTCATCCCTGATTTATGCAGAGCAATGAGACTGTAGCTGGGGGGTGGGGTGGGGGAGGAATGCTCATTCTGTAGGGTCCTGAGTAGGCTTCTAGTCTCACCTGCAGATAACGCTGGCCTGGCAATCCAACACATATCGGGGCTTGATCTCTTCCACTCTACCTCTCTCCGTGACCTCTGAGTAAAACCATTCTCACTTTGTAATTTGATAACACTCCGTAACAAGGCACGAGGAACTCTTAGACTCTGGTCAAGATGAAAGCCACTTTAAATTATACATTTCTCCTGAAGATACGCTTTAGAAGAAAAGATTCCAAAAAGGTATATGTCCTTAGCTCATACCAGACATATCAAAATTGATTATGAAGCAGATACAAAGACTCCTGAATGGATGGAGAATTGGGATAGTCCCATGGGCCTTGTCCAGACCCATTGATTGTCAAGAAGTTTGGAGTCACATGAAGTTTATGGTAAAAGTTTTCCCTCTGTTCCATGCTCCAACACATCCCTGCTACCAAACCAGCCAACCTCATCCATCTCAGGGGTTCTCAAAGGGTGGTGTCTAGACCAGCAACATCAGCATCACCTGGGAATGTGTTAGATATTCAAATTCTTAGTCTTACTCACTTACCTGACTTACTTAACTACTCTACTCTATTTACTCTCGCACCTACTGAATCAGAGTCTCTGAAAGGGCAGCTCAGCAATCTGATTTTAAGAAAACCATCCTAGTGATTCTGATGCATGCCAGAATTTGAGAACCAACACCCTGCAGTTATGCCTAATGGAGTATTTTGCAATGATGGAAACCATGTCCTATTTGGACTGTACAATATGATAGCCACTAGCCACATGAGGATATTGAGCACTTGAAATGTGTAAGTTAGGAGCTAAATTTTCAATCTAATGAATTTACATGGAAGTAAGCATATGTGGCAAGTGTCTACTATACTGATTAGCATGGGTCTAGGATAGGAGCATTTAAATATTTGGGTTTCTGGAAAAATTTTGAGAATCTGATAAAAACTATAAACACTATCCCTAGAAAAAATGCATATATTCTAATAAACAAAATTTGATAAACAATTTCTGGAGGTCCAAAGGAGTTGCAGAACATTCAAGAAAATCTACAAAGTATCCACACACAACATTTCCAGCAGCAAAATTTACAATTTATAGGTTCTATTTAAACTTCTAAAATAAAGCATCTCAATGTACATAATGTGGAACTTATTTTCCAGACCAAAGAAAACACAGATTTATGTACATTGAGGTCCAATGGAAGTGTTCAAAATTATTTCACCAAAACAGAATTTTCTAGATTCAGAAGAGGTTGTGAAGCTGAACATTAGGTAAATAAATATGTTAAACTTCTCATTACCCTTAAGATCACCTGTTTCCATCAGGACATAGTTCAAATTGCAGTGTAATCAGGTCAATAGGCTAGGAGACCTAGAGTAGAGGTGTCCATACTTCTTAGATGTTGGGTAGAATGAATGCCACCTTCCCACGGAAGACGATTCTCTTAGAAAAGCAATGATTTCATGTGGAAGGCTAATTTTGTCTCCTGTCCCTATCATGATTTCTGATTTACAAATGCGTGGTCCTGAACCATAGTCTATATTCCAGTCTCCTAGTCTTCGGTGTTCTTCTACGACAATGAAATCCCACCATCTTTGAAGGCGCAGGTCAAATATCTCCTCTTCTGTCTAACACCAAGTTTTCCATTTTCCAAAATCTGACAACATGCATCGAAAAACTTCCAGCATTTGAACATTCACTTGAAATTTTCTGTATTATAGTTTTATCTTCGCCATTATAAGTTCCTACGGGGCAGAGACCATATCTTTTTACTTTTTAACCTCTAACTTTCCACTTCAATGCCAAGAAAAAAGTAGGTGCATATAAATATTTATGAGTGGATAACCTGACTCAGAGTCAACTAGTATTTGAGCGCCCACAATATGTGCTAGACAATAACTAGTCCTTGTATATCACCACAACAACCTTGAAAGGAAAAGAGCATTAGATTCATTTCGAAGATAAGGTTATGAAGGTTCCGAGATACTGGACAAATTTTTCAACCCCAGTGTGAAATTAAAATTATAGACATTAGAGCTAAGATACTGGGTTCAAAGAGTATCTCTACCTCCTACAGCTGTATGACACTGGATGTGTTACTCATGTGAAACCTCAGTTCTTTCATTGGAAAACTGGAGCTCCTAATTGTACCTATTTAATAGGGAGGAAATAAATAGCATTAGTGCTTATAATAGTGTCCAGCCATGGCTTCTAAATATCTTTCCCCAGTAAAAGTTATAAGTTTTCTTGGAGAAATGACTGACACCAGGGCTAGGGCAGGAAAAGGACAGGATAGGCTAGAATAGGAAATAAGAAATAAGAAAAATGAATTTTTCCAGATTAAAAGAGACTAAGGAGACACAATAACTAAATGCAAAGTGTGATCCTCAGTTGGATCCTCTGCTAAAAAAGAATATTAGTGCAACAAGGGGAGACATTTAATACAGCCTTTAGATGAGATAATAGTATTGCATCCATGCTTAGTGGTTGTACTGTGGGCACATAAGATGTGAACACTTGGGAAATCTGGGAGAATTCTTTGGACTAATCTTTCAACTTTTTGTTAGTTTTAAATGAATTCAAAATGAAAAGTTAAAAAAAGTATGGTGCCTGATACCTAGCAAAACTAGCAATTTAGAAACCCAAATGTCCAATACTTATATAAATAAGTATTGTATATCTATGCGAGGGAATATTATTAGACTCTTAAAAGGGACAAAGTACCAAGTACCGACACACACTACAACATAAATGAACCTTAAAGACACCATAGTAAATGAAAGAAGCCTGTCACAAAAGAGCACATTCTATGATTCCATTCATATGAAATGTCAAGAACACACAAATCTATAAAGACAGATAGGAGATTATTGGTTGACAGGACTTGGGGGGTATAACAGAATGGATAGTGAGTGCTAATGGATATGGAGTTTCTTTTGGGGTGGAAATAAATGTCCTAAAATTAGATAATGTACAACTGTAAATCATAGCCATGTAAATATACTAAAAACTATTGAACTGTTAGACTTTAAATGGGTGTGTTTTATTGTGTGTGATTTATATCTCAATAAAGCTGCGAGTGTGTTTTTAAAAAGAAACAACAATGAAAGAACAGTGTCTGATAAATAATAAATGCTCTAAAAATGGGGCACATGCTGACCATGATGCCAACAATCTCTAGTACTATTATTGTCATCGTTGTTGTTTTCTCCTCACTGGACCTCAGGGACTTTCCAGCATTAAATGTCAGCCCTCTCAGTAGGTGAGTGGGCTAGCTATACAATAATGACTTAGTTATTAGTTGTGTTTTTCTATCCACTTGGGAACCAAACAATCTCTCTCTCCCCTAATTGACAAAGGCCAACAGTTATAGGAGGACCGGTTTCAGTTGCAAGGACTAATGAAGATGCTAAAACACAAAGGCACATTGTGGCCCAGGGGAGAGGTATCAATGTATTTAGCTTTTATAGATTTCTTTTGGATTGTTTTTCTGTTTACTAAAGAATTAATTAAAATGATTTTTTTCACCTTTCAAAGGGTTGCATTACTGCCATGCATTCTCATTCAGCCCCAAATGCATCATGTAAGAAAAGCTCCAGGTGTGTTTGTTGCAGGTGGAAATCATTAACTAGGATGACAGAAGCTGAGAATTTTTATAGGAAGGGACTAGGGAAGAATTCTACAGGGCTTTGCATGGTAGGTAGGGGGAGCTTATTTGCTGTGCAGGTGACACCTTGTATACAGGCCCACAGTCCAATCTTGCACTTGCAGACGATCGCCTGTCTCTGGAAGTGTAACTGCTGAAGCCACCTTCTCTCAGGTCTCTGTGCAGCCTCAGAGAGCTGAGGGCTGCCATTAATCTGTATAATACTCCAAAGGCAGCATTTGGCTGGGATTTATGAGAGGCCTTTGAGGCTTGCTCATTGCTGGTCACAACCCCACGTCCTTGATTATTGTGACTGAAGCAAAGCCAAAGAAAACAATGCTGATGGCTGAGCACAGGCAGAGTGAGCCCTGTTGTGTCACAATCAGAACTCACAAACAATTGCCCTGACTTGCAAACCCATGAAGTAGGCTTTTCTGAGATTAATGAATGCCACGGAGGTCTCCTCGAGAGGAAGCTCTGATATCTGGGAAAGAATGGAGAGGGAGAAGGCCAAGAGGAATTGCTCTGTGAAGCTACATTCTTAACTAATTTGTTCTGAATATCCTCCAGTCATACATGTGAGAAATGACATCTGAGGGCAAGGGGCAACAGTTCAGAGATAAAATAAGTTGAAGGCATTTAAAGTACTTGCCAAGGAAAAGTGCTCATCTGATAAAAATTTAGACAGGAAGGATGCCAAAAGCCAGGAGAGACACAACTGAGAGATGTGATGAGGTGATTGCTGCTCCAGCTGTCAGACTTGTCAATGGTGTGGAGATGCCAGATTTTAACTCAAATGCAATGTCAGCCCAAAAGCTGCCTCTACTTCCCTGCATGGTTTTCATTAAGAAAGCACTAAGACTTTGGTTCCAACTATAAATATACCATTTGGAACCAGTTCAAGATGTAAATTTGTTGGTTGGCCTGTCTCCTCGTCAAAAATGGGATTGAAGCAGAAGAAAGAGAATGCAGTGTGACACCTTCAACATCGCTCTACTGGGATGGAAAGAACAGAGGTTTGCTTGGGTTTGAGTTGTGGGCATGTTGGAAGACAAGGCATGAAGGGCAGAGTAGGGCTTGAATTGCCTTGAGAAAGGCAAAATTTTCCATATTAGTTCTTAAAGGTTCCACTAGAAACCAAGGGTATGAAAAGTGACAACTCCATAATTTTGGAATGTCAAACCAGATCAGGGTTCTGTGTTATCATAAATATGGGCCATAAATATAGGCCTAGGTAAGTGTGAACTGTGAGACTGTAGGCAACATTGTATTCTACCTGCTTGCTTAAAATATGTAAGATAAATATATATAAGGAGAGAGAGGCTCAACATGTTTTTAAAGGAAAAAGACCATGGCCATGGAAGTGCAAACCCCACTCCTGCCACTAAAGGGGTGCCAAGGAATTGGGTGAAGGAAAAGGCGATATTTGAAAGCTACTAATACAATTTTGGTTGTTAAATGCTCATTTATTTTACTTCAAAGAACTATCCTCTTCATATAATCCATACAACTGACCATAATGAATCTGTTCAGTACTTTGGGAAACAAAAAACTTAAAATCTCTCCCATGCCCAACACAGTTAAAGAATAGAGGGAATATGTCCTTAGACAATTTAAAAGTCACTATTACAATGTCAAAGTCTCTTTCTCCCTGTGATGCCTGCCAATCTAGTGCTCTCTCTAACTTCTATATTTAGCAGGTACACTCAGGCCTTATTAAACATCAACTTCTTAGCCAGTCATGCAGATTCTCCTTGGTGTGACCAACACTCACATTTAGATCCCAAAGGCACTGTCTCCCAAAGGAAGCATCAGGGCCAGGAAATTCCAGAAATACTAACAAGTTCATTGCAAAGATGTCTTGCTTTGTATCTCTTTGCTTACAAACACATAGCAGAGTTGGAAATATAATAATCAATAGCTTCAAGGAGATGCTGGGTCAAAAGATGGTTTTCTAATACTTCCAATTCCTACCAAGACAGACCAGATTTATCCCTCACCAGTTGAAAGAACTAAAATACTGGATGAAATGGATGCAGGAAGAGTTTTTCAATTATCAGATGTATAGCAGCACAGGAGAGTGTGCCCTAAGGGAGGGGAAACAAATAAAATGATTTCTAGGATGGCCTCAGTTAACTGCCTGCAGAGAACTTCCAGGTCATACCACAGGAAACAGGGACCCAAGTGGAGGCCGGAGTCTCTCTGAATAGAGGAGGTAGAGTTGGGAGCAAGAGGGTAAGGTGGATAGAGTTCAAAGGGCAGAGGGAGAGCTGCACCAAAAAAGCTCCAGGAAATTACAGAGAATCTGCCTCAGCCTTTAGCAGATCAGGGCATGTGTGTAAGGCAATTACATGCATCTGGGAAGAGAACTACCTAAAAAAAGCACATGGAACAATCTCCAGACATTACACTGAGCTGTGAACAGTTTATGTTCTCACTAACTAAAATGAAAAAATCTAGTAAATCATAGGGCTTGGAAGGAGTACCCAAAAGGATATAGGCTCAATAGTAGGGTAAAATTATCCCTAGATTAAGGCTGGTTTTGTTCCACTAACAAAGCTTACAACAAGTCCATCAACAGATGAATGGATACAGAAGATAGGATATATATATGAGAATATTATTCAGCAATGGAATTCTTGCCATTTGAAACAATATGTTTGGACCTAGAAGGTATTATGCTAAGTGAAACAAGTCAGTCAGAGAAAGACAAATACCATATGATTTCACTTACATGTGAAATTTAAACAAAACAAAACAAAACAAATGAATATGCAAAACAAAGCAGAAACAGACCCATAGGTGTAGAGAGCAAGCTGATGGTTGCCAAAGGGGAGAGAGGCAGGTGGATGGGAATAAGAAAAAAATAAAGAAATAAAGATGCAATAAAGCCCTGAGCAGGAGACAAGAAGCTTTCAAAGAAGGCCTAAAAGAAAAGAAAAAAGAAAATTTCCTTTGCTGTAATGTAGCTATTCAGAAAATGAAGGAATAGTGATAAAATGCCAAATATAAATACCGTGAAGAAATGCGGTAAAATGAGAGGTTCACTTATACATAGGCATTAAGTTTTGTAAATTATGTATTATATATTTTCTTCTTTATATTTATATTGCTTCAGTAATTACAACCTAACTTAAGGATATGAATTCCATAAAAGTTGGGATCTAATTTCTAAAAAAAATAGCAAGTCTTGAAAGTCAAGAAGAAGAAATAAAACCTTTTCTATTTGCAGACAACATGACTGTTTATGTAGAAACCCCAACAAATCTACAAAATAACTCCTAGAACTAAAAATGAGTTCAGTAAGATGTCAGGATACAAGATCAGAAAATAATCAGCTGCATTTTCTACATACTGACAACGAACAAGTAAAATCTGAAATGAATAATACAATTCCATTTACAAATTGCTGAAAGAATATAAAATACTTAGGTATAAATCTAATAAAGTATGTTTAGGATCTTTATGATGAAAATTATAAAATGCTGTAAAAAATAATTTTTAAGAAACCTAAACATTTGGCATACCATGTTCATGGATTTGAAAACTCATCATAGTAAAGATGTCAGTTCTTCCCAAATTGATCTATAGGTTTCATGAAATACCTATTAAAATCTAAATACATTTATTTATAGACATAGACAAGCTTATTATAATATTTATATGGAAAGTTAAAGGAGCTAGAATAGCCAAAACAATTTTGAAAAGAATAAAATGGGAGAAATCACTCTTCTGAATGTTAAGGTTTATTATATAAGTATATTAATCAGGATAGCATGGTACAGGCATATCTCAGAGATACTGCAGGTTTGGTTCCAGACTATTGCAATAAAGTGAGTATCACAATAAATTGAGTATTGCAATAAAGCTATTTGCTGGTTGGAGGGTCTTACCCTCAAATTGTCAAAAATGCAACATCTGTGAAGTGCACTAAAGTGAATCACAATAAAACAAATTACGCCTTATTGGTGGCGAGCTAGATTGATCAAAGGAACAGTGTAGAGAACCCAGGAAAAGATCCACACAAATATGATCAATTAATTTTTGACAAATAAGCAAAACAATGGAGGAGTAAGAGTATTTATAATAAATCAATAACTGGTGCTCGAGACAACTGGAACTTTATTAGCAAGCAAGCAAGCAAGCAAGCAAGCAAGCAAGCAAGCGAGAGAGAGAGAGAGAGAAAGAAAGAAAGAAAGAAAGAAAGAAAGAAAGAAAGAAAGAAAGAAAGAAAGAAAGAAAGAAAGAAAGAAAGAAAGAAAGAAAGAAAGAAAGAAAGAAAGAAAGAAAGAACCTTAGAACCTCAACCTAACATAAACCTCATACTTTAACACAAAATGGATCATCAACTTAAATTCAAAATATAAAACTTCAAAACTTCCAGAAAAAGATTTTTGGAATCAAGAACTAGGCAAAGAGTTCTTACAGTTAAGACCAAGGCAACATTCACAAGAGAAAAATTGACAGGTTGGACCATATCAAAATTAAAAACATTTGTACAATGAAAGATCTTTTTTAAATGATACAAACACAGAAGTATATTCTCTGGTAAAAGTTAAATTAAATTAGAAGTCAATAACTGAAAGTTAACTGCAAAATCCCAAAATATTTGAAAAAAAATAGTGAATAAAGCTATAACTTGAAAAACAAGTAAAAATGGAATTTAGAAAGTATTTAAAACTAATTGGAAATTAAAACACAATATGTCAAAATTTGGGGAACACAACTGAGGCATTACCTTAGAGCAAAATTCATAGCACTAAAGATCAATATTAGGAAAGAAAAAAGGCCTCAAGTCAATAATTTCAACTTCTACTTCTAAAAACTTTAAAAAAGAGAAAATTAAATACAAACTAAGCAGCAGAGAAATAATAATAAAATAAAAGTAAATATAGACAAAACTAAGGGAAAAAAATAAAAAGAAGGTAAACCCAAAGATTGCATTGAAAAAGGTCAATAAAACCTTATGCCTCTAGTCAGACTTAATCAGAAAAAGATGATAGAAGACATAAATTAGCAACATCAGGAATGAAAGAGGCAACATCAATACTGATTCTACAAAACTTAAAATAATAATGGAACTTTACAAATAATTTTATTTCAATAATTTTGGCAACAGAGATGAAACGAAAAAATTTCTTGAAAGATACAAAACTTTAACGTTTATTCAAAAAATAATGTAAAACCTTAGTAACAATGTGTATATTAAATAAAAATTAATCTTTAGTTAAAACCCTCCTTAAGATCAGAAACACAGGATGGCCACTTTTACTAGTATTAGTCAGCTTTTTACTGGAGGTCCTGACCAGTGTAATAAGGGAAGAAATAGAGAGAAAGGGCAACCACATTGGAAATAAATAAGTAAAACTATTTTTACTTGCAAAAGACATGATTATCTTCTAGAAAATCATACAGAATGTACAAATAAAGCTATTGGAACTATAAAAAATGGGCCTATTAAATAGGTAGCAGGATACAAGATTGATATAGAAAAATTGGTTGAATTTACATAACAAAACAACAAACAATCAGATATTGAAATTAAACATAGGATAGAAATATTTAATACTAAGGGATCAATCTATAAACTGAAAACTACAAAACATTGCTGAGGATAATTATATAACACCTAACTTAATGGGAAATAGGCTATGTACATGAATGAGAAGAATCAGTATCATTAATATTTCCATGATACCCAAATTAGTCTATAGGCTTAAGCAAACTCCAATAAAAATACCAGCAGAATTTTCTTTTACAAATTGGCAAACTAATTCTAAAGTTTATACCTAAAAATTTTAAACATAGCTAAAATAACTTTGAAAAGTTGAACAACTTTGGAAAACTTAACCTACCTGATTTATATTTAAGACTTAATTTAATATAAAGCTACAGAAATCAAGACTATGTAGTATTGATATTGAGACAGACAAATAGATCAATGAAACAAAACAGAAAGTCCAGAAATATACCCAAATGTATATAATTCATTTCTTACAAAGATGTCAAGGAAATTCAATGAGCAAAGAATAATGTTTTAAACAGCTGGTGCTGGTTCTGGAACAGTGAGATAGTCATGTACAAAAAAAAATTACCTCACACTTGATACAAAAATTAGCTGGGAAGAGATCATAAATATAAATGCAAGAACTAATACTGTAAAACTTCTAGAAAAAACTGTAAAATTTCTATTAACCTTGGGTTTGGCAGCGATGTCTTAAATATGATCTAAAGGCAAGAACTAGAACAGAGAAAATCAATAAATTAGAGTTTTTTTAAGATTAAACACTTTTATTCTTCAAAAGATACTGTTATGAAAATTTTGGAACAATAATAAACTACAGCCTTAGACAAAATATTTGCAAAACATATATCTGATAAAGGACTTATTATATGGGGCATCCTTACAACTCATTAATGAAAACGCAACCCAACAGAAAAAATAGGGAAATGGCATAAAACAGACCTTTCACTGAAGTAGATAAATGGGTGGCAAATAAGCATATGAAAAAATAGTTTGACATCATTTGCCATTAGGAAAATGTAAATTAAAACCACAGTGAAGAACCATTACACACTCTTAGAATGGCTATGATTAAAAGACTGACTACACCAAGTGTTGGTAAGGATCTGAAAGAACTAGAAACTCACATACTGCTGGTGGAAATGGAGAATGGTATAATTTCTTTGGCAAGTATTTAGCTGTTTCCTTAAACATTAAACATACATCTCGCATATGAAAGCATTCATACAAAAGTGTGTATAGCTGCTTTACTTAAAATCAAGTTAGAAATTGAACTGACCTAAATATTTATCAAAAGGAAATGACTAAACAAATGATTGCATATCCGTACAACGGAATCTTAGTCAGCAATAACAGTGTGAAATGAACTATTCACACATGCAACATAATTGAGTCTCAAAATAATTATGCTGAGTGAAAGAAGCCAGACCCAAACCAGTACATACTGTATGATTTAATTTATATAATACTTAAGCTATATGAAATGGTCTATATTGGAAGAAATCAGGTCACATGTTGCTTAAAGGCAGGAGTAAGAGATTACAAACCAGAGAGGGTCAGTGGCATCTCCACCCTGCCCCCCCTTCCCCTTCACGCCGTGTCCCAAGGCCAGTGTCATTCGTGGACTGACCTGCCACAGCAGCAGCATAAGGAAAATTTAGGGGTGACAGACATGCTCAACATCTTGATTGTGGGGGTAGTTTCATGGGTGTATACACATGTCAAATTTTATTGAACTGTACAGTGCAAATGTGTGTAGAATATTGGATTTCAATAATAATGCTTTAAATCTGTAGAAAAGAGAAAAAAAGAGAGATTTTCTTCTAGTGTTAGGAATTTTTAATGAAGTTCCATGGAGATCATCAAAAGTAAGTATAAGTTTAGAATCTAGGACCTGAAGTTATAGGCAGTTTTTCTATAGCATTTTTTATCCAAATCACTTGGAGTAAGGAAAGATAACTCATGTAACTGAGCACCTACTATTTCTAAGCTTTTCACATATGAAGTCATTATTATTTAATACATTCTACTAGTTTAGAATTATTGTCCTTAGTTTAGGAAGGAGGAAGCTGATGGCTAGAGAGGCTAAGTTTCCGTGAAGGTGGTAACAGTAAACAGATTAAGAACAGAGAGTCTGGAGCACAGAGTTTTGAGTCCCAGCTCCATCTCTTAGTAGCTGTGCAATCTTGGGCAAGACACTTAAACCCTCAACACATTACTTTCCTCATATGAAACACAGATTTTAATATGACCTATTTTATAGAGTATGGCATATAGAACAAGCTCAACAAATGGCAGTTTTAGTTGTTATTTTTCCCCATTTTTCATTCCCATAACAGATTGTAAATTATTGGAAGATGTGTCTTAAACCCACCCTACCTCAACCATAGTAGATTCTGAAAAGCTCCATGCAGACGTTCCAGATGCATCCCCAATCCTCATACTCAAATCCATTCTCATTATATCTCCTACAGTTGACTTCGGCATTGTCTCAAGTAGCAGCAGCACCCTCGCGTGAATCCAAAACCCTTCCTCTGAGACATCTTCTAACAGAACCCTTCTTCATTCTTCAGGGAAAATCAGTTCCCAAGTTCCCTGGATCCCACTTCCAAAACCTCTCTCCAATTTCTCCTACATTTTCTATGACCTTGGCCAACTCAAGCCCCTGATATCTTTTGTTTACAATATTATAATCATCTACTGATCTCTTTAACTTTGATATTGCGCTGATCCACCACCACCTCTAAGTAATGTCTTAAAGCTTTAGTCTGCACAGAAACACAGGATGCGAATCCAGAAATCCAGACCAAAGAGGCGATGCTAAGGCCTAGATGTGCACGCATTTAGCCTTCTTCCCAGGGCTCTTGCTGCAGCTGGACCATGAACCATACTCTGGTAATCACTGTCCTACACACTACCATTGCTTGAGGAAGAAAATTTCCATCTTAGTAAGAGTAAACTGGCCTTTATTCGAATGTAGAGCTTCAGACTTTTTATTAGCTGTCCAAACAGAAATAGTTAAAACTACAACTGCATCGAGGTGCCGCTACAAACCAGAGAGTGTCGGTGCCATCTCCACCCCACCCCCCTTTTCTGTCCCAAGGCCAGTGTCATTCATGGACCCAACCTGCCACAGCAGCTGTGACCACAGCAGCAGCATAATCAGCTCAAACCCTGAGTGAAAACCTATCTCCCTAGCCCCAGCGACTGGAGAAAGTAGCCTCTCTGGCCTCTCTGCTCCAAAGAGTACAAAGGACATGTCCATTTCTTCTTATTATCTCCCACTGCCCCTTCCCCAAAGTGGCGTGACAGTGCCCGGGGGACAGGGACCCGAAACCCTGACAGAAACTCAATTTTGTAACCAAAAGAACCAAGAAAAGGAGCTCATGGGAGTGGTAAGTATGGAAAAAATCCAGGAGAAGAGAGAGCTGGGTTAGGAAATCCCCTAATTCGGTGTACATGACACAAGTTGCAGAAGCAACCTGAACTGCGTATGTGCAAAAGAGACTGAAAAAATTAAAAGAAAACCTAGTAAAGGCTTTGAGGACAGATTGGTGGTGGGCAGAGGCCGGGTGAAATGGGTGAAGGTGGTGAAAATGCATACAAACTCCTAGTTATGAGATAAATAAGCTCTGGGGATGTAATATACAGCATGGTGACAAAGGTTAGTAACACTGTATTGTGTATTTGAAAGTTGATACGAAAGTAGGCCTTAAAAGTTCTCATCACAAGGAAAAAACATAACTGCAAGATGATAGATGTTAACTAAACATTGTGGTACCTGTTTAACAATATATATGCATATCAAATCATTATGTTATATATCTTAAACTAATACAATGTTATATATCAATTAAATTTTAATAAAAATGGGGGGGGTGCGCCAGCCCTCATCTTTGTCATAAATGTCCTGAGTTCACTCATCAGAGGAACCATGACAAGGAAAGGCCATTTCCAGACCTTTGCTGATGCCCAAGGAAGAACCCCAGGGCTGAATGTATCAGGGCCACTCTCTTGGAATTGAACACCGGGTCAGAGATGTGTCCTGTAGAGTTAAAATAAAAATGTGTATCACAGAATAAAGAAAATATCAACAAGTTTTCACTCTGGTTTTAATATCATTTAATATAATAGAGTTGTAGGAAAAAAAGAAGCTATCAAGAAGCCCTCATAATTCATATTAGTTTATTAAACTGTCCATCTTGGTGGGTCCCAAAAGTCGAGACCAATAAGCTACAAGTAAGCATTTCTGAATTCTAAAGTGCTATAAATTAAAACATCTCCCCTAACCTTTCTAAATGCTTCATTTTCAATGTCATCCCTGTTACTCCTACCATTAAGTCACTGCCCCAGTAATAGAACTTATTGCTGCTCTTGGACACACGTGAATTGTCTGTAGCCTACTCACCAGTCTACAGCTCACACACATAGAATATCCACAGGCTGTCTAAACCCAAGGCAGCTTATTTCCACTGAAGAAGAAATCTGTCAAACCATTCAATCAGCTATTTTGCTTTTATTTCATCGAGACAAAACTGACCAGAGAGAGCCAAGGCAACATTTGGAAAAACTGATGAATCTAGAATTCACTTTCATTCACAAATTATATTTCTGGCTTTGGCACTAACATCTACCAATTATGTGACATTGGTGATATATTAAACCTACCTAGAGCTCAGTTTCAACATCTGTAACATGTGTGGGTTGGCACAGGAATCCTTTGAGATTTCTTTGGCTCTAACATTCTGTAACTCTAGAAATGATTGATTTGTCTCACTTTGCAATTCAGTATTTTTGTCTCACAAAGAGTATTAAATAATCAACCAAGGTATATAATAAATCTTGGTGCAACATGAAAATAACACCACTGTATGGTTTTATAATGATATAAGCGTACAGCAGTATCATATATCAATGGATTCCAACACTAATTCTTCTAGTAAGACCTAATATGTTTGGGGAGAAACGTGAATAAAGGAGAGGGCTCTCATGAATTTCGGACTTCATTTAATGGCGGTTGAGAAGTCAAAAGAAGAAGACACGATTTTCTTCTAAATCTTCTTTGTTACCCTCTCTGAGATTGTTTCTCCATCTATAAAGTCAGGATAATCATAAGCAACCTGACCCACTGATGGGGAATCTAGATGTAACAATGTAGGTAGAGCGACTAGCTTAGAGCTTCATTATTCATTGGAAATTCTCTGAGAATTGTTTTGGCCATGGAGCCTACTGAATTGGCAGTTTCTTAAGGACTCTCCTAATACCAAAAATAAAACAAGTTTAGGCAATAACTTTAAATCTCAACAGGCTAGTTAACGGAAGAAAGGCAGGGCTTAGCATATATGGTTCATAAAGAGTATCTTGTCAATCTCAGGAAATAAAATTGGGGATCAAACCCTAAAATGCCTTGGATACACTTAGGAACATGAAATTAAAGCAACTTTCTTGAACAACACATACTACTCTTGAATGTTTCAGATTGGTTTCTATTAGACAACAAGCTAAAACTCATAGCATTTCAGAGTTCAACCATTCCTTAGCAATCAGTGCTTCTCATGAGGGCATTTTGGACGGGGCTATTATTCACTGGACTGTCCTGTGTGCTGCAGGATGTTAAAGGATCCCCGGCCCCTTCCACTCTCTGTGAAAACAGAATTGGTTACATAGTTCATGGGTTCCGGTACAAAATGAAAATGCAGGACTCCTTGCTCAAAACTTAAGAATTTCAAGATGGTAACAGCAGAGAATTAAACCAAGCATTGTCCTTCTAAGCATGGGGCCCTGTGTGACTGCCCAGGTTGGACACCCGTGAAGCTGGCCCTGCATGGGAAAAGCATTCTTGGTCACAGTGAACCCTAAGCCCCTTTCCCCCGCTCTATATTGCCAAGTGGCCTCTTTAAGAACATTTTTTATTCTAAGGTATCGCCTTATAGATAATAAAAGTAAGACCCACAAATAAGCAAATTGCCTAAAGTCAAAGAAAATGCAAAAGTAAGATGGAATCCATATATATTTTACTTCATTTTAGGTTTTTTTTAAAAAAAAATAAAAGGTTAATTGAGATATAATAAACATGGCATAAAACTCAGTATTTTAAAGCATATATTCAAGCTTTTGAATATTTGCAATTATGCCATCATCAACATAATTGAGAATATTTTCATCAACCTAGAAAGAAATCTCAGTAGTTATGCCTCACTCTCAGCCCTAGGCAACCACTTCTCTCTGTGGTCTTTTGTAACTGGGTTCTTTCATTTAGTATGTTTCTGAGGTTCATCCAGGTTGTAGCATACGTCAGTACTTTGTGTGGTTTTTTTAATTGCCAAATAGTCCACAGTATGAATACTATATTTTATTTACCACTCCATCAACTGATGGACATTTGAGTTGTTCCCACTTTTTTGGGCCATTAAGAATGATGCTATAAACAATCACGCACAAGTTTTTCTTAAGTGGATATGTGGTTTCAGTGAAATGGCTAGGTCACAGGGTAACCCTTTGCTTAACCTTTTGAAAAACTACCAGATTGTTCTTCAAAACAGCTACAACATTTTACATTTTCTTTTTTTTTTCCTTTTTTTGTTGTTGTTGTTTTTGAATATATCTTTATTGATTTCAGAGAGGGGAAGGAAGAGGGAGAGACAGAGATAGAAACATCAATGATGAGAGAGTCACTGATCGAGCCCGCAACCCGGGAATGTGCCCTGACCGGGAATCGAACCCCGATGGCCTGGATCCTAGGTCAACACTCAACCGCTGAGCCACGCCCGGCCGGGCAACATTTTACATTTTCAACAGCAGTGTACATGGATTCTAATTCCTCCACGTCCTTGTCTGCACATGTTATTGTCAGTCTTTTTTATTATAGCCATTCTAGTGAGTATGAAACAGTATCTCTGAGGTTTTTCTGGATATAAGATTCTTGTTTGACAACTATTTTCTTTCAGCACTTTGAATATATCATCCTACTGGCTTTGGCCTCCCTTGTTCTGATGAGGTTAGTTGTTCCTGTGCATGGCAGGAGAGGGAGTGAGGAGTTATTGCTTAATGGTTACAGATTTTCTTCTTGGGGTTTTAAAAAGTTCTGGAAATAGATAGTGGTAATGGTTGCACAATATTGTGAATATAATTGATGCCACTGAATTGTACATGGGATGGGCAGTGGTAAGTTTTGAGATTAGTCATTAAGGTTCATTGTGAACCCAGGAGAGTTCTTATTAGCTGTCTCTTTCCTGTGGTTCTTTTTGGTAAATTTACTGGCTTCTGGTTTAGCTTTGTGATTCTCATAGAGTCATTAGCCTCTTCATAATTGCTTACTACCCAAATTTCCAGTGTTTATAGAAGTGCCCTTAGTCTTGAACTTCCCCATAGTCTGTTTCAAAGTCAATACCTTTGGGGAAAGTTTCAGAGCTCTTTGTCATTATGGACTGCCACTTTTGCTGGGAAAAACCTCTAAGCCACTGCTCCAAGCACTGGATAGAGGGCAGTAGGCTCCTCTCTTTTACCTTGATTCTCCCAGGGCAGAACTTTCACCCTATGATCAAACTGGGGCAAGATTGATCAAGGTCCCAGTATTATCAGATTTCTCCACTTGGGGAAAGCTTCTGCCCTATGAATAGGGCTGGGTAGAGAAAGGGGCCCCCAAAGTTATGTCTTCGCTCACCAGGAATATAACCTCTACGGCTTGGAGATGGAAGGAACAGGAAACGCTCACAGCCTGCCTCTCTTGGTAAGATACTCTGTGCCCCAACTGGGAACTGAAGAGAGAAGACACCCCACCTTCTTGGCCACACCTGCTCACGGTGGAGTTTTTAGCCAACTAAGATGGGGGGTGGGAAGGAATCAGTCACAGGTCAAGTGCCACAGAATCTCATTGCTCTTTTTGAGTTTTAATGGACATTCTCAAAACAATTTCTTCATTTGTTGAATTATCTCTAAGATAACATCCAGACATTGAATGGTTCGGTTTGGTGTTTTTTCCTAATCGACACCAGTTACGCTTGTTTCGCTGGATGCACGTCACAGAGCTCGTGCTGTCTTTCTGGAAGTGGATCTCTCTTTCCTTTCTTTAACAGCCTCTCCCCTCACCGTGTGGGTGCCTTGGGATCTCCCTTGATGAGCAAATAGAAGTTTAACTTTAAAATCCCTCCTGTTCTTCCAAACAGATGCCTTATTTAAAGGATAGCTATTGTCAGAGGCATATACCTGAAACTGATTGAAAAGCAGTAAAAATGACTAAGCTGCCTAATTACAAACTCCCTGATGAATTATCCCTCACGTGAAAAAAATGCTCGTGGAAGCGTGCTCCTTCCCTGCTCGGTGCAGGGTCAGCGCTTTCTCTGGGGCCCCCCAGAAAGGCCCGGCCCTCTCTGCGCCTGAAATGCAGCGGAAAGCGCCCCCGACCCGCCTGCAGAGGGTCAGCAATTATTAATGAACAGCAAGCCTCAGAACTCGCCAGCCAGTGATTAAAAGACGTTTGCTCCGGAACTGTCTCGCTGTCTCAAATAAAAGAAATGAAGGAGGAAATTAAATTCTTGAAGAAATAAATTTTGACTGAAGTGAGAAATCACAGTAAGAAGCTAATTTAAGGGAGACAAAATTAATTTTGGTGACATTTATTCTATTTAGCAAAAATGGTGACAAAACATATAGTGGCTCTGTGAGCTCGAGATAAGAGGCAAGTAATTTCAGGCTGGGCGCCGCTTGCAGCCCGCCGCGATTTAATCCTGCTGCTACACGTCCCCGGTGACCTATCATTAAAGGTTTAAAGTAAAACTGACAATTATTATTAGCTAGTAATTGGATTTTGGAGATTCAGTATAAAGTTAGGATAATTTAAATGACTGTTGACATTGGAAAGATTATGTAAACGCTCTGAATCAGCTGAATTTATCAATTTATTTAGTCTTATAAAGCCAGGCAGAGCCCAGCACCAGGAAAGCAGCACAGGGGGCAGTGACTTTCTCGGAATTGTCCTCGGGGAGCCGGCAAAGGCTTGGACTTGGATTTTCTGAAGGTAGCACCCAACCTTGCATGCCAAATCTCTGTCAGGTGCGCTTCAAACTTCCGCCTCAGAACCTTCCAGAAGTTTCTCCTACACCGAGGACTGACCGAGAGAGCCATACATCAGAAAATCAGGACACCCCAGGAGAAAGATAAAAGTGTCTCAGGCCAATATATTACGGCATGAATTTCTCATTATGAAGGCTGAAATTCAGAAAGTAAAGGTGGAATTAAAAACACACCATCATTCCAGGTTTGTAACAATGTCCTTTGGTCAAACATAATCCCTACAAGGCTACACTCCATAAATACCGGTACAAACCCTGCCTGCTCCTTTGTCCAACCATAAGCACCAAGTAAAATTGGATTATTTAGGGAAATGCTTTACAATTAGTTCTTCTAAGAATACAATTGCATTGAAACCAGCAACAACATGGTATGTCCACCAACTGAGGCAGATGTAACTGTTAATATTCCCCTCACCTTTAGATGCTGTCCTAAAGGGAAGGTTTAGTTACACTCTGACATAATTATATATCCATTCTCATTGCTCACGTCCACTGGATACTATTGAAACCCTAACCCTCTCCTATACCCAATGTTTTGGGATAGTATAAGCTCACCCTTTTATATTCCAAATAGAAGAAATCATACATATTTCATCCTTTCTATAGCTTAGAATAGTGAGTTTTACCTTAATATTATTCTCTCTCTATTTTGTTTATTTGTTTAGTAATTCCACTTCTAAAAATCTATCCAAAGGGATCATTTAGAAACATGTGCTTAAATTTAGCAAGCTGCTTTGCCGTTTATAAGAGCAACACAATTTTAAAACACCTAATGAGTAAGAATAGGACCTTGGTTAAGTAAATTATAATATATCCCCATGTAGCCATTAGAATTCATGCTGTAGAAGAGGACGGACATTGGAGATTTTTTCCATATGCTGCTAAGTAATCAAAGCAAGGCTACAGAGCAGGCTTTGACTTAAAAGAAGCTGAAAAAAGTATACTGGTTATTAAATTATTGTCTCTCAGCTGGAAGCCATCCTTCAGTGACATGCCCTGTAACGCTGGCCTGTGAATTCCAGGATGCATTTCCCCTTTTCCGCGGACACCTGCTAGGTCCTAACTAGAGAGGGCACTGAAGGGGGCCTGGCAGGCTGAGGAGGGGAACGGACATGTTCCCCCCAGTTCCTCCCATGCTCCCGTACCCCAGTCTCATCGTGGCCCCACCACAGATGCCAGCACCAGCCGCTAGCACCGGCTCCTTGGAGGGCTGAGACCCAGTTCCGTGAGGCCCCTCATCCAAGCTTCTAGGTTCTCCTAACTCTAATCTCTTCCTTTTATTCCCCTAGTCCTAAGGGTGGGGTGCCTGCCTCCTGTAGTTACTATGTCTATTACTTCAATGTTACCTCCTTGCCTTTTCAGTCCCCCAACACTTGTTTGCTCTGAGCTGAACTGTGTGCCCCACAAATTCACATGCTGAAGTCCTGACCCCCGGTACCTGGAATATGACTATTCCATTGGCCTTGAGTGACACTGGTTTGAACTGCGTAGGTCCACTTACACTGAGTCTTTTTTAACAAATATACAGCCAGCCCTCTGTATCCACAGTGTAAATCAAAATCAGTATTTTCAGTCCATGGTTGGGCATCGTAGGTGCAGAGACAACTTTACTCACTGCTGTGCACCATTCTACATAAGGACCTTGAGCATCTTCAGATTTTGGTATCCACGTGGGGGTGGCTTGGGCTCCTGGAACAAATCCTCCGCAGATACCATGGGATGACTGTTTGGAGACAGGGACTTTAAAGAGGTAATTAAGGTAAAAATTAGTTCGCATGGATAGGCCCTCATTCAGTGTGACTGGTCTTCTTATAAAAAAAGGGGAATTAGGTCATAGACACACAGACCTAGTGGTGAGCACATCAGGACGTGGAGCGAGAAGGCAGCTGTCAACAAGCCAAACAGACCTCACAGGAAACCAACCCGGCCAACACCTTTGATCTTGGACTTCTAGCCTCCAGAACTGTGAGAAAATAAGTTTCTATTGTTTAAGTGATCTAGTTTCTGGTATTTGTTAAAGCAGTCCTAGGGCACTATTATACTATTTAACCAATTCCTATGTTAAATTTATCTGTCAAATTAAGTGGTTTGCCAGTACTCAGAAGTGGTCTTAGGAAATAGAGCCTTAAAGATGGGAACCCAGGGTTGACTTAGACATATCCCTATCTTTCCTCCATTGTAAGCAGTTGAGCCTCTTACCTACAATTTGCCAAAATATAACAATGATCTATGCCAGCTCTTAAAGTTACCAAACCAGAATTACTCAGAATAACAGTCCCAAAGAGTAAAAATTCACTTCTTCATTCAGAACGTTTATTGTGCACCTACTATGTGCCAGACATTGGCCTAGTTCAGAAGAAATAGCTGTGAACAAGTCAGACAAGTGTCCAGCTCTTACAGACGTCACATTTTAGTTGGGAAGGCAGATAGTGAACAATTAGGCAAACATATGAAAAGACAACTTCAGTTAGTGCTCAGGCCAAGGACAGAATACAGCAGCGATCGAGCGGAGAGCGGGTGGGTGAGTATGCAGTTGGCCTTCCTTCTCAGAATGTAGCTCTGCTCCTTTGAAACCCTCCCCTCCCCTCTGACACCACAAGCCTCTTTGCTGGGTCTCAGGCTCCTTCACTGATCGGCTCAAATACTCTAAAGCTCGCAGGGAAAGCAGTGTTGCTTTGCCCTGAAAGAAGTAAATTACAAAGCTGGCCTGTCATCACCCTGAACCCCATTACCAATCCATCTGCTAGTGAGGAGGAGTCTATTTCTTCTGCTTTGGGCAGCTGGGGCCTCACAGGTCCTGGTAGTACCCAGAGCACCCAGTAAACTTCAGCAGCAGGGAGAGTATCTTTCAGAACGTTAGCCTTGCCTTTTAACTTACTGTCATTTCCCTTTCCCGCTTCTCCACCAAAATCCATAGGTCCTGCTTGTACCCCATCTCCCCATTGTTGGCTGTTTTCCCCTGGGACGGCATCAGCCCACATTCCAGTATTTCGGCTGTGGTCAGGTTTTCTTGCTCCTGCAGCTCCAGGGCTTTTCCATGGACCTAGTTTGGATCCAGGGATATGCTGACCAGAGAAGGGCACTTGGAGAGAGAATCCACTCTGCATCCCTGAGCCTTCCCTGCGCCGCACTCAGGAGCATTGCAGCCAGGCTGACTGAGGGGCCTGGTGGGCCAGAAGCACATCCATCTTGAGAGACCCTAAGGGGTCCCGAACTGATAACGCACCAGCTACGGGCACTGCAGCTCTGGGCTGCCTCGGTTGGGTGGGGGGAAGGAGGCATTTGCAGGGTTACTGAGCGCAGAGTTTGCATGGGGAGCAGAGGGAAGCGATTCAGCAGCCACACGGGTGTCTCCTTGAATTACACAGGAGCAGGAGCAGGAGCAGGAGCAGGAGCAGGAGCAGGAGCAGGAGCAGGAGCTGCGCTCAACAGCCCCCGCTGCTCCCTCTGTGTCCCCAAGCGGGCTCCCTGGGGGGCTCTCCTGTCCCACTCCTGAAAGCCTGCCACCTAGAGGGCAAGCCGAGGTGGGAGAGTCTCCACGCCATGCAGCCTCGGCAGAGAGGATGCGGGGTGGCAGGACAACTGTGTCTGAGTGTCTATATCTCAGCTTCTCATAATTGAAGTTGACACAGCTGGGACATCTTACCTGTCAACGCCCAAAGCAGCTTGAAGCGAGACATGCATCCAAGAGAGTGGCCCGAGAAGAGGCGGGTAAGGAGGGAGAGGGGGGGGTCTTTTGGCCATTGGACCTCTAGGCCTTCTCTCCCAGTATCCTTTCACCATCTATTCCCATCAACTGAAAGAACAGGATTTATTCTACTCATTTTTCCCATCTGGAGAAACTGAAGTGCAGGTGGAACTAAAGTGATACCAAGTCAGGTCTCCTAATTTCCAGTCTTGTTCTAAGAGACTCTTCTCTCTCACTCCTTAAATTTTAGTGTGCATATGAATCACCTGGGCTGCTGGGAAAAATGCAGGCTCTGGTTCAGGAGGCCTAGGGTATTGCCTGAGAGTCTACATTCTTAAGAGCCCGGGTGATTGTGTGGGATCACACACTGAGCAGCACAAATGCTCCTAACAGACATCTTGGAGGGCAGGGGCCTCCCTTAATATTTTGATGAGGATTCTTGACTCTCCTGGTTTACCATCTCCCTCACCTACTCAGGACTTCATTTCACAACTATGCAAACTCATTGTTATCTCAAAATATGTTTATGGTTCTAAAATTAAGAACCATGTTTATGCTACCTACGAGGAAGGACATTTGATAAAAACCAATAAGTATTATACACGGCCTCTTTATTTCATATGAATCATTCTGGAAGCAAAGTATTAACAGGTTGGTATGGAAATGTGGGCGCTCACAACCCGCTTCCTGACTAAGAAATAAGCTATGTGAATCCAGGCTGGTGTTTCAGTAGAGTTCACCACCAGGGGAATTCAGCAAAGGCTTTTCTCCATCTTAATTATGGAGGCACTAGAGATTTTACATCCCCCAGGCTCTTGGTTCATGATGGAAAGACCTAAACACTCTAAACCACACACTGTGTTGAGGAGATGAAGCTAACACTTGCTAATCTCCCCTTGCTGCTCCTCACAATTCATGAGCACCTCAAGTATCTTTCCAGGAAAAGATGTGTTTGCTACCATGTGGTTCTAAATAAAAGGCCTACTGTGCCTTTATGGCCTGGTAGTGTGCTTGGAACTATTTTGAGCATGAACCCATTTAATTCTCAGATTCCTGTGAAATCTGCTCTTATCTCTACTTTAACATAACCAAATGGAAGCTTGAAAAATTTAAATAATGTCCCCAAGGTCATATAAGTAAAAATATCAGAGCCAGGATGTGTATACAGGTTTTATGATGATGAATATAGTGCTCTCTGCAGTTGCTTTCTTTAAAAGTAAACATGGAAACTGTGCCCTCCCCAGGGGACAGAGGGAAGCTCTGTGATGCATTTGAGTCAACAAGTAGAGGGAAAGAACGCTCCATGGGATTTGGGAAGAATGGAGAGGTCAAGAGTGTTGGTAACACCCCCAGCCCTTCCCATCCATCTTCCAAGTTTGCTTGGTTCGTGCCATTCAAACTGTACTGCTGTGTCCGTCCCCCCCCCCCCCCCCCCCCCCGGGCACCCTGGGAGATTCAAGGAAAGTAGAAGATACACAGTTCCTGCCACCAAGACTTTTACAGTCTAGGTGGAGAGCAAGACTCAAGGCACAGGAAACTTTCAGGTAAATTCATTGCGGAAGATAAGCTGCCTCTCCAACAAGCATTAATTAGCAAGGAACCTGAACAATGTGTATCTTAACCAGGGGCACACTGGAGTCGTCAGAAGAATTTACAAAAATACTCAAGCCACAGAGATTCTGGTTTCACTAGTAAAGGGCACAGACCCTTAAGTGTGATCTTTCACTAGCATAGCAGCATTAGCAACTATAGGGTGTCCCCCAAAATGCGTACACACTTTGAATGATTATAAAGCCGGTGTTTATTAACATACAGTTCATTTTCAAAATTTAAAAGAATCTACAGAAATGAATAATTTTTTTGTTAATGCCTGTTTTCAAACTGATGACCGTTCTGGTCCAGGCGCTGCTGGTAATTTGAAGCAATGGAATCGCAAACATCAAGAATCATTTCATTCGGTATCTGTGTGCCCTCAATTCATCAACTGTTGCCAGTTTTGTATCGTAAACTTTATCTCTTATGTGTCCCCATAAAAAAAGTCTAGTGGATAAATTTTCTTTCCTCAAAGTTTAGTCTGGCTCACCCATTATTTCAAATGAGTTAAACCTGAAAAGGAGTGAAAATTAAGTGAGTTATCAGCTGTTAAAATGTGTATACATTTTTGGGGGGACACAAAAAATGTATACACACTTTGAATAATTATAAAGGCAGTGGATGTACTTCAACTGCATTTCAAACTTCTAGTACATTTTAGGATGAATTTCCTTTGTTCAAACCTTAGTCTGGCTAAAAAGAAACATCAATTGAGCTATCGGCTGTTAAAGTGTGTGTATACATGTTTTTGGGACACCCTGTGCTTCTATAAATACAAATGGTCAAGTTCAGAACGAATGACTCAGAAACTCTGGGTGTGGAGCCCCCCAATCTGTTTCAACATCTCCTCCAGGTGACCCCGATAAAGGATGCCAGCTAAAGTTCTCCAAGCGCTGCCATGGGGTGTGGCTGGAATACTGTTTTTGTTTTGTTTTAGAAGCTCTTCAGGTGATTCTACGGCGGCGCAGCAAAAGCTTGGCAACCTCCTAGCTAGAAGAAAACAAAGACCAGTCTCTAAGAGAGAAGATGCCTGTCACAGGGCAGTACCTGAGTCAGAGGCACGTTATGGAGGCCTTGAATGTCAGACCATGGCTTTCCTCTGCAAAGCAGATGTTGTGTGTTCTGTCTCCCCCTCAAAAGAACATGGGCTCCCTAGGGACAAAGGGCAGACCTTCTGATTGCTGTGTCCCCTTCTGTGCTCATGGCACAGTGGGTCCTCAGTGTGCACCAGTCACTGGCAAGTTCTGATTATCCGGAGTGGGAACATTTATGAGCTAAGCCTTGGGAAACTAGGCCTCTCAGGACAAGCCCAGGAAAATGATAGAACAGCCAAAGGGGGCAAAACTTAGGTGAACACAAGAAGCGCCTGTTTTAAATACACACCTCTGGTGCTCACCCTAAAGTGCTCGACAGAGGAGGAAGCGTCAACAGCAAGGATTTCCTCTCCCGGTGCCTTCCCTCCCTCAGCCACACATTTTGCAGGGGCTTCAAACCACGTAAAGCATTTATTAAACAGCATGAAATCCATTTAACGCTTCTTTGGATGCACTAATTAGGTTTCGTATTTTGGGGCAGAGCAGCACAGAATGGAGGGCAAAACCTGGGCTTATTGACATTCTGTGCTTCCCTTTTGGGTTTCTCCAGTTGGTACGGAACCCCACTCCCTCCCACGATCAGTCCCACGGATGGGAGAGGGGTTTCAAAACCTGGAGTCAAAAATAATAAACACTGGCAACAGGCTATCAATCGGTGGGGCTTTATCCCCAACCCACAAAGTTCCTCATTTCCACTAATCAGCGTCTCCAGGAACATTATAGTTCTGGAAAATCCAAAGTGCTTGGCAAGGCGGTTTTGATTTCCAGCCAGCCCTTATTTGGTGTTGTGTAAAGAGGATCTGTTAAGCATCACGCAATTAGCAGGCAGAGAAGAGCTCTGAGCAGGGGATATTTTTTTAGTTCGTTGAATCATACCAAATCTGAATCTATTTACTGAAAGGAATAAGAAATGTGCATCTGGCTAGGCTCTTAGTGGGAGACTGAGAAAACCTTCACATTTTACTGACTTCTTATTGCTCTTTGGTCTTGACACTTGGAATTCACAGTTAGAAGAGCGGAGGCTGCCTGTCGCAGATCGGGTTAACAGGCTGAGGAAAATGGTCTTCTTGGTATCTGTGCATTAAGTGCCAAATGTTATTAACACATTTTGGAAGCTTCATAAGTTGCCTACTAGGAGCCCTCTTTTGCAAAAACAAAAACAAAAACTACAGCCAAAGATATTACACAGTCAAGACTTCTGTAGCCCCCGAACAGCTGGGGTGGTGACATGAGTGATTCAGCAGCACAGTGGCCTGCGGGGTCTTCACATCTGTCTGGTGTGAAGTAGAGCTGAGAGTGTCCCTTAAAGATAAGTGCACAGCTGACGAGGCCTGTAGTATTCCTGTCCCAGAGACAGAGCTGAAGGTTCCTGTTTTCCCACCTAACCCCAGGCACCTCCCACGGCCAGGAAATGAACATGGCACGTCGGTTCCACTCCACATCCACAGCCACGATGGCCAGGGCGATCCGCAAACGGAATTCTACCGAAATATCAAGGAACGAACATGTCTCTGCATAAACTATCAGCAAGCTGTTTTTTATTCATCTAAATATTTTTAAGTAACTAAAACAGCACATTCTTCCATGATTGATTGGTAATGGGAATGAAAACAGTGTTAAATAGCTAATGCAGGCTAGTGCACGTTCAGAGATTTATTGCGATGTCAAGATCTAACGAAAAATTCAACAACCCGTCCTTGTCTGAGAGAGCGGGGTGGCTCCCCTCCACAGGTCCTCAGACTGCAAATGTACACATTAACAGGGAGCCCAATTATTTTTAATTAAACAGCCATTTTTTTGGAAAGCGCTAGGGGTGTGAAAAAAAACAACAGGCCATGATCCAAGGGAAATGGTCTAGAAAATGAGGCATTTCTATCAGGCTTGTTAGAGAAGTGCTCCCATTTCCCTCACCGTAAGATGCTGCTTACACAGTACTTAACAGACCCACATCCTTCCCTGCCATACTGGCTCTACAGTATTTTTCTTTATCATTACAGCTAACGCTTATTAAACAATAACAGTTGACACTTATTATTTATGGTAGTTATGTCTTATAAAGTTGCTGCAAATACTAAATTAGCATATACTGAGCCATTGCTCCTAGGAGAAATACAGGGTTAGGTTCCTGAAAGCTTCTGGTCACAAGATGTTTGTCTACTGATCAATACATAACCTTGTTTGATGAGTGTTCCATTTAAAGACAGCTTATTTAACATGCATTGTTGGCTCGTTAGCATTGAACTCACGGCCAGCAGCACTATGACTCATATCACCAACAAAAAGCATTCAATAGACCACGAAAAGGACATTTATTTACAGCGTGAGAGCTAGAATAAGGACACAGTGACCTTGTATGACCTTGGCTGAAAACACACGCTGGGCAACTCAATTGTTTTGCTCCTCTGTGCGTGACCGTGAGAGCCCGTGAAGTGCCACAGGTGTGGATTTGAGGGTTACAAGCAAACTTTAGTGAGTAGGCACCTTTGCAAACATGGAGTCAACTTTAATAACGAAGTTCAACTGTGCCTGACCTAAAGTGAGAGTGACATAGAGAAAAGTAAGTGGAAAAGCGTGAAACCCTGAATATTCCCTCCCGTGGGAGGTTGGCACTAAGTGTTGCCTTAGTCTGTACTGAAGAGAAGACTGAAGGGATGCTAAGGACAGGGCCATGACAATTCTTAGAGACAATAACATGGGATTCTGACCAACCCCAGACATCTGAGGAAATGCAGAAATCACAGCCAGAGTTATAGGTAAGACCACAATTAAGACAGTAACTCATCTGCGTATCTCTAACTCAACTTTTGTGTCCCTCAAAGAAAAAAAAGGCCAGGGTCAAAGCAGCAATTGTATCCCCGCCCACACACCAATGCCAGACAAGGGACTACACATCCATTCTCGTGCTTTCATCTGCTTCTGTCTGTGGCAAGGTTTGCAACCTGGTTTTGAGTTTGGAGTGGACATAGGGAGAATAGACGTTTCGGCCTCTCTTTGTCATGGTCCCCTAAGTCAACCTAAGCTGACTAAAATAAAAAAGTCCCCTTAGAATGCAACCTAGCCCATCAGTGTTTTTATTAGAGTGTATTCCTGAAGCCCACAGCTAGTATTAAAATCTTATCTTATTTCAGCCTCTGTGCAGACTTCTGTCTTGGGACCTTGCAGGAAGGGGTGGCTAATGGAGCGCAGGACTCACTTATTATGGTCCTGGGGTTAAACAACATTTTAAGACCAGAATTTCATACCAATCCAGTATCACCAATATGTCTGATATTTTCCACTTTAACCAAGGAATTTTCACCTTGCGTTAGAAGCTAGACTAATGTCCTTTAACATTAATGACCTTATATAGCCTCAGTCAAAGGACGTTAGTCTAGCTTCATCACTCCATTTCTATAACGTTTACCAGTTCTGGATGGCCACAGACGTTGTTTCAAAGGGCAGCAAAAAGTTTGAGAGTCTAGGAAACAATTTTTTCTATAAACAAAATCTTTCCTTCTCTTTCCTGCAGACTTCATCTAATATTGATTTTGATAGGAAGCTGGGCAACATGACCTTTAATGGCCTTTCCAACCCTGGCATCCTAAGATGAGGAAGCCAAGCTCCGAGGCAGAGCTCTGCACTCATCCTCGCTGCTCTCCCCAGCCACAGAGAGAAAAGAGGCCAGAAATATAACTTGGCCTCAGTAGTACCAAACCCCTGCCCTGGATTCTTCATCAAGGAGAAACATATGTGAAAGCTCCACCCAACGTGTCCTTCTCTTAACATCTCTACCCCTCTTCCTGTGGCTGTGAAACATCAACATTTGTTCTTCTCAGCATTTGAAACCTCTGCAAAGCCAGGAGATTACAAATGGTCCTGGGGGTTTCCACCAAAGTCTACTCCATCACTGGACACAACAGGGAAAGCCACACATCTGGCCCAGGGAAAGGAAATGGAAAATACAAACGAAAGAGGAGCCACGGTCATGGGAGATGAGAACATCTTGCCTCTAGCTGAGTGAACGCAGACCAAAATCACCCTCTCATTGGGTCATTTTGTTTTCTTTATGCTTAAAGGGACACGGGCTTTTTAAACGATTATTCACTGTTTCTCAGTTTTTTGTTTGCTTATTTTAGAAAGGCCAGGTTGGGACAGAACGGTGTGGCCTTAGGGTGACAAAAATCTGCCTTTTGTGAGGGTCTGCATTAAACAACAGGAAAATACATAATACAGAGCTGTTATTTAACAATGGAAGTAACATGATGGGTGGCTCTGGTGCGGAACGATTTTGTCATTCCGTATGCCAGTGACATCAGGTTCCTTAGTGCAATCACCCAGCGATCGTTTCTTTGTATCATTCCCCTCCGTCTTGTACCTGACTCATTCTAAGAATTATTTATGTACCTCAAATCAAAGAATTCAAATGGATGTTATTCTGTATTTAAGCTTCATACTAAATGAATGTCATTGATGGCCCTTGAATATGACTTTAACATAACTGATTGATAAAGCAGCTCTTGTGTAAGTCAAGAATATTAGACTATAAATATGAACACGGCAAACGAATGTGCCCTGGTTTTACTTAGATCATTCCTCTGAGCAGATGCTGATCAGAGCTACCTCAAAGTAAAACAGATGTTTCACTGTTGACAATATTTAAAGTATATGTAAAGAGAGGACGGTGTTTGTAGTAGAACCTACACTAGGGGTGGAGGGCTTGGGGCTATACTTGAATTCATGCACCCTTTAGCCATGAGACTTCACTAATCATTAGTTGACAACTCAAGAGACAAATCCTGACCATTCCATGTTAGCAAGGCCAAATCTGAGGTGGAAGAGTCCCAGCAAATCTATACATAGAAAAGGCAGAAGCTTCAGCATGATTAAAAATTAAATGTTTCCAGCCAGTGTTGCTCAGTGGTTGAGTGTTACCCATGCACCAAGAGGTCACCAGTTCAATTCCTGGTCAGGGCACATGCCCAGACTGCAGGCTCAATCCCTGGTGGGGGCGATGCAGGAAATAGCTGATCAATGTTTCTCTCTCATTGATGTTTCTATTTCTCTCTCCCTTCCTCTTTCTCTAAAAGTCAATAAAAAACATATTTAAAAAAAATTTGAATGAGTCCAACCCACTGATCAGCCCTGCAAGGACATGATGGGTCTCTGACCAGTGGGGAAGCCTGCTCACTGCTGGTGACTATCTTTTAACTGTTCTTTATAAACATTCCTCCCCTGTTCCAGAGACCTCTAAATGTGTACATTTGGGATATTACCTACCGTTCATGTAACACATGTATTTATTCAGGGGCCACCCAAGTCATGTATTGTGTAAGGAACAGGAGATCAAACATATCAATGTGTGGATCCTGTTTACACAGTTTTCTGTCTAGTACAGCAGTTTCATGGCATAATGGAAATACCCCCCTACTAGGAATTGGGAATCCTAACAATGTATAAAACTCAGTGGTTATTTGATAAATATGTGTTTATTTGATGAATGAAAGACTATATGAATGAATGAATGAATGAATGAATGAATGAATGAATGAATGAAACAAATACATGAAGCCTTTGCTGCTAACTCATCAAATTGCATTACTTATCTTTTAATATCCTCTGCCCCAGAGCCTTCCTGTATAATTTTAATTAAATACAAACTCCCTACCCTAGCTTTAAAAATCTTTTCTGTTCTGAATCCCGAGGCCCTCTCCACCCTGGTCGCATACCATTTTCCTATTAGGCTACTATGCCCCAGCTATAACGGCTTTCTCTTAGATCTTCTACTTAACACCTTTGCACCAGCTCTTCTGCCTTTTATGCTTTCTGTTCTCTTCTTCACCTGGCTGACATCTCTTGCCATCTCTTACATTTCACACCATTTGCTTATTAAAGAAGTTGGGGTAGATAAGTTCTAACTTTATAATATTTTAGTGACTTTCAAATATTTGGGAGGCAGGAAATACAGATAAGTGATTAGGTGTTTTGTTTAAAATAGAACTGAGTAGTCTAGAGCCCATATGCCCTCCTCACATCCCCTCTACAAGCAGGTGGCCTTGAGGTCCTGACCCAGAACATCAGGGCTTCTAACCATTTGTTAAATTCCACATCCAAATTGAATGCCCCCACACACTGATGTATATTTAAAGAACTGGAATGAGAATTGAAAACATTTTATCCAAAATTTAATAATAAAACTACCATGTGATCCAGCAATTCCACTTTCAGGTATTTATCCAAAGAAAATGAAAACACTAAGTCAAAAAGATATATGAGCCCCCATATTCATTGCAACATTATTTATAATAGCCAAGATACAGAAACAACTTAAGTGTCCATGGATGAATGAATAAAAAAAATGGGTGGGGGGGTAGTAGGGGAAGGGGGACATCTCTAATACCTTCAACAATAGGATACATCTTTAAAAAGAAAGCATAAACAATATAATGGAATATTGTTCAGCTACAAAATGAATGAAATCCTGCCATTTGAAATAACATGAATGAATGTTGAAGATATTATGCTAAGTGACATAAGTCAGACAGAGAAAGACATGCCATATGATCTCACTTATATCTTGATTTTTAAAAATGAGTTCATAGATATACAGAACAAACTGGTGGTTGCCAGAAGAAAGGGTTTTGGGTGGGCAAAATGGGTAACGGGGGTAAAACACTATACACTTCCAGGTATAAATAAATAAGTCATAGGATATAATGTACAGCATGGTAAATAATACTGTTATATATGTGTAAGTTGCTAAGAAGGTAAATCTTAAAAGTCCTCATCACAAAAAAACCCTGTATAACTATGTATGATGACAGATGTTAACTAGACTTGTTGTGGTGATCATTTCACAATATATACAATTATTGAATCATTATGTTGCACACCTGAAACTAATATAAGGTCTATGTCAATTACACCTCAATAAAAATATGTTTTTAAAATGTAGAACATAAGCAAACCTCTTGGTTTAAGCCATGCTGTAAGACACTACCCATTCTGCCACCACTTTGATGATCCATCTGATAAGTGACCTCTGAGCCATACAGGGCTAGGATCTTAAGCCCTCCTTCCAGTGTCTTCAGTTTTCCTCTCTATATTATATCCATCCATATTATAGCTCCTCAATAAAACAATGGAGAAAATAGAGGCAAATTTTGGTGATAGACTATTCCTCTGAAGAAAAGCTTTACAAATGAATAAAGGTAGAGAGAGAACTAGGGAAAACATTTATTAATGAGCACAGTCTTTCATGTGGCACTCCTCAAAGGAAAACTGAAAAGTCCATCTGATTCTTTAGCTTACTCAAAATATTCAATTGTCAGTAAAAGTATTGAAACTCAGTTCAGAAGATCCCACAGAGTGGAATGCTTCCTATACTCCCCAAATTAAATTAAATCACTTAAAAGTTAAGGATTAGACTTCTAACAAATTAAAGTGGGGCAGAAGCAAAGAACAATCCAAAAAAACAGCCTGTTGTTACCAAGATAGAACTAACTAGTCCTATTCAAAGATGAGCATATAGAAACACAAAAATATACTTGTCACTACAAATTATGTGAAAAACACAACAATATACCCAGGAAAGTAAATCTTCCCTACTGATTCAGGTAAAGAGAATATACTTGAAAATTAATTTCTACAGAAGGCATAGAAAAATTTAAAACATATCTATTTGCTATCCTTACAAATATATAAGAAAACACTGACTCTGTAAAACATGATCAGGGCACCAAAAGACAGATTGTTCTGAAATGAATGAAAGATAATAAGGATACTGACTGGATTAAGGCAATAGCTAAAGAAACCCAAAACAATGATAAAATGAAAATCCATATTGGAGACAGTAAAACAAAAACAAAACTAAAAGAAATGAAATTAATAAAGTATAGGAAAAATTTGAGAGTATTTCCTAATGGTTAGAGAAGAAAAAGAAACAGAAGAGAAGGTGAAAGACAGGGAAAACAATTTAGATCTAACTGAAGAGAGCTATTACTGAGATAAAAATCAGAAAAGAGAACTTATCATCAAAAATCTAATATAAATATTTATAAGTAAAAGAACTTAGTGAGAGCCTAATAAAATAAAATTTTAAATGACTAGACATATTAGGGAAGTTTCATTTTATTTCAAATTCCAATGGTAAATTTAAAATCTTACAAAATTAAAAGAAGAATAAAAGCTTATCTCTAAAGTAGCAAGAAAAAGGCTGACCTCACCCTTCTTTGCAAAATCAATTGTCAGAAGACAATTTTTACAGAGTAGTGTCTGGAAAAGGTTGTAACCTGAGAGACTTATATCCAGCTGTTTGTTTGAAAAGGTGGCATGAAGACATTTTGCAAAGCTTAAAGTCATGAAAGATAAATCACTCATGTTCCCTTCATGAGAAAGCACAAAAATGAATACCTGTCAACTGATAAAGAAAAAGAGAAATCAAGAACTCAAGCCTGTAACAGTTAAAGTATAAAAGAAATAGCAAAGAATTTTAAAAGCAATTAGCTTTTTAGTACGAAAGATGAAGAATTGTCATATGGTCACACAAAAAAATTCTAAGTCAGAAAACACATTACATAGGAAAAAACAAATCAAATTTTATAATTAAAAAGTTGATTATCATAACACCAGATAAAAGAAGTAAAAATAGGTAAATACAAAGAAGTCAGGTTAAGCCCAGAAATATATATTTTTCATTAGGAATGAAAGGATTTAAATCTTACAAACCTCTACAAAAGATAAAAACAAATTCTGAAGAGATCCAAGATGGTGTCAGAGTAGGTGGATGTTACATTCACTCGCCAAGCCCCCCAGGACCAAAATGAAATTTCAACTAAAATATAGAGTAATAAACCTGAATAACCAACTAAGGACTAGCTGAATAGAAGACTTATAACCAAGGATTTACAGAAGAGAACACACTGAGATTGGTAGGAAGGGCAGAGATGCAAATAGGGCTGGACCCACTCCCACGGTGGAAGCTGAGTTTCTTGAGGGATATCTCAGCTGCAAAGGTTCCCCCTGAGAACCCGGAGGTCTCAAACCCAAGTTGGGCTCCTCAGCCCAGAGCACCAGAGCCAGAAAGAGGTGCCTACAGAACATCTGGTTGTGAAAATCAGGGGGATTCTGTCTGCCAGGGATAAACAGCACTGAGTTTGAACCTGTATTAATCAGGTAAACACTACTCACACCTACCTAGTGACTCACTGAGAACCTACTTCACGCAACTCAAGTACCACAAGAGGCTCTTTCAGTGTCAGAGCCTTACAGGCAACCAAAAGGCATAGGTAGGTGGAGGTGAATGTTGGGGTGACTTGGGACTTCTGTTGATCTGCTCTCAGTCCCAGTACTGGTAAAATCTGGCCTTGGTGCACAGCTTGGTCCTTCCCACACATACTCAGGCCCAGCAGAGGCAGCCACAAACAGTGGATGACTTTGTACCTCCAAACAGGTTGCCCAGTGCCAGTCACAGGTAGTGTCTGACATTGGCCTGCACCAGAATCTCTCCCAAGAGTCCTCAGAACCAACACACCCAGTGGCCAGCTTCAGACAACACCAAAGCAAGATTCAATTAGCTTCACAAGCAGCATATCCAAAGGGAGATCTCAGCAGGCACCAGAATTTGTTGAGGCAAATTCCACTCCATGTGGTCAGCACCTGCACGGCAGTTCATATACTGTGGTCATCATCGATCCTTACAGTCAGCTAATCTGATGGCTGACCCCACACATGGATGGGCCAATAGCAATCAAGACCCAAATACAACAGGAGGTCCCACATTATCCACATAAGGGACATTTCTAGAACACCCAGGTCAGGTGACCAGGGAGACAGCACTACTGGGTCCCACAGGACACCAACTACATAAGGCCACCCTACCAAGATTGGGATACATAACAGGTTTACCTAATACACAGAAACAAACACAAAGAGGCATCGGAAATTGGGAGACAAAGACCCAAGCACCAAATGAAAGAACATGAGAAATCTCCAAAAAAAGAACTAAATGAAATGGAAGCAAGCAACTTACCAAATATAGAATTCACAAATTGGTTATAAGGATGCTCAAGTAACTTAGTGACAACTTCAACAAAGAGATAGCAAGCATAAAAAAGGACATAGAATCCATAAAAAAGAGCCAGTCAGAAATGAAGAATACAATATCTAAAATGAAGAATACACTTGAAGGAATAAATAGTAAGTTAGATGAAACAGAGGATCTAGTCAGTGATTTGGAAGACAAGGTAGCAGAAAACACTCAATTATAGCAGCAAAAAGAAAAAAGAATTTAAAAAACAAGGATAGTTTAAGGGACCTTGGGAAAAGCATAAAAGCATCTGCATCATAGGAGTACTAGAAGGAGGAGAGAGAGAGCAAGGGATAGAGAACCTATTTGAAGAAATTATGACCAAAAACATAAAGGCACTACAAAGAAAGAAAATTATAGGCCAACCTATAATTTAGCATCCATGTTCAATAATCCTTATGAACATTGAAGGTAAAATCCTCAACAAAATATTAGAAAACAGGATCCAGCAATACATTAAAAAGATCATACACCATGATAAAGTGTGATTTATTCCAGAGGTGCAAGGTTAGTACAATATATACAAAACAAAAAACATGATACACCATATAAACAAAATGAAAGATAAAAATCACATGATCATATCAGATGTAGAAAAAAGCATTTGATAAAATCCAGCAGTCATTTATGATAAGAACTCTCAGCAAAGTGGCAACATACTACAACTTAACAAAGGTCATGCATGACAAACCCACAGCCAAAATATTCAAAGGGCAAAAACAAAAGTGTTTCTCTTAAGATCAGAAACAAGATAGGGTTGCCCACTTTTACCCCTCTTATTCAACACAGTACTGGAAGCCCTAGCCACAGTGATTAGTCAACAAGAAGAAATAAAAAGCATCCAAATTGGGATGGAAGAAGTAAAACTGTCATTATTTGAAGATGACATGATACTATATAGAGAGAACCCTAAAGATTCCACCAAAAAACTACTAGAACTGATTAATGAATTCAGTAAAATAACAGGATACAAAATAAATGTCCAAAAATCAGTTGCATTTTTTTACACCAATAATGAATTATTCGAAAGGGAAACTAAGACAACAATCCCATTTACAACTGCATAAAAAAAATAGGAATAAATTTAACCAAGGATATAAAAGACCTGTAGTCAGGAAATTATAAGACACTGAAGAAAGAAATTGAAAAAGATGCAAGTAAGTGGAAGCATATACCATGTTCATGGATAGGAAGAATTAACATCCTTAAAATGTCCATACTACACGAAGCAATCTATAGAGTCAACACAATTCCTATCAAGATACCAATGGCATATATCACAGAACCAGAACAAACATTCCAAAAATTTATATTTTAAACCACAAAGACTCCAAATTGCCACAGCAATTTTGAGAAAGAAGAACAAAGTTAGAAGAATCATGCCACCTGATGTCAAACTATACTACAAGGACATAGTAATCAAAACAGCGAGGTACTGGCATAAAAACCAAAACGCCAAAACTACCAGAAATAATGGGTTGAGAAACATCATACAATCGTTAGCTTATGGCATATCAAACAATATTAAAATGAATGAAACCTCTGAATAATATAAATGTGAATAAATATATAAACTTACATATACATATATGTCATTATACCCTTCAAAAAGAAAATATCAGTTCTTTTCAAACACTCATGGGGTATTTTAACATTTGACCACTCGCTCAGTATGCTTGATAAAGTTCTTAAAAGAAAAAAAAAAGTATAGTCTTGGACCTCAATGCAATACAAGCAGAATATTAAAAAATATAAGAAAAATTTAAATAAACCTACAAATTTCCTAAGGGAACATGGGATCAAACTGTAAATAAAAGTAAATTACAACCTCCTTTGAAAATACCGGAAATGTATTTATATCAAAGCTTATGTAATACAAACACAGCAGTAATAAAACATGTAAGACTGTGAAAAAAAACCTAGCCTATAACTAAAATTAATTAAGCAATCAGCCTAAAAAGTCATAAAATAACAAACATGACAGAAGCTAAAGAAGAAAAAGCATATGTGTACAAATTAAGAAACAGAAAATATTACAACTGCTTCTCTAGGCAAGCCAGTAGATAAGAGAAACCTAATGTCTTATTTTGAATAAATAAAAATTTTAAATTAGAAAGAAGATTTGGAGAGAAATTCTTAGTACTGGCTAGAGAATGGTTATGCTACCATTGGAATATAAACTGGAAATACCATTGTTGGATAGAATTGTTTCACTATATAGCAAGTGCTTTAAAAATCTACACTCTTTACTCAGTAATTACATGTTAATTTATGCTATGAGAGATACTAAAAAATTCGGATGATTTATGTTTTTATAGCACCTCCATATGTTGGGACATTAAGGAGCTGTTAAAAAAATTGCTTTTGAAGATTACTTAATAGCATGGTAAATACACCCTATAATGTCTGGAGTAAAAGAGAAGCTTATAAAACTAAATACATAATGTGAATCCCATTTAGTGAAAAGGCAGATACAGATGACAACACACTGAAATGTTGTACAGCTGTATTAATGGTCATTTAAGTATTTTCCATGTACTTCTCTATAGTTTCCAATCTATGATAACGGGCATAAATTTTTTTACAATCAAAATAAATTCTTTAAATTAAATTTAATAGATTTCTGGCCACGATGGCACTGTGGATTAACATATTCAATGCCTCTTCCTCGAAATACCATAAAAAAGCAATTTTAGCTGAAATTTCAAAATTAAAAGTCATATTTGTACCCAATATAAGACAGATATCTCCATACACCAGAAAAGTACTGAAACAGACAGGAAGGAGCAAGTACTGGGACTATGGCTGTGTTGAACTCTAGGTCTAGAAATAGACAAAAGCAAAGAGAAGGCTGTCAAGGACCGAACCCTGAATCAGGGTCACAAGTTGGACTCACAGCATGACTGGGAGCTGGCAGGGTCACCCACCCTGGGGGGTGCTGGGGGGTTAGACTGTGGATTGTATCAAACCATGTACATGTGAGAGAGGAAGAAGAGAGCAAGTCACACATGAGATTTGTGACAAGCTGCTAAGTACTAGGTGCAATATCCCTAATAGTATTAATGGGACAAGACTCCCAGGGACTGAAATAAATCCTGTTTCTGGCCTGAGATTCTCAGGGAACCACATCTCATATTCTCAGCGAGCTACTGCAATTTGCAAAGCACGGTAGATGTTTAAACATTTTTTAAAGATAACTTGCACTTTAGATCAACCAGCAAACTAAAAATTCAAAACCAATAAGGAAAAATTGGACCAAGAAGATATTCAACAAAATCAACCAGAGGATGATTTAGCTCCTGAAAACAATGCACATATTAGTCTCTGAATAACTTTCTAATAGAGATATGAAGAGATAATACGTTTTTAATAAGAAGTTATTAAACAAAATGAAAAAGATATATATTAAGAAAATAACAAAATAATTAAAAGCTGGAAGGCAAACAATATAATTGAAATTTCAAAACTCTATGTAGCAATGAACCCAAGAGTCTCTATATTAAAGGGGAAATTGGTGACCTGGAAGAGAGTACTGAGGAGATCATTCTGAGTGCAGCAGTGAGAAATAATGAGGTAAAACACAGAAAAGGGAAATTAAGAGGCATGGAGTCTCCAACTTATACCTAATAAGATGTCCAGAATTAGGCAACAGAGGGAATCCTGGGAAACAACTGAAGGAGGTAACAGTGGAGAGCTTTTGAATGACTGAAGAAAGTCCCAAGTCCTTAGACTTAAGGCTCACACCACTGCGGCGCACGATGACCATGCGCTGGACACACTGCAGTAACACGGCAAAACGCGTCTGGCCACTGGGCTGCGAGTGGAAGTGACACGTCAGTTCCCAGACAAGCATAGAAATGTGAGTGCAAATTCCCATGAGCTCTTTTCCCTGAAGCTTCAAGCTGCCTTTTCTTGACCTGAAAACTGCTTGAATCTGTGCGGTTCCCCATATGGATGGCAGGTGCCTGGAGGGTCACACAAGACACGGAGGACTTTGCAGAAGGCTTTTGTTGTGCTAATCTGCTGAGATTTTAGAACTGCTTGTCACCAGCTTAACTAATAGAACAACTTTATAGGAAACACAGAGATATGATCACAAAACATCAGGAAGAACTTAAATTTAGAAGATTAAGGAGTACAATTAGCAATCTTGACAGAAAAGATATCTAAGGAACTCTGATCTCATGCAATAGAGATTTTCCCCCCAGTTAGTCTGCTGATGCTTAATGAGTCCCTACACTATTCAAAGTCCTGAGGTTTAGTGGTGAATGAAAGAGCCAAAATCCCTGGTGCTGGTTGTTGGTTTTTTTGTTTGTTTTTTGGTTTGTTGTTGTTTTGATTTTCATAAGGAAAGAAAATGTCATAAAAAGGGAAAAAGTGGTGGGAGAGTGGGGTGTTTGGGGTGCTATATGAACTAGAGCAGTCAGGAAAGGCATTTCTGATAAGACCCTTGACTGGAGGGAACAACACATGTAAATGCCAGGCAGAGGAGCCCGCAGCAGACGTGCAAAGGCCCTGAGGCAGCAGCCTGTCCCAGGAAAAGGGAGGGAAAGTCTGCCATAAAGTAGGGTGAGGAGATAATAGGGAGCTAAGTAAATCCTGGGGTACCTTTGAAGCCATGGCAAAGCCTGTGGAGTTTACTCTGAAAGTTTACTTGGAAAGCTTTGAGCAAGAGTACCGTGATTCAACAAATATTTAAAGAGCCATTCGGGCCACTGTTGAATAAAGACAGAAGTGTTCACCTCAGTGGAAGCAGTTCAGAGGCCTGGACAATATTCAGACAACAGTTGTGATATGGGCTGTGAAAGTGGTTCCAATAGCCAGAGTCAGGCTATATTTTGAAGGCAAAGAATACTGTTAAAGATGATTCTACAGTTTTTGGCAAAAGGAACAGAAAAAAAATAGCGTTGCAGTTTTCTGAGATGAGGAAGACTATGAAAAAACCAAGTTTGGCAGTTGAAGAAAATAAAAAACAGACACTATTTTTAAGCATACATCATACAGGTACAAAAAGTTGCCATGTATTAGAGTACAAATGAACCCTCTAAAATTTTCAAAGAATAGCAAACAGATCATGTCCGTGACTATATGCAATTAAACTAGAAATAAATAATAAAAGGACAGGAAAAAACATCGTGATTTAGAGACCCAAAAAAGCAAACTCCTAAATGATTTATGGGTCAAGAGGAAATTGCAATGAAAATTACAAAATATTTAGACTTACAAATGTCAAAGAGTTGCTGTAAAGCATTTGGGATGCACTTAAGGCAGTGCTTAGAAATATGCAGGCATGAATGAATTCATTTTAAATAAAAAAGACTGAAAGTATAAAAATTAAACTACAAATCCGATAAAAGAACTGAGTAAACCCACAGAAATAGAAGGAAAGAAACAAGAAAGAGCCAAAATTTATGAACTAGAAAAACATAAAAATAAATCAATGAAAGATAATTCTTTCAAAATAATAATAAAATATACAAACTTCTAACATGAATGATTAAAAATCAAGACAGAAATAAATAAGAATAAAGATAATGGAAGAAACTTGCAATGGCAAGAAAAAAAAGTCTGGATACACTGAGAATTGGGAAGGATGGAGGGAAAATAGGAACTATCAAAACCCTCTGCGTTGAAAAATACTGCAACTACTTTGGAAAGCAATTTGGGAATATATATTAAGATATTGCTGAAAAGACCAATTTTAAGTATATAACCTTAAAAAAAATCTCACACACCTGTACCACAGGATGGCTATATATGAATGTGTATTGCACCTTTGTCACAATAGCAAAACTTTGGAAATGACCATCTATGCAGAAATGGATAAGTAACTGCCTTCTCTTGCTACGATGGAATACTGCCCAGCGGTGAGCTCTCTGTATATACATCAATATGAAGAGTTCTCAAAAACACCATGTTGTCAAAAGATACAGTGTAACTCGATATTGAAATAATTTTTAAAGATACTAAAACAATGTCCTATGCTATCTGTGGATGTACAAATGTCAATGCAGTAAAAGTGATAAAAATGGACTTGGATACACACCAAAGCATGACAGTGTTTGCTTTGGGGGACCGAGGTGGGGCAAATGGGACTAGAGAGGAAGGTGAGGGACTTCATTTAATTTTAATATTTTATTTCTTAACAATAAAAATGATCTGAAATTAATATGATAAAATGTTAAAACTTTTTTCATATTCAGTGGTGGGAACGAGAGTAACATTCATTACATTTTTCTCTGCATTTTTTAAAAATATGGTTTTATTGATTTCAGAGAGAGGAAGGAGAGGAAGAGAGAGAGATAGAAACTTCAATGATGAGAGAGTCATTGATCGGCCGCCTCCTGCACGCCCCCTGCTGGGGATCGAGCCCGAAACCCGGGCCTGTGCCCTGACTGGGAATCGAACCTCGATCTCCTGGTTCATAGGTCAGTGCTCAATCACTGAACAATGCCAGCCGGGCTCTGAATTTTTTTACTTAAAAAAAATGTTTACTAAAAAAGCAAAGAAACAAAACCTTTTTATTGCTTCCTTCAGCTCCAAGTTATCAGCAGTCTATTCTTGGGAATGTACCAGGTCTTCAGTTTGACCCTTGACAGGACTGGAGTAAGATATCACCCAAGGAGCGACACTGACTCAAACTTCCCTGTGAAGTCTCACCAATCCAGTTTGTTGAACTTATTTCCTAGAGAACAAATCCCATCTATATTTTCAAGGCTTTCCCAGTGGGCAGTTGGAATGATGTAAGCTACAACATGGCTGTGATTAACTCTGGCAAATGGGGAATTTATTGCTGTACATGTGTCCTGAGTTTGGGTAACAGACAAATAAACATCCGTGATGACCTGCATCTGTGGGGTCAGAAGCAAACAGAGCTCTGAGGGGCGTCAGGGCCACGAAGAATGTTAATGCTTCAGAATCCAAACCTGCTTGTGTCCAGATCCTGCAGCAAAGACACTGACTGTGCTGGTTAAATATGAGCAGAGACTTTTCTAAAACACATGCAGTACAACTAGAAATACTACCACTGCCTTTCAGGAGAGAGCAGAAAACTGGCTGTAGCAACTGGTGTCATACCCGCTTTCCGTTCTTTATGGCTTGCAAAATACAGGAGAAAATTATCTTCTTTCAGCTGTAAAGTCATGGAGAATGGTAGGCTTCTCTGGAATAAATAATGATTTTAAATCACCACATCCCCTCTAGGTTCCTTAAGAAGAGGACTTGTGCCTTATTTCACCAAGTATTTCCCATCATGTTTTGGCCTTAGTAGGTACACAACAGGCACACACACACACATACACACACAGTGAGTGTGTGTGTGTGTATATATATATACACACACATAAAATTATTAATACACTAATATATATTTACATACATATACCATATATGCTCACACACACACAGACACTGACAACATATGTTTTCTTCCCTCTTCCTTCCTGGTCCCAGCATTTTATAGAGTTTGGCCTTTGGTTAATATTATTCACCACCTTGGACTCCAAAGCTTGAGACTTACAGGCTCTCCCACTCGCCTTCGACACGTGATGAGATGAGTTGTGAGTTGAGAGCAACCCAAGGCCATGCTTGGCTAGATGTGTAAAAACACTCAAGCATCAGCATACAGATCCTTTGGGTCAAGGAGAACCAGATGGCATAGAAAGGGTTTCTAAACATGCTAAGTTTGCTACAGGCCCTTGAGTGAGCTGCTCAGAAAACCGTTTTTTTTGTTGTTGTGGTTTTTTGTTTTTTCTGCACTTAGAAAAATAAATAAGGCTGAATCCATTCTTAAATTCTCTTGCCCCTGAAGAATGTCACCTCTCCACATCCATTCTGAAGTGTCACCTCTCCACATCCGTGCTGAACTCAGACTGGGGCCCAAGCCTGGCTTTCATTTCTCACTTCTACCATAGCTTGTGTAATTCCTATCAAATAACATCTCCTCTTTCAGCTTTGTTCTGAGCAAGCACTTTGTACTCATTTGCTGGGCTGAGCTGGGGAGAGGTCTTCAAATAAGGAGATGATAGTAATTGTCTTTCGAGGGCAGAAGCTTCCTATGAGGTTCAGATCAGATGAAAGTCATCTCTGCCAGGGGAAAACCTAACCCCTTGACTCTCTTTTCTATGATGCCAGCATTTTGCCATGGAAGAAAAGCAAAGGCAAATGTTTGGCTTAGAGACAAGCTGGACAAGCTTTGGTTTTATGAAACAGGGAACCAAAGGCCTAAGAAGTAAATAACTATCCATTCTGTAGTCATGTTAAATACCAACAAAGAGAGCTGAGACTCATCCACTTAGCCTTCCATTTGGGCGTTATTTCCTCCAAATAGAAGACATCCATTGTCCATCTGCCCGTCTTCCATGGAATCCCTTCTTCCTCTGTGACTTAAGTCCTCCAACCAAGGCCCATTACAGACAGTGGCTTTCCTCAACTAGCAACAGGAGTTATGCTGCCGTCCCCAAGGTCGGGCACAACTCAAAGTCTTATATTTTCCTATGATGTACAGATTATTAGCAACCATGCTTTAATTATTAAGATGTTTAATGAAATAAAAATCAAGAGAATAAACCAATATTAACCCCAAAGAGTAAGATTAAATTAATTTTAATTTCCAAACTCTCACAGAAAAAAATCATTCTTTTATTCCAAAAGCTTTCAAACATCCAATGAAGAAAGTGACTAAAATGCCAAAATATCACCTTGTGATGCATGGCAAGTTAAAATCCAGAGAGCTGATGGTGATGGGTACATGAGAAATTCCATATGCCGTGTCCAGAAGCAGCAGCAAAGTGTGGTTGAAACATAAATGTGGATAAAACACTTTAAACATCACACTACACTGTACTGACAGCTAGCAAAGTGATATTGAGGATGGTTTCATCTGTTAAGTTCTCTTAGTTTTCACAATATAATACTAGCTATTACAGATATCATGGCCCCGTGTGTTTGCCATCCCAGAAGCTCCCAAAAGCTAACTAGTATATTCTAGTCAGGAAAGTAGTGACCTGAAATCTCAAATTCTAGACAGGAGCCAAGATATCATTCGGAGGACTTCTGAGCATCACTCATGTGATGCAGGAGTTGGGTGGGCAATGGACCGTCAAGTCAATGGAAGGATGCGCATCATCCAGCTTGAGCTGTAAGCATTTTGAAAATAGAATTTGTAAGAGAATACAAAATAGAAGACCCTTAAGCCCAACAAATACGTGCCTGTCAGGTGTAGCATTTGAAATGTACACAGCTCTTTGTCTTCACTAAACTATACATTCAGGTCCAAGCAACCTAGTCCCGATTCTAGAAGTAGAAGGGGGTGCGGTGCTGTTGTAGGAACACCAGACTAGGAGCGTAGACACAAAAGCCTATGCCTGATTCCACAGCCTATTAATCGCTGACCATGGTTTTTGGCCTTAGTTTCCTCATCTGTTACATGAAGATGTTAGATTAGTTCACCACTGTGTTTCTGCAAACTCTAACACTGAACAGTTTTATGAGACCTCGGTGGGCTAAACCTTCACTTATGCTCATCCAAATAAAGAAAGGAAAATGACAAGAAAGAAATGATGATTGCATCTTCTTTCTGAAAGTAAAACTTTTTCATTAAAAGGCAGCTGAATACCAAAGAGCTTTTTCATTGCATGAGGCTTGCCTCTGAAGTTCAGCAAATACATGTGAGAAATATTTCCAAGAATCCCTGAAAAGAGAAATCAACTGTGGTCAAGAGAAAAGAAACCTCACATGTGATTTGCTTTACCCTCTCACTGAAAGGTTAAGAAGCTAGGCCTCTGAGAGGGGAAGCCACACGGTGGAGAAGTGGAATGCCAGGCAGTCACGGGACCCTGGGTTCAGGCAGTTCTTCTTTGGTTACTTCATTCTACTGACCATCTCTGCTCTGACAAATAATAATATTTTCCATGCAGCGGACCAAGGTATAGCTCTAATATCACAAATGAACTCTGTCTGCCAAACTAGACATACTTTCTGGACAATAGCCCTCTACTAATCCTTAGGAATTGCATGGATATGGGGATTTTCATTAGAGCAACTGAATTAAAAAAAATACTTATCCAGATCAGTGCTTTTCACGGACGCTCTTTCCATTGAAATTTGAGGATAACACTCCCAAATGCGCCTGGACGTTCGAGGCAGAGATGTCTACCTAGCTGATGACCAGCTAGAAGGTCTCTGCCGTGACCATGAAAATGCTGCTCCAGAGAGCGTGGTGCCACCAAACGCACTTCTGGCTCATTTCTTTCTTTTCTTTTCAAAGTTAAGACAGTTTTTCAGAGCAGTTTATGGTTCGCAATAAAATTGAGGAGCAGATAGAACATTTCCCATATACTCTCCGCTCCCACACATGCATGGACTACCCCATTATTAACAGCCCCCACTAGAGTGGTGCATTTGTTACAGTTGGTGACTCTGAATTGACTCATCATAAACACCCGAAGCCCACAGGTTACACTAGTGCTCACTCTTGGTGTTACACATTCTGTGGCTCTGGACAGATGCCTGATGACATGAATCCGTCGTTACGGTGTCACACAGAGCACTATAGGCGTGCTCTTACCTCTTTCGCCCCATGCATCTTTCATCCTATTCCCCCCTCCCTGGCAACCACTGATCTTTTTAACCGTCTCCAGTTTTGCCTTTCCTGGACTGTCATATAGTTGGAACCATACAGTATGTAGCCTTCTGGGATTGGCTTCTTTCACTTAGTGACATGCATTTAAGATGCCTTCAAGTCTTTCCACAGCTTGATAGCTCATTTCCTTTTAAGCACTAAGTAACACTCCACTGTCTGGATGGACCATAGTTTATATATATCCATTCACCTATTGAGGAATATCTTGACTGTATTCAAGTCTTGGCAATTATGAATAAAGCTCATTGAAACATCCGTGTACAAGTTTTTGTGCGGATGTAACTTTCCAACTCCTTTTGGTAAATACCAAGGAGTGTGATTACTGGATCACCTCTGGCTTTTGCACTTAAAGGTTAGAAGAGGCAGCAAATAAGACTTAATACATATGACCGTTTTGGCCATAGAATAAAAACAGAAAACCTGCTTCAGGTTAGGCAAGAGCCATGCATGGCACATGTATATAGAGGTTAAGGAACTGGAGCAAGAGGAAGTATGTAATTAGGTAGAGGAGTGAGAGACATAATAGCCAAGTCCACGTCCTGCTGGGTGGGACTGGAGAAGCAAGCAACTCCCCCCATTAAATTCTGAAGCCTCTGGTAGAGGGACTCTATTGGTTGACGGTTAATGCATGAAAGATAGGGCTTTGTGTTTATTTCAGCCTGTGTATTTGTTGCTATTGTTCAATTTTGGATTTAGTTTTCACATGCATTCTCTGATTAATAATCCCAACACTCCTATGATTAGATATTGGTATCCCCATTTTACAGATGAAACACGGTGATGGTGAGAGGTTCAGTAATTTTCTCAAGGTCTCACAGATAGTAAGAAAAAAACACGAGGCTAAAAAATGAAACTGGCCATGCACCTATTATTGTTATTCTACACTGTTTCTGAAAGTTGGGAAAAATTGAGAATGCCTTGTGTGATTTAGAAACTGATTTCAATTGACTTGATTTCCCTTACCCTTAATTGAATCCTAAGTCAGAGAGAAAGATAGAAATGATAGAGATAGAGACAGAGACAGAGATAGAGATAGATAGAGAGATAGAGACACACACAGAGAGAGAGACAGATTGAGAGAGAGAGGCCTTCCCAAAATGAGAGTCCCCCTATAACATAACTCATGCACCATCTGGGGTATTTCCCTCCTCTGTAAATAATGAAGCTATTGATGGAAGGGACAAAAGTGGAAGATTTACCAGTGAGAATAAATATGAGAAGAGGAGATTCTTAGGCTGGTTTATTATGAGCCCAGTCAATTATAAGCAGCACATTTTGACACCACTGTAAATAATATACTTCTGTCAGAGTCAACTGATGGAGATTTTCTGTTCAATATATTGTCATAGACATATGATGAAGGGGAGACGGTGGATGGCATATGTGGTACACAGGAATAAATATGTGAATAATCTCACAGGCTTTGAGACCTCCAAATACTAACTATGACAGATATGAACTACCATGCATTCCCATTCTAAGGCTGGGGGACTAATGATGACAAGTTGAACAGTATAATATCCGTCTTTACAGCATCCAGCTGTATCTGATGGTTATGCTTGGAGGGACATCATTTGACCTGGCCTATTTCCAGTCATGTAATAATGGGAAGCATTTAACTGGGTCAGATGGAATGTTAGAGCTAAAAGGGATCTAAAACCATCCACCACTACCCTCCCATTCTATAAATGAGAGAAATAAGGCTAAGTGAAGTTAATTGCCTTGTCCAAGATCAGTTATAAAGCCAGTTAAAGATCATGCAACAAACTAAGAACTCAGTGAAACTAAGAGAGAGCTGACCTTATTTCATGTCTAGATAGGATAGAAGGGAAATGGAGGCCATTTGGGGGTGACAGGTAACACCCTTGTCACTCATCCTGAACCATGCCTATAGAAGATGATTTATCCAGCTATTTGAATATATATATATATATATATGTGTGTGTGTGTGTGTGTGTATATATGCGTGTGTGTGTATTTATATATGTATAGTTTGTTAATTTGTCCACAAGTGATAAAATTTATCCCATTCAATATTAGCTAACATCATCTAAACCTTACATGGTCAATGAGCTTTGCCCAAGTTCCAGCTCTTCCAGGAGGCCTTCCTGGATTGGGCTGCTCTCTTTCCCTAAGTAGTATACACAGGCATTGCCTACCTCAACCTTGGTATCACTGACTCATGGAGTATACTGGATTCTTTACTGCTCTTATATCTTTAACTTAACTATCTATTTAGAGAGTCAGCTACTTGAGTTTGAGGACTGTATCTCATTAGAAGCCCCAATATTGAGGTGAATTCTACTCTAGACCTTGGGAATCAGAAATTCTGGTGGGCAGTGGCAAGATTTTTAAAGAGTTCCCCAAGAGGTTGTTCTGTACCTTATAGTTTGAGGATCTCTACACAAAAGAATGCTAAAGATTTTTAAATAGTACTATGTTTGGGGGAAATCTCAAAAAGACACTCCCCTCCACCTGCACCCCTGCATGGGACACAGGGAGCTGCCACTGCCACCACCGTCTGCAGGCCTCTCCCTGAAGTGCTGAGTAAGATCATGATGCTTTGAGAGCCTGCATTCAACAGCGCCAATCAGCGAGCACGTCTAACCTTCCTGTCCTCCAGGCGAGAAGAGTCCAGTTTTGAGGTCGAGTGGGGGGTTAGTCTTGTGGTTTATGCCTACTCGGATGGGACTGGGGAGCTCGCTGAATTTCTTCCTAAGGAGTATCTTTTAGAGACAGTATATTTCCTATTCATTAGCTTAGCCCCTGTCTCCCTGCTGCACCCTCCCTCTAAGGGCTGAGCAGTGCAGGGGGAGAACAGAGTTTCTGAATCAGAAGAGATTATGCATGAACAATAATGTACTTCAAACCCAGGCAAAAATTAAGCGATTGGCCCTAATTAGTAAAATTACTAGCAATATTAGGAAACAAGCTAATGTTACACATTTATATGTCCCATGTATCTCTCTCTGAGCATTCCTGCCTCACAAAATCTCCCGTGAAATTAAACACATGTCCTTTGAGGCCGTGGCAATGCCTTTCCGAGTATGAAATCTACCTGTATGCTTCTGTGTCACAGAGATAGGTTCAGAACAGGGGAAAAATTTGTATGTTTGTCTCTGTCATACTCAAATTTAATTTTGGCAAAATATTAATGGAGTAAGCAAGCAGAAATTAATTTTACTCCTGTTTATATTTTTAAAATTAAACACTTGTTTCAAACACAGACTATTCACTATGAGCTTATTTATTGGAACTTTCCATCATGGTTCACTTAGGCTCAATTTTGACAATACGGTATCTGTGTATATGACAGGTATGCACAGAAACCTTGTCTAAATACATATGTATAAATTGCCAGGAAATTGACAAACTTTATAAAAAATATCTTCATGCTCGAATCATCCAAGAGCCATCTGAATACACATTAACATACACATTTGGATTCAAATTTGCGAAACAGCATGAGAAATAGCTTTTTTAACTCCACAGTAATAAAGAATCAAGAAACAGATATTTTTTCAATTTCTTCCCATTACATTTTATGCCCACATTTAGATGTATCTGGGAAGATCTCTAGACTGACACCACTGTGAGAGGCCCTGGGATTCACAAATATCATTTCCATGACACTCAGAAACTGAGGGGAAAGGGGAAAATGCGAGAGGCGATAAATTGGAGCTAATCTCCTTCTGCCACGACCTGAAATGATACTTGGCCAGGTAATCTCCCCAACCCCCACGCTGTAATAAGAGCTTGTCTCCCTCTCCCAGATGCCCAACCTGAGGACTGGTATCTCCCCCGAATGCTTGTACTAGAAATTTCCTAACAGGATTCTGAGTCTCTGACAGGAAAAGATGAAAAATAATGTTGTCATGCAACAGGCATCATAAGTTTGAAGAAAAACCAAGGCCTACTGTTGCAGGTCTGCAATAAATAAAACAAATTGTGGATTATTTTGGGTCATAAAGCTAAACCAACCATAAAACGTGCAAAGAGCCCGGCCAGTGTGGCTCAGTTGGTGAAGTAACGTCCCATGTACCAAGTGGCTGCCAGTTTGATTTAGGTCAGGGCACGTGCCTGGGTGTGGGCTTGATCCCCATTAGGGGGTGTGCAGGAGGGCAGGAAGCAGTTATTGATGTTTCTATCCCTCTTTCCCTCTCCCCGCCTATCTCTCTAAAAAAATCAATAAAACATATGTTTTTAAAAATGCACAAAGAGCCTCTGATGTGGATCCTCCAAGTCTTCTGGAGCCCCATGCAGTGTGGTGCTGCTCTGAAAGCCCCAACCTGGCCCTGGCCCTGGCCCACTGCGTACCCAAGCAAGGAAATTCTTGAATCTAAACACGCAGGGCACAGTGTGGCCAGATGGTGCCCCGGCCTCCTACTGTGATGCTGCATTTTGATCATGGCTTTGGAAACAGGTAATCTCAGGACATCATTGTTTTGCACTGAGGAAAGGGGAGCCCATTAGGAACTGATTGCTGCGTCTAATTGGGTGACTTTGGACAAATCACTTAACTTCCCGTTCCTGAGTTTCCTCATCTGAAAATGAGGGGCAGAAACCCTCACAGCTGTGAGGACCGAAAAGAGCAGGTAAAGCACTGATGCAGAAGATTGGCCTGGAGTGAGCGCCAGTGATTAGCATCATCCTTACATTGCTGGGGGAGTGGGACTCCATCCAGAGGTCCTGCTTATTAGAAATCCAGCAGCAAGCCTCCTAAGGTAAGTGAGGCAAGGTGGCAGACGCTCCGCCTGCCTTCCTGCGGCTCCTTCTCAAAATACTGACCTGCCTCCTCTGCTCTAACATTTCTCTGTCACACTTCAAGGTTGGTGCTCATGTCACCAGATTCTGTGCATCTTCCCCTCACCTTTCTGTCCTGCTTTCCAGTAACCTGTTGACTGTTTTCCTCGCCAGGTATATATCATTTGAGGGCACAGATCATAATTTACTCAGACTCCCAGGCCTAGAGAACCCTGCTCAGATCTGGGGCACAGTAGGTCTGCAATAAATATTTCATAGGATGGGGGTGAGAGAGTTAACCGAAAAGAGAAAAAAAAAACAATAAACTGTGGTGTTAGAAGAACTTTTATCTTGACTCTGGAGAACAAAATATCTCTTTAACCTTGGAAAAGTCACTTAATTTCTTTGGATATCAGTTTCCTCATCTGTAAAGATAATCTCCATTTTCCTTTGTTGCTCCAAAATTCTCTAACTTGAAGAAAAACAGCTGCAAAATGATCCTTTGTTATCTGGTCTGCTGTTAGAGCAAACGAATGAGGTAAGCTGAGCTGAGTCGAACTTTTAACTCAAATTCCTTCTAGCATTTTCAGCTGTTCTCACCTGTCCTGTGTATGTATGTATTTACGTACCTATTTATTTATTTAGATTGTCAAGGATCAAGGGAATGAGCCAACTGCCAAGATTAGAACATCCGAGTCTCGTCATCGCTGATCTTCAGGGGTTGGCCCAAAATCTCTGTCCACAAAGAGGGGAGAATGTGCTGGCAAAGCCGCGCACACAGGTGGGAGCCGGGAGGGGAGCCTGCAGCTCAGGTACGTGGGGAGAGAGAACGTGGGCCCACGAGGGCCCTGGCTCTGGCTGTAGTCTCCCCCCATGAAGCGTCATCCACCTGACAAATTGAAGGCTTGGCCAGATTTATGAGTTTTCTAAACTCAATCAGAACGAAGCCTGCTCTGACCTACAGAAGGTCACTCAACTGTATTGAATACTTGTCAACATCCCACGGCCAAAGATGAAGTGAGTGACTATCCCAGACAGATTTAGAAATCTCCCTGTTTATTCCTGGCGACTGTGAGTGTCTGTCTCGGGGCACAGAGCGCGGGGTGGACGTCCCTTCCCTGAGCGCAGACGCTCGCAGCAAGGGGTGCAGAGGTGCTGGTTCAGAAGCCAGTGTCCTGTCCCCAGCACTCAGCAGCTCGTGTCACAAGGAGAAAATGTGGAAGGACACTGCTTGCCCCACCTCAGCGCTCAGGGTCCACTCTGAAGCTCACAGAGAAGCGAGGGCAGCAGAGTGCAGTCAGCCAGGCAGGGGACACATCCTGCATGCCACCAGAGCCCCACTGACCTGAGTCTTCGCAAGGACTGCGCACCTGGCTTGACTTTCCTCACTTTCACCACTCACGGCCCAACAGCAGCACAGCCTTTTCTTCACAAGCTTATTTTTCACTTAAACAAAGTATTAATTCATGCCCTGTGTCCTAGAGCAGCTGCGGGAAATGAAAACTGGCCTCCAGTTCACTAATTCCACCAGCACGCCTGCCAGCTCACTCTCTTCTAAAAGGAGGACATCAGGGACACTGTACCGGAGGAAGGCACAGAGGCGGGGGCTCCACGCACCTCAGGGTGCTCCCAGCGCACGGAACTGAGGGGATGTTTCAGTGTAACGAAAGCCTAGCGCTTTCCTTGTGTCTGAGGCAGAGATGGGATTAAAGTAAGAATTGGGGAAGTAGCTAATCTCCCAGCAGTCAATGTGCTTAGTCCACCCAGTGTCTCCTAAGGCCTAACAAGCCATCCAGAGCTTCTTTCATCACCTGTTCAGTCTTTTTCATCCCCACTGCTTTGCCAGAAAGATGAACATTTGAAGGACCTAGGAGAGAGAGCGTCCTTCCTGAATCTTGCTTCTGGGTCACAGCTTCCGAGATGTGGCGTGGCCTGGTGAACTGATGGCCGAGAGGAGGGCACTCCGATGACATGAAGAGGGCGCACTGAAGACAAGATGAGCGGGGGCGACGTCCCGGGCCTTAAACACAGGGAGTGTGGCATCAGGTGCAAGCAGCCGGGCCTGGCCTCCAGTCCCCTCTGAACTTGTCAGCTTTTCTGAAGAGCAGTAGGTAAGGTGCTCGGCCTTGGCCTGTGCGGCGGCTCCTAACTCAGAGCCCTGGGTTGCCCTGTAGCGCCTTCCCTGTGGGTGTCCTCTCCCTTGGCTCTGGAAGTGTCACACCACATCCTCAGCTCACTGACCATTCTCTGGTGGCCTGAGTGAATTCATGTAACTTCTGGAGCCTTGTGAAAAAGAGACCTAGGGTAAGGACACCAGTGGCACCGGGATGCCTCACTCAGGAGGAATCTTCTTAGTCTGATCAAGGGCCAAGCTGTAGCTCTGCCAGTGCTTTCCCGAGTGACCTGGGGGAGCCACTGCCCTTCCTCCAGAGACTCTGCTCTCTCATTTGCAAAAGACAGGCCTGGGCCACGTAATCTCTAATTCCATTGCAAGCGAATATTTGATGATGCCTTTCTTTCTGTGAGAACTGGGAATGAGTGTGTAGCACAGGTTATTCTTAATTTATCTATAAAATTAAGTAGACTACCAGAGAGTGGTCCAGTCCACAGGCAGAAAGGTGATGGTGGACCCGCCCCAGACAGCTTCTCCTGGGGCGCTTAGGAACAAAGAGGGTACGTGTCTTACTCATCAGTTTAAACCCGGCGTCGAACACAGGGGCTGACTGTTAGCAGGCAAGAAGGATTAACCATGGGTTAACCTAATGTCTGGGATTAGCCCAGGAAGGAATGAAAGATGCGAAAGCCAAGCAGACACTTCGGTTGGGTGGATCTGTGCTTTCCTCTATGTGCACACATGTGCATGTGCATGTGCATGTGTGTGCGCCTCTCTGTGTGTACACGTGTATGAGCTCTCCATTCTCAAAGAGCTCACCAGTAACTGAAGGAAAGAGACAACTAGTACTGGGTGCTGAGGGATGTGTAATAAGACTTATCACATATCATTTAGCACCCAGTACTAGTTGTCTCTTTCCTCCACTAACTGGTGAGCTCTTTGTAGATAGAAATCTTATCTCATGCACTGTTGTATTCTGAACATTTAGCCAGAGCCTGGCTGATGGCAAATGCTCAGTAGAGTTTACTGGATGGATGGATGGATGGATGGATGGATGGATGGATGGATGGATGGATGGATGGATGGATGGATGGACAGGTGGATGGATGGATAGATGGACAGATGGATGGATAGATAAATGAATGAGTGGATGAATGCAAGAATAGATGGGTGGATAGACAGGCGGACGGACAGATGGATGGATGGATGGATGGATGGATGGATGGATGGATGGATGGATGGATGGATGGATGGATGGATGGATGGATGGACAGACAGGTGGATGGATGGATAGATGGACAGATGGATGGATAGATAAATGAATGAGTGGATGAATGCAAGAGTAGATGGGTGGATAGACAGGCGGACGGACAGATGGATGGATGGATGGATGAATAGATGGATGGATGGATGGATGGATGGATGGATGGATGGATGGATGGATGCAAGGATGGATGGGTGGATGGACAAGCAGATGGATGGATAGAGGGCTGGCTGGCTGGCTGGCTGGCTGGCTGGCTGGCTGGCTGGATAAATGGATGGGTGAGTGGATGAATGCAAGGATGGATGGGTGGACGGGCAGGCAGACAGACGGATAGATGGACGGATGGACGGACGGACGGACGGATGGAAGGAAGGATGGATGGGTAGATGGATAACAAAGTGGTGATGTGCACTTTGTAAAATAATCTGTGCAGCCTCAGTTCCCATTTGTCCTTTTAAATAAAATAGAAAAAGACAATCATGCATCTTCTTTCCCAGTTTTTTTTTGTGGGGTGGAGCAGGAGAAGAGAATGGAGCAAAAAGAAGGGGAGGAAAGAGAGAGATTGAGATTAAAACTCTAGCAAAGCCCAAGAGTTCTGCCTTTTTCAGTGGGCGTGAGAGCGCTGTGTGTTCAGCATTCATTATAAGCAGGACATCGTGCTCTGGAGAAATAAGAGGGCATAGCTCTGGAATGGGGAAAAAGAAAAGGAGCCTGGAAGGCAACAACAGTTACCATGAAATGAGTTACGCAAGGAAAGAACCTATGTTTTTTATTCTTCCATTAGTAATCATTTAGGATTTTAGTTTTTATGCTTTTAAAGAGACTTAAGTCTTCAGCACAGTTGAGGAGGAGTGGAGCTAATAACAAGCTTAAGCATCAGCCAGGCATTTGGATTTGGGAACAGAGGCAAGGCATGGGATTTCTGCCTCGGTGTGCAAAAGCTTTCTTACTTCCTATGCTGTCACACAAGTCCTCCTAGTTACATCTGTGTTTAGCAGTGGACAAGGAGTTTGGACTAGCTCACTCTAGGTGGGTGTGCATTCAATTCCATGATAAACGAGAGTGGCTACCTGGCGATGCAGGTAAAAAACAGGCTGGAGCAATCGAAGGGCCAGGGCCAAAGGAAAACAAACCAGCAACATGATCCATGGCCTCAGTCACTCCCCAGGAAAGGCTATTTCTGTTCCCCCAATTTCCCCAGTGCCTTTCTTGAGAGCAGTGTTGATTACCAGATAACCAGAGCCTTTGGTTTTTCACAGAATCAACAGCTTGGCAGCCACAAAGTGACAGGCATCAATACTAATCGCACAAGCCTGTCTGTAACTGGGCCCCGGGACAGGTCGTGCTACACCTGCCTGTCCAGGAAATGTCCTCCAGGGCCTCCCCCGTGGAAACCACTAACAACACTTATTAGCCGTTTCCTTGCCTGATAAGTGGTCTGCCTACTCCTGGCTCGCATTATTATATTCCTTTCAGCCTGTGTCCTGAAACCTGATACCTTTGTACATGGGAGGTGTGCAGTCTGCCACTTGACAATGATTTGACATGACACGGTGACAGAAAACAGGGAGAGGGGATGAAAATAAAGGACGAGGGATCCAAGCTGCTGGGCCGGCAGCTCCAGGCAGGGGTGCCCATCAGCACAGATCCCTGTTAGCAGGAGCCCAGGCCCCACCGATGGAACAGTCAGATCACTCACGTCAGAGCTCCATTCGGCTGGGAGATATCAATCTTCCTTTGCTGGCCAAGGCCCTGTGCAGAATTACAGTGGGTTCTTCACCTGCGCTTCTGAGTTCAACGTGACTCAACTCCTACCCTTCACCTCTCACTTCTATTCCCCTAGCACCTCATTTATCTTTTTGTGCCTATTTCCTAGGCCTCTGTGACTACACTCAGAGCTGTCACGGGGTTGGTGGACATATATGCTGAATTGCCATAGCAACCACGTGTTAATGCTACATTCATTCAAGAGACTATCCAGGGTGTGAAGGGGAGAGGGGGTCGATGTCAGAGCCTTCAACCCCCGGGAGCCCCTACACAGGCACAGTGTGGAGATGGCAAAGGAATAATCATGGCCTGTGACTAATGAGCAGTGGCCGCAGACAAGTGGCAAGTCAAACCTGGGCCTCAGCTATAAAGTAAACAAGGTAGACTAGACCACGGATCTTGAGACCTTCTGTTGTTATGTTTACAATAAAACTTTTTAGTTAAATGGTACTTAGTTAAGTGATTGGACCCCAGTATATAAAAGAAGTGAAAGCAGAGTTGACTGAGTCGCCCACATATTTCGCTTCCACAGCTGACACATCTCTTTGGAATGCTAGAGCTCCGCAGAGCTCAGCGTGAACACCATAGAACAGATCATTTCTAAGTTGCCTTCTACCCAAATGTTGTGCGGGGAAGGCATAGGGGACAGGGAACTTGGGGGGCTGAGCGGGGGCTAGTACCCTGTTGGAATTATCTTCTCTTTCCCATTTTGTTTTCTCTTGCCAGCAGCGGCCCCAGAGCTCTCTGGAGGACTATGGGCAGATGGCATAGGAGAGGTGGAGGGTGTGAGTGGGGCCCCCGGTCACCCTCAATGAGGTTGAAAAGCTCAGCTTTCACCTTTACACATATTGCACTGGAAATAGAGAAGGGGGTTCTGAGAACAACCAGCCTAGACTCAAGTTTTACAAGAGGAAGTTAGGTACCAGAAATACTTACCAGTTTATTTAATATATTTAGAACCTATTGTCTCTTTATTGTCACCACAGCCACCACCACTACCACCACCAATGACTAATACGAGGCAGGTACCGGCGGTCATCAGCTGGGGATGGTAGTAACAGGTAACATGGGTAATATCTTGTTAAGTGCTATTCTAAGAATGTTGCATTTACAACAGCCCAAGGGGAAGGTACTGTGATTCCCCCTTATAAAAATGAGGAAACTGAGGCACAGGAAAGTCCCTTTCTTAAGCCCCAGAGTCGGTAAGTGGAAGGGCTGGGATATGGACCCGTGCGGTCTGACTCTGAAGTCTGCGCTCTTAACGCCATTGCCGCCCAGGAAAGAAGGCCGCAGAGGAGAGAGGGGAGACCTGGAGCTATGCGGCTCCGCAAACTGTGAAGTCAGCAGAGTTGTAGTTCACTGGCATAAAGCTCCCAGTATAGACGCTTTTTTGCATCTACGCCCCTTTCTGTATCACACCACCTTCAACATGTAAATCTACTCCCCCCAGACACCTGGTTATTATGTTGCCTATTCAGGAAATATTTAGGTCCTTTTATCACCTGATGTAAATAACTGATAACAGTTTAATCTGCTTTCCCTGGGAGAGCTGTGTTTTTTACCAGCAACCAAAGCCTTGAACCAAAGAGATGAAGCTGCTTGTAAACTTTCAATGCCAGCCTGTGACTCAGGATTATGGATTCCTGAATCATCAGTCTCCCTAGTGCCCCTGAGATCTATTCCGTGGTTTTGAATTCATTGGGGAAACCTGTCCGAATGGGAAATGGATACCATCTCTACTCCAGATACCGCTCAAAGGAAGAAACAACAGAAAGCTTTGGCCTTCGACCTGCAGGGAGCGTGAGGGGTTGCAGGACAATGAGGGGGCTGAAATCACTTAACGACCCCATCTGAAACCATATTCTGCATGCCACTCCCGGGTCATCCGTGGGTTAACATTTCCTCTGAACATTCAAGCTCCTTCGAGTTATTTATTTATGTTTGGTCTTTTCTTTTACAGGGTAGAGAAAATGGAAGGAAAATAACGCCCCCTTCCCCCAAAGCCTTCCTAGGAGGAAATGGTAGAGCTTGATGAGTCAGGAACCCAGCTCTCACTTCCAGCTCCTCTCTCCCGGCCGGGAGAAATCACTCAGCACCCATAATGAGAGGATGCGGAGGCTAATTTTACCCCATAAATCATAAGGCTAACACTGTGACTAAAAAGTGATGCCATCAGCTCCTTTCTCTTCAAGGCCGTTAGATCTTAGTCAATTACTCACGAACAGAGATTTAAAGACTTCAGGAGCCCCTTTGCCAACAAAAGATGCTATTAGCGTTCTTTCCCCTCGGAAAGATTCTCCAGCACCCCTGCAAGGCGCTCCGCTATTATCTCAGCACTTACAGGGAGGCTGTTTGCAAGGGAGCAGCAATTAACAAGGCCGGGCTAACGGAAGCCCCGGCCGGGAACCCTCCCAGTGATGCCGCCAACACTCCCGGGGTCCCCTAATGCAAGAGGAAATGGGGAAGCACACAGAAATAGGGGAAAATATACCTTATTTCCGACACATTTCTCAAGCTGTTTAAATAGGAAAACAAAGTCCTTCCAGGCTACAAGTTTCCAGCTGTTATGATATCATAAGATAAATTTACGGCTAGAGAAACAGCATGTTTGCTTTTATAAAGTATGGAAGTATAAATGTTCCAAGCGTTAAAACTGTCCAAACAAATTAATTCAAGTAAAAATAGTTGTCTCCAATCTGGTTCTCTCGCGTTCGCTTGCTTTTTATAGAGCCCGTGGGCAGGCCTCGCGCAGGGCCCGAGAGGAGGGAAAGTGAGCTTGCATCTCAGCAGGAGCCCCTCCTGCACCTGGAAACTCAAGGAGCCCCCAGCAGGGCAGTCAGGTGGTGCGGCCCAGGCCCCCACTGCTGCTCTGCTCATTAAAATCTTAATTTAGCCTCTTCGCCAGGGAAGAAAGACTGTGCGAGGGGCTGGGGCTGGAAACCCTGCGGTATGCTCCCGTTTTGGCTGTTCGTCGTGAGCTAAAATGAAGAAAGAGTTTCTTTCCTCAGTGACTTTGAAAAGAATAGAGTGGTGATTAACAGCAATCTTTTTTTTAATGAAACGCAACCCGTCATCGCTGTCATCTCCTGGCCATCCTCGCGGTACGCGCCGCCCCGACAGGAGGAATAATAATGGTCATACATCACTGCTCTGCACGTCCAACCATCTAAATCTTCCCCCGCTGCAGCCTCTGAGACTCAATTACTTTATTGACATGCAATCTTCATAAGGGGAGAAATATTGTGCATGTAAGGTCACTTGGTTATGAAGACATATTATCATATTATCTGCATGAGGGTTGCAGGGCTAAGACCTGACAGAGCTAATTATAATGGTACATGATCGAAAGCTCAGTACACATTACTCGCTTGGCTGCGCGAAAGGTGAGGTAAGTCCATGACATCACGGGTGTTTGAAAAAATAATGCAACTTTGGCCGGGAGAATGTAACTTTCTTTTTTAACTCCCTATATTTTTACTCTTGGGTGTTCCTGGACAATGAAAAAAAAAGTCAGTGGATTCCTCAGCTCCCAGGGAAAGAAGACGGTGTGCATGTGCGTATGTGTGCATGGGTGTGTGATTGTCATGGTTAGTCCCCCGTCTAATACCACGTTTCAGTCCATTTCCCAGCAAGTGAAATGAGAAGAACTGGAGGGAGAAAGGTAAAGGGATACAAATGGGTCAATTTGATAACAGAGTAAAACTTCCCCTCACCCTCAATTAACCCCTTCTCAGATCCTTGCCCTTTTCCTCTTACTCTCCTGGCAGGGCCTCGTCTTGCTAAGATTTAGTGCTCCTGAACGTGGTTTCTTTGTTCAGACATATCAGGTCATTTAGGCGTTCCCATCAGACACGTGCGAGGAGCTTCAGGTGTTGCTAAGAAACACGGCTAGTCAGTCACTCTCATCTCGGTACCCTCAGCCCGTCTGACATCTGCATTCACACCAGGTGTGTCTCATGTGGAGATGCTGGAATGGGGAGGTCTGGTGGCAATTTTGTAAGAAAGGAGCCTCAAGGAAAGAAACCTGGACCAAGTCCCGAGTTTTCCAGCTTTCCCACAGTTAACATGGGGCCCGGAAGGAAAACTGGGGTGCATGGATCTATGATGAGCCATCAGGAAGTCAGAATCAAGTCACCCTCCATGGACGGGTCGGGCCAGCCTCTGATCTTAAGCTCTGGATACATATTCTATGTTGGAAGGGGTTTATGAGCTTTTAAAGTAGAGTTGAGAAGCCATTCAAGACATCACTACATCTAAAGTGGGCTGACTCTTAGGCGCTCTCTCTCTCAGCAAGGAACTAATTCAATAAAGTGGAAGAAACATCTAAAGCCTTCTAAACTCCAGAAATGGCATTAATCTTACAAGACGAGTGCTTTGGGTCAGACGAAAGCAGCAGAGAGCAGAACAAGAGATTGAGGTCGCCTTAATTCTCTCTTATTTAGTACTCTAGTAACTCAAACTTCTGATGTTAATACCTCAAAAATAAAGGTAACAAAGCCACAAGGGCATCCATACCTTTGTGAATTGGAGACTCTATTGCGCATAACATGATGTGGACATTAAGTAAATTTGATGGTGATCCATATGCAGTAGAAATGGTAACTCTTTGGACTGGCGACTTAGGATTGGAGAGCATGGCATCTCCACCTCCAGCATCTCAAATGCCTTGTTGAAATTGGGAGGTGCATAAAGTACCCATTGAGATCCAAAATTACTAACTGAGATCAACATATATGGTCGGCAGAAAGGGAGTTAAAATTATATGGTCAATTTCACAAAGGTTTAGGGATTCAAAATCTACTCCTGACTCAACCACCCATAATACTTGCTATAGCTTCTTAACCTAGGCACAATCTATCTTTATATCTTGGAGAAAGTACTTAGGAGAGACAGTAAAGTATTGTGAAAAGACTGGGCTATTGCCTAATGAACAAACTGGGTTGGAAATCTGGTCACATCATTTATTGGCTTTATGATCTTGAGGAAATTCTTTGCATTCTGTGCCTCAATGAATAATGATATTATCTACCTCAAAAGATAATTAAATGAAAAAGAAATAAAAGCAAAGACATTCTGTAAACAAAATACACTGGGGAAATGGCAGTCATTGCTCCTGTTTCAGTCCTACCTGTTTTAAACTGTTATGCAGGTCAATGATGTAATTAAATATAGGCTGAAAAGTAAAACCCGACATGAGCATAATATATGACTACAATTCACAGATCAGCAGACCAGATTCTCAAATATGAGAGCTCTGTGAATTTTCAGTGTCTAAAATCACACTCATTAGAAAGTGGCTGGCCATCCAGAGTCATTGATGCTGTCTCAGAAAACAGAAAAGAATGCTGTGATGGCACATGATATACTGGAGAAGGGAGTCACAGAAAATCAGAAGACAACTCCATACAGGTGAACCAGGAACTGGGATCACAAATGAACCCACCTGGTTATCAACTCCACATACCTGTCCTCACAGTCACTCACAGGGTTTGAGACCAACAGTCTGGAGAGGAAACTAATTTCTCCATTTTTGAAATAAGGCACACTATGTAACATCTTCCCTCCTAGCCTAGAAGTCAGGAGACCCCAGGTCCATTGGTCTTGGACACATCTAGGAAAGTGATTTCCAATGGTTGGTTTCCTGCAATACCTCCTCATTTGATTAAAATCCACTGTCTAAGAAAAGCAGACACTAGAGCAATGGGAACAGCCATTCTAGTAAAGTTAGGGCATGGGATTTTGATATACGTTAAAAACAAACAATACATCTACTGATGGGCACTTGTACTCTTTCCACATCTTAGCTATTGTAAATAACACTGCTATGAACGTGCCCATCAGTAGATGAATAGATTAAAAACTGTGGTACATTTACACCATGGAATATTATGCAGCTGTAAAAGAAGGATCTCTTACCCTTTGAGACAGCATGGAGGGATCTAGAGAGTATTATGCTAAGCGAAATAAGCCAGTCAGAGAAAGACAAGCATTACATGATCTCGCTTATATGTAGAATCTAATGAACAAAATAAACTTACCAAAAAATAGATCCAGAGATATTGAAGAATGAGACAGGCTGATGTATTTCAGAGACAAATTAATCAAAGAACTTATATGCATATATGCATAACCCATTGTCAGACAATAGTGTAGAGAAGGCCTGGGGAGGAGGTGGGAGCAAGGTGGAGGGGGTCAATGGGGGGAAAAAGAGGGTATCTGTAATACTTTCAACAATAAAGATTGAAAAAAACATTAACTAAAATCTACTAATGAACAGCAGAAGTGAAAGTTTTCAACAGTGCTATTCATTTTACGAAGAGCTTCGCACTCATTAATTCTTAATTATTTTATTTAAAGTTCTTTGTGGCAGCTGAAAGGTCACTCAAGAATTACGTGCATTATTTCATACAATACTCCCAATAACCTTATGAAATGAGCATTACTGTAGTCCCTATTTTGTTGTTGAAGAAATTAAGGCTAAGAGACGTCAAATGAATTTATCTGGGTCAAACAGTGAAGAAACAGCTAAATTTTACATTTTTTAAAACCCCCTGTCTTTAGGAAGTTTTGAATCCTGGCTTTATAGCAGGAAATAGAAGAATTTTACCCTTTTTGCCTTTTGAACATTATGGGTGGAACAGGTTATCACTTTCTCACAGGACTTCGGGTTTGCCAAGCAGGTGGGCAGTGTTGAGCTGGATGGTGAAATTCTTAGCTCACTGCAGAGGCTCAGAAGCGCAAGCCCCTTTTCACACGAGGCAGCAACGTGCCGTAAATGCACTGGAAAGAGCAAGAGTTACAAAGGGGAGATCCAAGGACGAAGCTGACTGGTGTGGGTAGACGGCCCCATGGCATTACTGAGAGCCAAGCCAACAGCAGCAACTGCGGCACTTCTGTTCTGTCATAGATATTTCTGTCAAGGGCTTGCAGCCTCCAGAACAGCTCTATCAATAAAACACAGGTATTCCTCAGCAAGACGTTCACCTTAAGAATTAATACTTTGTTATCAAGATTTTTTTGACAATGACCCAAGAGTAAAACATGCACTAGGGCCCTGAGTACAAAGAGGCTTAACTTTATAATTAGACAGACTGAGGAGAGAAAGCAGTAGAGCTGGGTTTCTCTCTCTCTCTCTCTCTCTCTCTCTCTCTCTCTCTCTCTCTCTCTGTGTGTGTGTGTGTGTGTGTGTGTGTGTGTGTGTGTGTGTGTGTGTGTGTGAGATCCTGGTTATTTAGTTTAATCATTTATCCTCAATTTCAAGGCCTATAAAATGTGAATAAAATATATATTTTTAAATATACCTTAATGATTTCCGAGAAAGGAACGGAGAGGGAGAGAAAGAGAGAGAAACATCAATGATGAGAGAGTCACTGATCGGCTGCCTCCTGCACGCCCCCCACTGGGGATGGAGCCCGCAACCCGGCATGTGCCCTGACCGGGCATCGAACCTCAGTTTCCTGGATCCCAGGTCGATGATCGTCCACTGGGCTACACCCAGCAGGGCTGAATAAAATGATTTCATGAGCGAGGTAGACAAGCTGGTCGTAGACCAACTCTCACTGAGATTAAAAAAACACTAATGCTGAACAACTGTGTGTGGAAAATTGTATGTGAAGCCCCCAGAGAGGCAGCGAGGACCTGGCGGGGAAGGTGCTGGAGAGAAAGGCAGCCGAGGGGGTGGAGGCAGAGGCGTGGGCCCAGCGTCAGCGCCGCCGTCGCCCGAGGCAGCGTTCAGCCCTGAAGCTGCATTCCGGCGCTGAGAAGCTGACCCCCGCGTCAGTCGCACAGGCCTCGGGGCAGAGTTAGATTTAACGTGCGCCACGGAGAAGGGGCATCGGCAGGCACCCTGGGCTTTCAGCTGGGCCTCTGAAGAGCTAAGTCCCAGGTGGAAGTGGCTGGAAACAGATCTGCCTCCCCAGAGTCTGTAACCCGGCTTCTCGCTTGCTCCAGCACTGGCCGGGTTGGGGTGATTTTTCCCTGCCCTCCCAAAGACAAAATTAATCCTCTCAGAAGGAAAATGACAACATTGAGGGCCTAAAACTTCCTCCATTTTTGCACTCAGCGTCAGGTATTCTACAAAAAATATGTGGCATAACAAGAGACAAGGTCAGATGCCCCCAAATCTAGAAAAATAAATAAAAGGTACAGAGATAACAGAGGTCCAGAGACTGGCGTTATTAGCCATGGACGCGAACATATCCATCACATATATTTTAAAGATGTGGAGGACGACATGAAAAAATTTACAAAGAATATAAAACTATAAAACAGAATCCAATGAAAACTCGAGGCTGAGACATATAATAGCGTAGACTGCGGATTCCACTGAAGTATTAACAGATCGGACACAACTAAAGTGATGATTTGAAAAGTACAGGATGGGTCAAAAGGAACCTATATTAAATGTCGGCTAAGAGGTCACAGTTTTAAATGTTAAACAGCTTGTATACCTCAATTAAAAACAATTTTACAGTGAATTAAAAATATGATGTGCTGCTTAGAAGGAACATCTGCAAGAATTCAGAGAATTTCAAAGTAAAGGAATGGAAGAAGTAACAAAGGCACAAGCCATAAGAGAAGGTGAGTGTATATAAATATCAAATAAATGAAACATTAAAGCAAGAAGCATCACTAAAAATAAAGAGGGGAAGTTCTGTAATAATAAAAGAGTCAGTTGTTCAGGAAGATAAAAAAATTTTAAATTTATATACATCAAATAAGTAAAAATACACAAAGCAAAAAACGACAGAACTAAAGAGTAAAAAAGGACAACTTGACAATCATCGTGGGAAGTTTCAAAAGACCTCTTAGTAAGTGGAAGAAGCCGGTGAAAAACATCAGGAGCTATGTAAAATATTTGAGCAGCACAATTAAGAAGCGTGATCACACACACACACACACCACACACACACACACACACACACACACACACACACCTAAACATACAAGTGAAGAATGTTGCACATAAAATTGCCGACATTACACAATACAAAACATCCACGCAAATTAAACATATGTCAGGCTATAAATCAAGTGTGTAATTATTTACAAAAGATAACTGAGAAATGTCTAAGCATTTATAAATTAAGCAATGTACTTCAAGTAATTCAAGGGTCAAAAAAATCACAATGCAAATTAGAAAAACTCTTGAACTAAATGGCTATAAAAATATGACAAAAACCTTGCAGGATACAGCTAATACCAAGCTTAGAGGGACAGTCGTATCCTCAAATGCATATGTAAGAAAAGAAGAAAGGCAAAAAAATAAAAGTAAAAATAAATAAAAAAATTAAAATCACTGATCAAATTATCTTAAGGATGTAAAGAACAGCAAATAAGACCCAAAGTAGAAGAAAGTAGTTTTAAAAAGCAAAACATAATAAAGTAAATAAAACATACATTGAAATGATCAACAAAGCCAATATTTGTTTTCTGAGAGAATGTATAAAATGAGAAATTCTGGGGCGAGAGTAGGGGTTAGACTCTGAAAAAGGAAAACAGGGAAGATGCCAAATTATAATGTCAGAAATGAGAAAAGGGGCATCAGTACGATTCTGAGGAAACTAGATAAGAGGGTGTTCTGAATAATTTTATGCAAATAAACTGACATTTAAATCCAATTTTAAAAATCCTTGAAAAGTGTAGCTTACCAAAACACACCAAAAAAATAGAATAGTCCTATATCTTAAAGTAATTAAATCTGTAATGAAGTTTTCTCAAAGAAAACTCCAGGTTTAGATTATTTCAGCCATGAATTTTTTCAAATACTTAAGAAAGAATCATACCAATTTAAAATGAAGCCTTCCAGAGAATAGATGAAAGGGGAAATTTCCCAACTTCTTTCCTGAAGCTAGCAAAAATCTGTTATTAACATTAGACAAAAACATTATAAGAAATAAAAATCTTAGGACAACTATTCTCATAAACAGAGATTTAAAATTCATAAACATTAGCAAATAAATTGGGTATGCATCTATGTGTTTATGCGTATTAATATAACACCATCAACTTGGGCAAATTCCAGGAATGCAAATTGCTTTAATGTTTAAAATCAATATAATTCATCAAAAAAATGAGAAGACAAGCATAGACTGAGAGATAATACATGCAAAAGACATCAGATAAAGGACTATTGTGAAAAAATATACAAGGAACCCTTAAAACTGAACAATAAGAAAAGGAACAATTCTGTTTAAAAATGGGCCAAAGACCTGAACAGACACCTCACCAAAGAAGGTGTACAAATGGTAAGTAAGCATATGAAAAGGTGTTCATCATATGTCAGCAGGAAATTACAAATTAACACAATGAGATGCCACCATACACCTCGCAGAATGGCCAAAATCCAAAACACTGACCACAAATGCGGACAAGCACAGGAGCAACAGGCGCTCCCCTCATTCGTTGCCAGGGGGAGTGCAAAGTGGTCGGGCCGCTTTAAAATAAAGGTTGGTGGTTTCTTACAAACTAACTGCACTCCTGCCATACGACCCAGCAGTCATACGCCTTGGTATTTACCCAAATGAGGTGAAAACTATGTCCGCGTAAAAACCTACATTAAGATGTTTATAGAAGCTTTATTCATAATTGCCAAAAGGTCAAAGCAATCAAGATGCCCTTCAGGAGGTGAACGGACAAATTGTGGTGCATCCAGATAGTGGAAAATTATTCAGGGCTAAAAAGAAATGAACTTCAAGCCATGAAAAGACACGGAGGAACCTTAAATGCATATTACAACTTGAAAGAAACTGATCTGATAAAGCTACCTATTGTGTGACTCTAACTGTATGATATTCTTATAAAGACAAAACTATAGAGGCGGTAAAAAGATCAGTGGCTGCTAGGAGTTGTAGGAAGAGAGGAATAAATAGAGGGAGTGAAGATGATTTTTAGGGCAGTGAAACTATTCTGTATGATACTCTAATGGTAAATATAGGCCATTATTATATTTGTCAAAATCCATAGAATGTACACCAAAAATGAACCCCATGTAAACTATGAATTTTGGGTGGTGATGTGCAGGTTCATCATTTGTAATAAATGCACCCCTCTGGTGGGGGGTTTTGATAGTGGGAGAGGCATGTGTGTGGACAGGGAGTATATGGAAACACTGTACTTCTTGCTCAGTTCTGCTGTGAGCCTAAAACTGCTCTAAAAATAAAGTCTATTGAAAAATCAATATAATTCATTATATTAATAGAATAAAACAGGAAAATCAAATGAGCATCTAAGCAGATGCACACAAAAATTTGATATTTGACAAAATTCTATACTCACTGGGGTTAGCTCTTAACAAAATAGAAATAGAAGATTTTCCTAGCTGATTAAGAGTAGCTATAGAGCCTGGCTCCCACACCTGCGTAGCTCTACTCCCCAGCCACTCACAATATGGTTTTTACATCTATGGGTTTAATAACCACTTTACAAGTTTTAAAAAAATGTAGCTATAGGAATAATAAATCAATCATTAAAGCCAGTAGTAAAATTAAAAGCTGAGACTTAAAACAAGACAAAGATATTTTTCAAAACCATTTTTATTCAATATTGTATGGGATGTCTTAGCTAATGCTATACAGCAAGAAGATAAAGAAAAGGTAAAGGATTATAAAAAAAGAAATAATTATTTACAGAATGTGAGATTTTGTATATAGACAATCAAAAGACTGCAAATTCTTAGAGTAAACAAATAAATTTAGTAAGGCTTCTGGCTTCAAGATCACTATATGAAAACTCTTTCTGTGTCTATGTACTAGCACCAAAAAATAAATAAAATAAATTACAGTGAAAATGAAAAGCAAATGAAATTTGAAGATATCATATACTAGAGATAAGTCTATTGAAATATATGTAAGACCTCTTCACACAAACACACACATGCACTATAAAATCTTTTTGAGGTAAACAAAATAAGACCTAAGTAAGTGGAAGGATATCCCCATGGTCGTGGACTAGAAGACATCATATTCTAAACAGGTCAATTCTTCAGAGATTGCCCTATAGATTCAAAGCAATTGCAATCAAAATCCCAAAAGTTGTTTTTAAATTGTTGCTGTTATTAGAACAGATCAACTATTTCTAAAATTTGAAAGGAGATGCAAAGGGCCAAGAATAACCAACATAAGATTGCTACATGACTAGGTATTGGGCCTTATTACAAACCTGTAGTAATTAAAAGATTGTGACACTGACTCAGAAGAGACAAATATGTGAATGAAACTGAATGGAATAAACTCACATATAGGAAGACAATTAGTTTATAACAAAAGCAGTGAGGAATGGAAGATCTTTTCAGATAGTCTCATGAAAAATTAATTATTGACCCCATACCTCACACCATACATGAAAATACATGTCAGATGTATTATAGTTCTAAATATGAAGACAAAATATAAGGCATTTTAAAGCTAATATAAAAAATACTTTTGTGACCTTTGAGTAGACAAAAGTTGCTCAAATAAGGCTCCAAAAGCACTAACCATAAAGAAAAAGGCTGAGGCATGGGGTTCCAACATTAAGAGACTGAAAAATAACAAAATAACAAATGCTTTATTTTTCCATTTATGTAAAACTCAAAAGCAAACAAAACTGATCTATGGTGTTATATCTAACGTCCAGAATATCTAATGTCTCAGGACCCAGGAGAGGTTTTCTTGGGTAGCAGTAATATTGTAATTTTAATCTGTATAACGATACCTTGTAATAATTTATGAAGTCATCCACTATGACTTGTGCATTTTCTTCATGTCAGAGTTCACTTTAGAAATTTATTTAAAATAAATTAATTAGCAAGTGAATACAAAGTATATAGCACAGTGTTTAGAACTTTTTCCCTTTACAGCTGGAAGACTGACGAGCAGCTGAAGGACATGCTAATAAAATAGATATGAAACAGCAATTTCACCATTTTGCCTCGTGCTGATCAGAAAGAATGATTTAGAGAAGAATTAGTTTAAAAATATATATCAAGCAGGTGTGACCCAGGCTGTGAATGAGATAGACAGGGCTACTAAATTGTATCCAGGGAGATCAAATCGTTGATGCAATCTGTATTTTCCCAGCTAATCCCACTAAGCCGTTGAAAAACACGTTATGTTACCAAAATTAACCTGCAGAAAGAAGTCAGGCAAGTAGAAAACACAGCGATGAGATTACCCTTGTCCAGTTCATTAGAAAGTGAAACATTTGTGACCCAGGAGATGCACTGTGCCTCCTCCATGGTGTGTAGTGCTTAATTACTATATTGTAACTGCTAAAATAGAGAAACATGTAAGTAGACAGTACAAACACGCACCTGCACCACATACACACACACATGCAATATACAAATCCACTCACATACATGTACCTTTCCTCAATTATTTCCTAACTACAAGCCAACTGGGTGCATGTTTGAGGACTGGGGAAATGAGCCAGGAAAGGAGAAACAGACGTGCAGATTCTGGCACAATGGCAGAATATTATTATGAGTATTTGATTTACATATCAGGGATTGTTAACCTCCGCAACATCCTTGAACTTGCATATCAAAATTGTCAGTCCTTGACCCTCCGCAGATCATAATCACTGGCTAAGAATTTTTAACCAAATTATTTTAACAATTTTCTAAATTATTCAATTTATATTTAATAAGACCTCAGCGCCTGCTCCAGGTCCTGGGCTTATAGAATTGCAATGTCCTTACAGGAATGTTGGAAGAGCACTTTTTTTCTCATTGGGATGGGCCAGTACACAGCTTTACAGCAGAGCTTTGGAACAAAGAAGCGACCACTCATGTGATCCAATAGAGATGAAGGGCGGTCCCCATATGGTCACATGACCATATAAAATTAATAACATACTCTCACAAACATGATCTTCTTTGAATCTCATAACTGCCCTGTGAAAGACGGAGCGTGGTTGACAATATCTTCTTATAAAGATCAGGACAATGAAGCTCAGAGAAGTTAAATGACTTGCCCAAGGCTACAAATAAGTGGTAAAGCTAAAATTGAAGCACTCACTTTAAATCTCTGGAAAAGTTGATATATTTCCAGGAGACCCTCACCAGAGATGGCAAAGCAGGATTGCATGGGGCACTCCATTCCACGCCAGAGCAAGGGTCACTTGTGGACCTACATGCAGAGAGCCATAAATCTGCGCTTTCTGAGACCTCCCTCCTGGCCCTGCCTCCCAGAGTCCCACTGTATTAGCTTCATGTCTCATCCCTGGTGATGCCACCATCAAATGGTTGAAGGTGCTTTGTGTGTGCCTTGCCCTGAGCCTCAGTATTTATCTGACCTGGTTCAGAGGGGCTACCCCACTGTGTCATGACGGCGAGGCCCAGGCTTGATACTACAATGTGATGCAGAGAACAGGAAGCTCCCAGAGCCCTCCTAGAACCTGCTTCACAAAATGTGTGTGGGCTGAATAAAAACCTACTCTGATGTCTCCCTGTCCACAGCACCAGGCTGGCATGGCGCTGCAGCTGGATTTAGGATTCCTCAAGAAACACTCTCAGAACACGACACTGAGTCAGCCTGTGTTGGCGCATCTCATGCACGTGGGAGCCTGTGGTGTGCTGAGCTGTGATGTGCACTAAAGGACAGTCAGGCTGACAGAGTGTGGGAAGCATATGGCAGGGGTGGGGCCCATAGCTGTATCAGGAATGCACGCACATATGGTGATGAAACATCCATACTCTTTCTGGAAAAACGTGTGTGCACACACACACGCACCCCAACCGAGATCAGAGAATGTTAACATGGAAACATGTATTGGATAATCTCTAGCAACACCCTAATTTTATAAAAGGAACTGAAGCTCAGTATGTATGGAACAGAATATATTGTAGATCACAAAGACAAACCCAAGAAGTAGAATCTAAGACTCCTTGTTCCCACTCTAAAGCTCTTTCCTTGATACCAACCTACTGCTCAAAAACTGGCAGCCCTCAGTTGTATCTCCCTTTCTGAAATGGAACTAAAGATCTTTTGGGCAGAATATCCCTATGGCAGGTCATAAAATGTCCCTAAAGACATGAGAGAGAAGAATCAGACCCTTGACTGTCTATATGTGAACCCCTGGCACTAAAACTCAAATGGAGCCTCAGGAAGTTCAGAAAGGAGCAGAAATTAGTCATCTTTGGAAAACCAGAGGGACCTCAGACCAGGCTCTTGGATACGTGAACAACTGTTCCCTCCAGCAAAGAAATAAGGTTAATGCAAAGTCAGAGACACACGGAGCCCTTGTACCCCTCCTCCCACATGCTCCCAGGAGGGAAGGTCCTGGATTGCAGCAAAAGAGAGGTGGTAGATTTTACACGTCTTGTTGGATTCCTTCAGACCCACAGCCAAAGAACCAAGGGCTTATAGAGTCTCCTTTTTTCTGACTCTGCTGCATAACTCCAGATGCTAGGCCTCGCGGCACAACCCTAAAGTCTTCAAACCAAATATGAGACTGTTTTCCCAGCCGCTTTCCTATGCTGGTAAGCATATGCCCCTGGTTTCCCACCCAGGCTGGTGATTTAACAATGACCTCAGAAGCCCTCTCTGGCATCCACTGCCGATTAACCTAAGTGACAATTTTAAGGTACCCGTGGGTGGGGTAACCAGAGGAACCATGTCTAAACCAGTTTTTCCAGGGTCGCCTGCCTTAGACACAGAGAGAAGTAAACTCTGCCCTTCTCTCTGCTCCTCAGACCCTCCGGTGCCCTCTCAGGGCCCTCCTGTTACGGCCTCCTCAAGGACTGCCGTCCACGGCGCTCTTGCCTGGACTATAAGTCCATCTCCTGCCTGCGCTCCAGTTAAAGCATATGGTGGGTGGTAAGCTGCGAGAGGGGCCTCTCCTTGGGCATACTATCCCTGAGATTCGGACGTCTCCAGCGAGCTCTTAATCTTTCAGAATCCAGATCAACTGCCAAGCCTTCCACACAGCTTCCCTCAGCTCACAGCAGGGAGACCCACAGCCCCAAGCTCACACTCGTGCGGTGCAGCGCCCACACCGCGCTACACTGCTGCGTCGCTCCCAGCATATACCCAGCTCCCCCGCACACCAAATGGGTTTCTCTCTTTGTCTTTCAGTCTTCAGCCCAGGCCTAGAGCTTCATAGGACTGTAGTAAAGACCAGGTGGGTGGGGGGGTGGGTGGAAGGAAAGAAAGAAAGAAAGAAAGAAAGAAAGAAAGAAAGAAAGAAAGAAAGAAAGAAAGAAAGAAAGAAAGAAAGAAAGAAAGAAAGAAAGAAAGAAAGAAAGAAAGAAAGAAAGAAAGAAAGAAAGAAAGAAAGAAAGAAAGAAAGAGAATCCTGAGAAAAGAGCAGGGATGTGAAGAGAAGGAGAGGGAGCAGACAGGTCTGAGAACTCAGAGAGGAGCTGAAAGCTGAGGGACGGCTGAGCGCAGGGTGGTCATCAGGCTTCACAGCAGGGGCTGGGCAGAGGACGCTGGATCGCCAAGCCCAAGAGCTGGATCGCCAAGCCCAAGAGCTGGATCGCCAAGCCCAAGAGCTGGATCGCCAAGCCCAAGAGCTGGATGGCCAAGCCCAAGAGCCGGATCGCCAAGCCCAAGAGCTGGATCACCAAGCCCAAGAGCTGGATCGCCAAGCCCAAGAGCTGGATGGCCAAGCCCAAGAGCCGGATCGCCAAGCCCAAGAGCTGGATCACCAAGCCCAAGAGCTGGATCACCAAGCCCAAGAGCTGGATGGCCAAGCCCAAGAGCTGGATGGCCAAGCCCAAGAGCAGTTGCAAATTGAAAGATGAGGACAGAAGTCCGGTTCTGAGGAGTGAAGTCAGGGAAGGAGAGAGAGAGGCAACTGAGAGGAAAGAAAGCCAACAAGTCTAAGTTGCTCTTTCGACAGTAAAACAAAGGAGGTGGCCTGAGAGACAGAGAAAGAAGGAAACTGGGGGGAAATACTTTCAGGCAGAAGAGAGGGAGAATGTCTGTGGGCCCCAGGGCATCACCAGAGTATCAAACGCACTGAATGGAGACTGTGGAAGTTCAGAGTCTTATTAGACTAGGGGTGTAGACTCATTCCCTGCTCAGCTTCTCCCCGCCTTTCCCCCGAATAGCTAATCTGCTGCACTGTAACCTCATGAGGGCACTTGCCTATATTTATAGAGTCACAGGCCATCTTCTCCCCTAGAAAAATGCAGAGTCATCTAAAGAAAGGGACAGGACTTCTGCTTTTGTGTCCCTCCCTGACAACCACAAACTGTTGAGTATAAAGCTACGTGTAAACTGACTGTGCTCCAAAAATCTATGACATGCAGGCTGACTGGCTGACTGTACCCATGAATCAGAGAACAGATGGGGTGTGAGCCTTCCTCCCTGAGCTCTGACCTCAGAAGACACCACCATGCTTATAAAGTACATGAAGGCTATGGACCTCCTCCTACCTAGAAGCAGGGGGAAAGATCAAAGGACACCCCAAGACTTGTCAGGCCAAGGATTACACAATTTGGGGAGCAAACCACATGCTAGATAGCCACAAGCACCTTATTCAACCATTACTCCAAAACAAAATAAGATTTCATTTCTTTTGCTCATACACTAGGGTTGGATTTTTAATTCCAGGCCTCCAGCTGGTGAGTCAAACAAAAATTGGGAAATGTTCAAAATTTCGAGAGAAACTCAAAGGGCAATTTGGTCTCATCAAAACAAAACTAAGCCATTGGCAAACAGAGGCTGGTGACCTGTGAGTGCACCAGGAGGCATCGCAATGGTGCTCTAAGATTCTGCAAACAGTCTCTGTTCCCCAGTGGATCTCTCACCGCGTGGGGCTCAGAGCTCCCATCTGCTTTCCATCACTGTTCCCGCTATTGCTCTCCGGCGGAGCTCCGCCCTGGTTACATTTTTATGCCTCCAGCGTGGTCCACCCCGACAGAGAGCACAGGGAGGCCTGGCGAAGTCCCCCAGCCTGGCGTTGAGTCCCAGGAAGCATGCGCCCTGCCAGGGGCATGGCTCCACTCCCTGCCAGGGCACCCTCACGTGTTGCTTCTCTCGGCCTCCACTCACCGCTCCCGGAGAACAGAGCAGCAGCGTTGTACTGAACGTGCTCTGAGATCCCACGATGCTCTGCACTGTGCCAGAAATAGAATCTTGGCCAGGAAAGTGGACTCTTATAACTGGAAGCACTTTAAAAATATCAAAGGATTTACCTGAAGCAGGATGAGATGCTCCTTTAGGGAAATGATGCCGTGGACCCAGTGGGTTCATGAAACACATCTGTAATGTGTGTGAAATCATCCGAATTATGTTGGATTTTTAAAAAAATCACTTACACAGTCTTGGCACTGGTTTAATGTGGCCGCTGAGTTTTAGCCAATGATGTCGTTTGGGGGATACACAACTCTGGGCCAAATCTGGCCTGTACCACATAGACTATGGAGAGCCGTCCTCAAAAGAGTACCCTTCGCCCACCGTGAGCTACTTACTGCAATGACTTGGCCAGTGGGCATGAGAACAAGTTGAGCCTTCAAGTGGTCCTGACGTGTTGTAATACTAAATTAGCTTTTTCTGTTTCAGTCTTTCCTAATGAACCAATACCAAGCACAGGAAGATGGCTATGCATGAAGTTTCCATCTCGTGGCTATCGTGATAGTGGGAAAGGGAAAACCAGGGAAATGCCCAGCACCTCTTATACAAATTACTTGTTGCAACCTCCTAAATGGTCTCTCTGCTTCCACCCATGGATTAGAGCTAAAATGATCTTTCCAATAATAAGCCAATCTTATCTTTTAATTCCTCAAGCTAAAACCCTTCAGTGACTCTTCCAAGCCTCTAGATGAAGTCCCCACTCTTTAGGTTGGCATACAAAGTGGCTCATGCTCTCGGCCCTGCTCACCTCTGCCCAGCTCCTCACCCCATGCCTGCCCTTCTCTCTTCCCCTCTATACTCCTGGGCCACGACATCGTCTGGCCAAACTGAAGTCCTGTTCCTTCGACGACTGTGCCTCTGTTCTCTGCGGCGTTGCACCTGCTGCTCCCTCTAACTTGAACTTGAACGCCCTTCCCACACTTTCCCCTGTTCAGTTGTAATATGTTTGTCAGGTTTCAGCTTCCAGTCAGGTCTCACCTCCTCTAGGAACCTTCCCCAATCTTTGCTTAAAACTGGATTTCATGTTCCTTCTACTGCTCTCATAAGGCTGGATGGCCACTATAAAGCTCTTACATACTGAGTTGTTAATGTAAATTCTTCTGTAGATGTCACCCTCTGTAGTGACCGAAGTCAATTCATTTGCTTATCCCTTTATTGCTAGCACTGTGACCAGCACCTAGTAAGCACTTAGTAGATGTTCATTTAGTGTTGTTGTTACATATTAGGAAAGGCTGATGTCATTTATGGAACTAGTATTAATATTCAAATAGATGCACTAGTATGCAGTCAATAAAAGTGAAATTTATGGAGATTACATAACATAAAACCACTTGTATTAATGTTTACTGAAAAGAAATGTACATCTGCAGCATGATCACAACTACCTACCAAAATGCATGCATGGAACAGAAATAAATGAGAATTAAACAAAGCTGACATGCTAACGGTGGATTGTTTGGAGGTGTGAGGAGTATGAGTATTTTTTTTCCCTCCCAATATTATTAGTTTTCTAAATTTTGTAAAATCAATATTTTTAAGTTAGAAAATGTAACTTTCAAAAGTAATGTTATTAATTTATAACTATTAAATAAAATATTCTCATTGCAGAAAATATAAAACCACCAAAAAGCTCAAAGGAAAAGAATTTGAAAACCACCTATAATCTCACCACTACGGAGATGGTGGTAAACGCTCATCCCCGTGTGTGTGTGTGTGTGTGTGTATGTGTGTGTGTGTGTGTGTGTGTGTGTGTGAGACTGCTTACCTAAAAATCACTTGCACAACTGAACCAAAGTGGCAAACAATGAAACTGGATTATGAACTATGGGATCTTCTGGAAGTCTCCAGACAGCAGTAACTGGCTGTAATTTTTTTCCACTTTGTTTGCTTCCAACATTCATTCATTCACTTATTCAATCCTGATATAGAGTGTCCCCCCAAAATGTATACACACACTTGGGATAATTATAAAGGCAATGTTTACTAAAGTACATTTCATTTTCAAAATTGAGCTGTCAGCTGTTACAGCGTGTATACATTTGGGGGGACACCCTGTGTATTCTTTGAGCCCCTACCATGGGCTACTGAGCACCAGAAGAGGGGGGAGCAGCCAGCATCCCGGTGCCCTCTCTCCAGGTCTATAACGTGACTGCTGCACTGGGGGAGCATGTAAACCACCCAAGGAGTGGGGGGGGGAGTGACTCCCTAGAGGGAGTGAGGGGGGAAGGGAAGGCCCAGCAGTGGCAACGGTGAGTAGAACTGAACAATGTGACAGGAGTCCTGGGGCCTTGGGGAAGAAAGAACCCAGCAGAAAAATTAAAGGGAAGACCAGGCAAGAAAGCCAAACCTCAGAGGCCGTTTCAGAGAGCAGGTGAGAAGCCGGCCCGAGTGGCCCTCAACCATCCCAGCTCTTCTTTAGTCAGACTTACGTCATGATGAATGGGGAGCCTCCGCCTGTACCTAAAGGACTAAGTTTGTCTGCGGGGTAAGTATTGACAAGAAAAATTTATATTTACAGTACCACATCCATAGGACATCTCCTTCCTGATGTTTGGAACACAATCAGTTAGAATTCTGCTTTTAAATAAACTTCACGTTGGTCAGGATTATGACTAGAAAGCAGGACGGACCAAAGGCGAGGGTGTTAAACAGCTGGGCTCCCACTTAGAGGCCTCTCTTCAGTTCTACAAAGTCTCCACGGAACGCAGCCGGCACCCGGGGGTAGCGGTGTGTCTCTGTTGACCGTAGAGACACGGCCTGTGGTTCTGCACTGGTGTCCACGCCCCGACACTCAAATGCCCACAGAATGAGAAAATGCCTTCTACGTGCCAAACCTTTCCCAAGCACAGGCCCTCATCAAAACGCAACTGCTCTGCTCCTTGCTCTCTTGGGATTGGGTGTGGGGCAAAATCAAAAAGCAGTGGGGATTTGCTAATCGAAGGAAAAACATTTAATTAAATGAGATGAGTAAGCTCTAGAGATGGGTTGCATCGTGACTATAGTTAACAACACTGTATTGCACACTTAAAAGCTTGGTAAGCAGGTAGATCTCAGGGTAATTGTTCTTACCACAATAAAATATTTTATTTAAAACAAAATAGTAATGTGTTAGTTGAGCTAACACTAGCAGAAGTAGGGAAACTTGTGCTTTTGCTGTGATTTTAAACTGTGTTCCCACTCCTCTGTCATACAGCAGAAGGTGATTAAACTGGTTATATTTAGAGTTCAGCTCTGATCGTCTAAGATTCCATGTTTAACATATTGCCCTTCTTAATTAGGGATAACCCAAAGATTGTATTTTAATTTAAACAAAGGTTCTGATGCAGGTCTCCTTCCAGGACATCATAGGAGTGTGGTTGAATGGGGAGGTTGTCTGGCCGGTTACAAAGGCATTAGTGTCGAGCTCAGCTATCTCTCAGCAAGTCAAAGCGATAGAAGGTGCCCATGATTTAAAGACAGACGGGTGGCACTGACTCTCATTTGGCCACCTAGCTGTGAGGTCTCGCGCATCTCTCTTAACCTCTCTGCTGTCTCTGTTTACTCATCTAAAGGAATGAGAATGAAATCTCGTTTACAGGGATGTTATGAGTGGAATAAGACAATCAGATAAAGTGAGTTATTTTAATTAGCCAGACCCCAAGGTTAAGGACAACATAGGCGTTACTCTCGCATTGGCTAAAACCTGAGCCCACTAACTTCTAGCACATTCATTCATTCATTATTTTGCCAAGTTCCCCTGTGAGTAGAGGGTGAGTGTCCAATGCATCTGAGAATCCAAAGCTCTGAAATGTTGACTCAATGAAAGAATAATTGTAGAAACAGGGATTTTTAAGTTTTTTATGTCATTTAATATTGGGGGATCACTGTGTAAATTATATAATTGTCTAACCACTATGCTATACACCTGAAAACAATATAAAATAACATTAAATGTCAACTGTAATGGAAAATAACATCTAAAAAAATTAAAGAAAATGAAACTGGGATAGGATTTAGTTTTTTAAGACCGTAAGCACCTGGCATATACCTGTTCCCCCTCAGCACACACCAGCAACTCTAAGCATACTTTCCTGTCTCCTCCACTCTCCGTGGCAGAGCCCGGCCACGCTGCACCCCCTCTCCTGTGCGCCCTACACCTCTAACCATGTCTCTAACCAGCACTTGGTCCACAGCCCTGCAGTCGGTCCTTCCAGTTAGCACAGGAGCTTTCTGAGGCATAGACTGACTCTTATTTATGGACATTCAATAACTGTTTGGGGTGGATGGAAGGATCTAAGGATGCATGAATGGGTACATCACGAAGGGGGGCAGACGACAGTGAATCACAGCTCAACTCTACTGAGATCTTCAAAAGTTATTTCAGCCTTTCTAAGTTTTTTAAACTCTAAAGATTTAGTACCTTCATTGACACACACAATAGTATGGTGAAAGCCTGGAGAGGGGGTGGGAGGAGAGTGGAGGGGGGTACATAGGGAGGGGGGACATCTGTAAAACTTTCAACAATAAAGATAAATTTAAAAAAAGTAGGTAGAATCAAAGAATTGCCAGGGGCACTGAGCCAGCTCTATGGACTCAGTAATAATAGTTTCGCCTTTTGCCTCGCAAATCTGCTCCAGGGGAGCCCCCTTTGAACCGAGTAGTCTGTCTTTGAGAAGGGAGACACTCAGGGTCACGATGGATGAAGGGGCACCTGACAGTCCATCCTGAATCAACCTTGAGGATCAAAGGAGGACAGATGTCACGGGCCACTCCACTCCCACGACAGCCACAAGGGGCAGAGCAGGGTGAGAACCACTGTGATCACCCTTTAGCCTCTCAAGGGGGGAGAAATCTATGCAACCGAAAGACCGTAAGAGGCTGGAACAGTCTTTAGAACATAAGGTGCTCAACAAATATTTCCAACTGGCTATGCACCTCATTCCTATTTTTAAATAAAAATGGAATGAATTCCCATTCCAATACATCTGTGTCAGCTATTTATAACACAAGACAATACAAAAGTTCGTCAAAAACCTTTCACAATATTTACACCTCTGCCCCTACTGCCCTAGATCTGTTAAGGGTTTGATGGGTCATGGTGGGATCTCATAAAGATGCCACTTAAACCTGTACCCTTTCCTGCTCTAGAACATGCAGTAAGATGGCATCTCAATGCAGGCCCAGCATGTTCCCTTCCTGCCTGCCCAGTTAACTCTGCAGGATGTGTGGGCCCCGCACAGTGCCCTTTCCAGAACGGCATCCACATTTCCAGGGCCATCCACTCAGCACCTCTCCAGTGTTTAAGTAAGTGACATACACAAACGCCAAGGCGCCCTCCCAGCTCTCCCTGTTGTTTCTCTTGAGTGGCAATTTGCAGGCTTTCCTCACTGGTCAGTTACATAAAAGGACACCTGGGGTGAGAGGACTTTTGTATTTTTTGATCATCTGATTAAATTTTCATTATTTGTAAATAAAGCTGGGAAGAGTTTCAAGGCCAAGGTTATCCTGACAAATACAGGCAACTGCAGGAGGGAGAGGGTCAGGGGAAGTGGAGCGAGAAAGATAAAGTTAGAGACGGAAAGGGGAAAAGGGCTGGGCGCAGGGGTGGGAAGGCCATGCGAATCATTTCTCTAAATGTTTTCATGCCCCCACATTAAAATCGGGCGAACTCCATGAACGAGTGAACAGAAATAGGCCACAGCGTGGCCTTCCCTATGGCTCTTCCTGCCCGGCTTGGATTCAGGTCCTACCAGGGGAAACTACAAACCCTTCTCATGAGCTCTGGCTTCTGGAGTTCACCCTTCTGAATGACTATGCGAAGACATGGCCTTCAAAACCCACCAGCCAGTCACATCCTAAGGCTGAAGAGGATTACCCACTTGTCTAAAAGTCTGAGCTTTTTTTAAAAAAAAAAAAATCTTTATTGATTTCAGAGAGAGGAAGGGAGAAGGAGAGAGAGAGAGAGAGATAGAAACATCAGTGATGAGAGAGTCATTGATCAGCTGCCTCCTGCACGCCCCTGACTGGGGATCAAGCCCACAACCCGGGCCTGTGCCCTGACCAGGAATCAAACAGAGATCTCCTGGATCCTAGGACGATGCTCCACCGCTGAGCCACGCCTGGCCAGGCAACAGAAGTCTGAGCTTTTTAAGTGGATGTAGGAGCAGCATCCCACTGTTCCTGGGAGGTGTAACTTCGCTTCTCACCATCTCCCCTGCCCTCAACTGAACTACCTGGAAACAACAGGCATCACACCTCCCCCTGACATGCAATGCAGCTTTTACTTCACTAAGTGACAAAAGCTGGCCTGAAATACCAGAGGAGACCAGTATCTGTGTATTATAAGGTGTCCTCCTTTGGGGCATAAAGAAACCCTGAAAGAAATAGAAGCTTTGTAGATGTCACACCCAGAGTTGAACACAGTCATATTATTTGAGGTCTTGAGTCTGGGTCCTGTCTTCTGTTGCTGCTGCAACAAACCACCACAAATTCAGTGGCTTAAAACAACACGGCTCTGTCAACTTTGGTTCCAGAGGTCAGAGTCCAAAGTGAGTGGAGGTGCTGGAAGGGCTGGTTCCCTCTGGAGGCCCCAGGGACCAACTGTTTCTCTGCCTTTTCTAGCTTCTAGAAGCTGCCTGCAGGCCTTGGCTCACAGTTTCTTTCTCCCTCTTCAAAGCATATCACTCAACCTCTATTTCTGTTGTCACATCCTTTCCTGTTAATGATCCTGCTTATAAATGCCCTTGTGCTTAGGTGGAGCCCAAGCTGAATAATCCAGGACAATCCCCCCATCTCATGACCCTCAGCACTCCTGCGAAGTCGTGTTTACCACATCGAATAGAAAAATGTGGTTTTATATGCATGGCGAGGGCAGGCCTCCATGAGCAGGAGACTTAGGAGGAATCACCTGAGGGAAGGGAGGGATGAGCCCCTCAGATATCCAGGGGAGACATCCAGGCAGGGGGTGGAGCACAGGCTCGGGCTGAGACGGGTCCCTGTTCCCCAGCACGCTCCTGAACAGCGAGGAGGGCACTGTGACTCTGGCAGAGCGAGCGAGGGGAGAAGGGGGCAGAGGGGGTGGGAGAGGTCTCAGAGGGCCCCACATGCCACTGTGAAAACTTGGTTTTTATTCTAAGTAAAAGCCAGCAATCAAATAAACACATTTAGGGTTGGAGATTTTTAGGGTTTTATTTCCTTTATAGCTCGCTCACATAGAGACATTTAAAAATAGCTGCTAAATGCTTCTTTCGGGGAATGTGAGGCGCTCATAATAATAATAAAACAGTGCCCAGGGCTTTCTTACAACTGGATACATCAAAGGGCTTTCCCTAGTAATTTGGGGCGCGTCCGCCTCTGGGTGCCACTGCTGTGATCCAAAACAGAATTATCTGGTGCTATGTGATTTCTTGAATCATTAGTTTCCCATTTTCTCTTTCTCTTTCCTTTCCATTCATTTTTTGTAGTCCAGCGCTAGTATATGCAAGAAGTTTTTTAGAAATGGTGGCTCCTGGTCAATGGGGGAAGGGGGCAGTTGCAGAAGCGAGAAAGGCGTGGAGCCTCCGCCCTGGGCTCAGAGTGACCAGGGCTCCTGGAACCAGTCAGTCAGTGGAGGGCTTTCAAAAACAAGGGAGTATTGTGGGGGAAATTTAAAGGCCAGGGGGGAAATTAGGAAAAGAGAACTCTGCAAGCCAGTGGACTATATTACTTTCTTTAATGAACCCTTTCAGGGCAGCATGGGCCTAGGATGAGGGCATTTTTGCCGCACAGAGAAGAGTTCTAACCAGAAACAACTTTCCTGAACAAAACAGAACCCTGGGCCCACCCCTTTAATTACCTGGCTGACAGCAAGCTCAGGCTCTTCAAACTATAATTATCAACAAGTTGAACTCAGGCGCTAAATAGTATTTACCTCTGAAGATTAATAATTTTAGCATCATCGAGGAAAAATCATCAAATTACTTAATGTCCTTCCCAGCCAAAGCCCCAAACTTTAAAGGAACAGCCATCAGGCAGGGCATGAGGGATACACCACTGGCCTATGGGGCCCGTGGACTGTCCTGCATGTGGAGCCCGCACAGAGGGGCCAGCATGCAGGCGGGCCCAGGGCACGGGAACTAGGACTCTGGCCCTCTTTTCTGCCTTTATCTCCTCTGCCTGCCAAGACCCATGAAGAGAAGACAGGCTGGGAAACAGAATGAAGGGGAAACATCTCAGGGATATAATTCTGCTGTGTATTGGGCTCCATGGGTCAGCTACCTGCCAACATCGCTAGGTCTGCAATATACTACAGAGAATTATTTTTAAGTGAGAAGCCATCCAGAAGATGGGTGCAGGCATGAAGGGCAGAGAAGCGAGCAGGACCCATCAGGAGTCATGAGGACAGCGCTATCTGCGGACCACAGAGCCCTGGGCGGAGCTCTCCAGTTGGTTCAGAGAAGCTTGCAGAGCAAATAAAACGCTTCTGTGTCCCACATTTGAGGTATGAGGTAACAGTGTGTGACCTCTGGGACAAACCTGACAGACCCAGGGTTCTGTAGGGGAGGAAAACAAAGTCCGAATAGTAAAGCTTCCTCTAGACTTCTAATCCTTGGCCCACACATGATTAATATCCTCTATAAGTTACATCTCTTTGTGTAAAAATATCTCCATTTTAAAGAATCTAAAGTGGCTACATGGACACAAAAGAAGGAATTAGATTAAGGTTAAAAATTACAGGGATAGCCCACCGCAGTAAAACCCCTCCTTAGTGACTCCAGGTGAGAAGAGGCAGGCCCTCGGCCCTGGGCAGGCTCCGAGGCAGCCTGTCTCCTTACCAGGGCCAGCGAGGCCTTAAAGAGCCCAGCTGAGTCCTACTTCTGTAGCCGCACCCAAGTCTCCCCTCCATGGTCATTGGGCTCCTTCCACCCAGGCTTCTTATCTAGCCTTTGACCACGTCAAGCTTGTTCCAGCCCCAAGGATTTGGGCCTAGCATGTTCCTCTGCCTGGAAACTGCCCTGTATTTCTCCCATGGCCTAGCCCTTTCCTCCCTCCGTCAGCTCAAATGTCACCTTCTCGGAGAGGGTTCCCTAATGATCTTCCTTAAAGTAACCTGCTCCCCACCCCACACTCGCTAGCACTCACCTCATGTTATTTTCTTCACAGCCCTTATAACTCTCTCAAGTCATCTTATTTATTGTCCTTTGTTGTCTCCTTTGGTTAGATTTGGACCCCTGGGCTGGCTCTTATTCAGGGCCAGCTCCACAATTTTCAGGGTCTAATACAAATAATAAGGTGAGGCACTCTGTTCAAAAGCAAGAGAAAGCTTTTGTATTTCCTTCTGTGGTCTCTCTTTCCATCTGCCAAGAGTTTTTTTATTTGCTCTTTAATATCTTGTTCCAGCTATGGGGCAAGTACAGACCCTCACAGGTGCCCAAGCCCCACACCCCGTGACTGGGCACGCAGGGCATGCGCACCCAGCCCGACGCTCCCTGTGCTTGTGCCCAGGCCCCCTGTGGGGGTTAGAGGATATGAGGAATGGATGGTTGAGAATCTGCGCCAGGGAAGCAGAGAGGCACAGATGAATTCTCTGAGCCTCCATCCCGTACCCCACTGTCCAAGAGGCTTCACTTACAAAATTACAAATCCAGAGATAAAATTATTAAGAGGCTAAAAATGGCAAGCAAAGGACATTGAACCCCGAGCGCAGGGCCCCCTCTAAGCATGGCCCCCATGAGGCCTGTCTTGTCTCCAGTCCCCAAGACAAAGCCTGGCACGTAGCAGGGAGGGAAAGAATGAATGAAATAATAAGCGAGCCAACAACTCCACAAAGCACTCCTTTTTGCCTATCTTGTGGGCAAGCTTTCTCTTCATGAATTAATAATTCTTCCTTGGGAGCATACCACCCATAAGTCATTATAGGGGGACCCCTGATGGCACATTAAGACAAACCAGGAACGGCCTCCTTCCTTAAAAAGCCTGTAGCCCAGTAGTACAGCTATGACAAAACCCTCCAACAACTCCTCTAGCAGGTAAACAATGAAAAGCGACCTATGGTATAGAACGATGGCAGCTCAGAGATCTATATAGCTGCAGGGATCACAGGAGGTTTTATGAAGGAGGTGGCATTTAAGTGGGCCTTTAAAAAGATATGGGGTTTAGTCATAAAGAGAACCCTGGAAAGGGTAACAATGTCAGCAAAAGGTGAAAGGCAGAAAGGCAGAATCAGGTACAGTAAGGGGTAATGGTGCTCAGGAAAAAGAGCTGGAAAGCAGTTGGGGTAGGTAGTTAAAGGCCAACTATAGAGGATCTCGAAGGTACTTAGTATTTTTGAGTAAAGAATTGACATTATCAGGTGGTAACTTGGCCATCCCAGTACATTAGGTATTGATTACTGTGTAAGAAATTACCACAATCTTGGCAGCTTAAAATAATACATGTTTATTGCCTCAGTTTCTGTGAGTCAGGAACCTGGGTATAGCTTAGCTGGACCCTCGGCTCTGCTTCAGGTACCTCACACAGTTGCTATAAAAATCTGAGCCAGGGCTGGGGTGGCATCTGAGGCTTGACTGGGGAAGTTTCTCAGTCACATGGCTGCTGGCAGGATTCAGTTCCTGTGTGTGGAGGGCCATAATTCCTCACTGTTGCCCACAGGCCATGCTCAGCTGCTTGCCATGTGGGTTTCTCTAACATGGCATCTTGCCTCATCAGGGCAGGCAGGGAGAGAATCTTCTACGAAGGCAGAAGTCACGGTCTTATGTAGCTTAGTCAAGGAAGTGACATCCCATCAGCTTTTCACAATCTATTGGTCACAAGCAAATCACAGGCCCCACCCATACACAGAGGGAGGGGATTTCATCGGAGTAAGATTGCCAAGAAATAGGAACAGAATGAGGGCCTGCTTAGAAGTGGCCCAGACTGCGGTAGGAAAGCAGGAATTGGTGCAGAGGGCAAAGGTGAAGAAACCACCAAAGAGGCTCTTACAAAGGTCAAGAAGGAAATAATTAGACTCAAAGAGGAAAGAGGAACTTGAGGGAGAGTGGGTATTTTTGAGGGCATTCTTAGTGCTAGAATTCACAGCACATAGGACTTGGCAATGCGTTCAATGTGTGTGGTAAAGGAGAGAGAGAATGGAAAAGAAGATTCTAAGGTTTTGAACTAGGCTGACTAGAGTTAAAAAGTAGCTAAGAAAAAGAGAGAACAGAAGAGAGGCTGGTTACAGGTATCTTGGAGGGAAGAAGAGGAAGTATTGAATTTGAGATTCTAGAACCATCCAAAGTGACCATATACTTGGAAATGCTGAATTCTGGGAATGCCATTGAGGCTAGAAATCTATTTTGTCTGTATGCCACACAGGTGACAGCCTATGATACGCAGTTGGCTGAAGCGATGGAGCTATCTCGAGCTATTTCACCACCTTGGAGTGAGGAAGCCCTGGCAACTCCCCTCCTCCTGTGTGAATTCCAGCCTCTCTCCCAGGCTGGAATCTGGAAGGGCCAGAAGAGAAACTTTAAGTCAAAACAAAAACTTAAGTATGTCTGTGAGTTCTGCAGAGAACCAACTAGTTGGAACATGGTCTTGCCAAGAGTCTTCCAGAGATAAAGGTCTAGTTGCAGACAAAGGCTCCCAACAAACACACATATGTACATCGACTTGTCAATAATAAGAATAATATTTCATCTTATATTGCTTTTAGCATTTTCAAATCACTCTATATTATGGATCAAACCTCAGGTCACCTATTATTATTTCATTCTGCAGATGAAAAAACCGAGGCTTGCCCTAAACCACACAGACAGCAGTCAGGACTAGATAGAATCTTCGCTTCGAAACCTCACCCAGTGTTTTCCTTCTACAGTACAAAATCCCTGACCTGGAGTCTGAGTTTAAGATAGATTCTCATTGTTTTTATGTCCAAGGTCAAGGAATCACTTTACTTAGCATAATGACAAATGTGCACACAGACCCCGTAATTCTCAGAGACTAATTAAATTTGGAAGGCCGAAAGACCCCAGATCTGCAAGTAAAGAAGTGACCTCGGGATCCTGAGTCAGACGGGAATCAGAAAGCTGTGATCTCTCCAGAGAAACCCTCCTCTTGCAGGAAAGTTAAGGAGGCTCCACAGGCTTCCCAGTTGCAGTTATCTAGTGTGGAGCTGAGAGCTCCCTTTCAAGCCAGACCAAAACCCAAGGCATTCCCCATTGCCAATCCATATCATAATCAATGTTGATTGAATGTCTGAATGTAATTTGAATGAAAAGCGTTTCAAAGCACAAAGGTTCTGTTCTCAATAAGTTTAGTCTATATAATCAAATGCATTCTTTCTGGCCCAATCAGCAGAGGCTTGGCAGAATAAAGGTCTTTGGTATGAGCAAAAAATTCCAAGCTTAAATCTTACAATTGCCCCTTTGAGGGTCGTTGACTCGGCAAGTTTTACAGTGGTGTGCTGAAATGAATACAGCCTCTATGCAGAGCAACAGGAGGTCACATTATAATTAGAATGCAATCAGCGGAATTGGTTATGGCTTGGTTTTCTTCCTGAAATGACAATCCATGCCACATCTGCCATTACATTAATATTTTCTGCATTACTAGAAGAACAGAGGGAGGGGGCCGGGAGGAGGGGAAGCCAGTGTCTTTGTACAGAGCAGCTGATAGAGTTGTCTCTAGCTAGAAGTCCACATGAGCTAATCAAGGCCCAAACAGTTCACCTTTAAAATACCCAAACCATCTGGCAGGCTGTCCCATGATAAATCTCAATGATAAATGTCTCCGTTTTGATGTTACAAAGGAATCGCAGACCTGCTCCGTTTTGGCACAGCTGAAACATACTGGCAACAGTAGAATAGAACTCAGATGTCCCAAAATAGAGAAGTAAATCATTTTGACCTGAGGGGCATAATATATTTAGAGGAAACCTGATTGTAATAAAAAGGTTGGACTCATCACAGTTTCTGCTATGGAAGCAGCAATATATTTTTTCGTAATACTTTTTGGTTTAGTGAAAACTCCAGCGTGTACAATGTAAAAGCCTTCCTTTCTTTCTTCCTTTCTTTCTTCCTTTCTTTCTTTCTTTCTTTCTTTCTTTCTTTCTTTCTTTCTTTCTTTCTTTCTTTCTTGCTTGCTTGCTTGCTTGCTTGCTTGCTTCCCTTCTTTTTGTGAGCCTTCAGACATCTCCCTTGGCCACTTGTAAAGTACAACAGTCTCCTCTCTCTGGTTCTCAGACATCCTGCAGGGGACTGTTGAGGCGAGCATGCCTTCAAAATGATTAATCCACTCGCCTTTCAGAGGTCTGTTTTGCTGGGCCCACGGCCACTGCCAAGAAAGGACACACTGTGACCACCAGCACCAGGAAGCAAAGAACAGCCTCTAAACTCAAGGTTAGCCTGGAACCAATGCCGAGAGGGAATCATAAAATAAATTATGTTGTGTGGCTTGGGAAGGTAGACTTTTATGTCCAGCCAAACTTCAGAAACAAATTATGGAGTGGTCAGTTGGCTTTATGTATTTCATCTTTTCCTCCACAAAGTTAGGAAATTAATTAAACATGGATATGGAGTGTCAAGGGCAAGGCACTAAAGCTTTCCAACACTAGCGGCCCCCGGCCCCCCGCCCTGGCCGGACACACAGCTCCGCAACCCTTGCTGGCTCCGAGTCTCCATGTAAAGGATCTCAGCCTAGCAGAGGGGCAGCCAGTGAAAACAGGGCCTTGCTGTCTAACGGTCTTCTGGGGAGCTGCCTGGGATCTTGTGATGACTGAGCAAAGCACCGTCTCCTTCCCCACTCTGGTCTGGATGGTTGCGACAGCTTGACCAATTCCCTCCACTGCTGTCCCGGTCACTTTCTGGTGACTAATGGAAAAGACAGATTTCCCATCTGCCCCTTGACAAATGGTTTAATAAAATGATTTTGCTCACACACCCAAGAGGGAAGCCAGAAATAGGCATGGGAGGTGACGTGTCTCCAGTGAAGCGGGTTTCAGTCTCACCCTCTTGATCTCCAGACAAGTTGGGGAAAGAGAGAAGGTCCATCTCTGTCTACAGAGGCCGTTTCCCCGGGCTTGTGTGGAGCAGTGGAGGCTCACGGGGCTGGCAGCAACCAGAGTCTGCGATTACTCAGGCACCCTGGGAAATGAGTGCAAATAAATTCCAGGTAACTATTTTCAATAAAACTTAAAAATATATATATACTGACAGTCCATTTGGAGGAGAAAAGACACAATTTATTGGCTGTTGGCAACACAATTGGAGACAAGTTAGCCCATACTTCTTGTCTGCCCTGGGCCAAAAAACACATATCTAGTTATTTGACTGTCTTCTCATAAGTCAGTTCTCGAGGTGCAGAGAGGAAACGCCCACTGGATCGCTGGCATCCCCAGCTGTTTAATCATTTCTCTGGCTCTCACCCGAATCCCCTCCAGGTCACTGACATCTTGCTGGTTCAGAAGTGTTTAGAAAAGAGCAAGGCATTTCATCTGACATTCTCGAAGGTTCAGCGGAGGAGTAGGAAGGGTGAGATGGGGCTCCTTACTCTACTGGGTAAGAGCACATTTGAACAGCTACGGCTGAGGGAACTGCATCGTCACCTTCTTCCCCCACCATATGGTCTCTCCCTCTCCTATCTGATTTATGACTCCTGATTACCACAGATCCTTTGGCTAGGCCGCTTTCCAAATGCCTTCCTACTGTTGGATATCTGGGTGCCAATATTTCCCCCGGGGAAAAGAAGAGACAAAGAATAATGGTGTCCTTACTTCTGCCCCCAACCCCCTCCCTGCTACGCAGTGTTTCTGGTTTTGTTTTAACCATCTGGGACAGGAAACCCAGACTGTTTCCTTTTCCCTGTCTGATCTGTACAGCAAGAAAAGTGGGGATTACATCTGCCAGAAAAGTGGGCAGATTGAGTAAAAAATACTCAAAAAACATGCATTTAGTGGGGTAACTGTGTTGTGCATTTACAGACAAATTGCTCTCCAGCAGTTTCCTCCACAAAAGCCTAACAATCAATTGGGAAGGAGGACACTAATAAGGGCGTGTTAAGTCTCAGAGAGCACAGAATGCCACCTTTCTCTAGACCTTCAAACATGACAGCTTCGGGCACTGTCTTCAATGAGAAATGCCCGTGAGTTCCAGGGGAAAAATATACAGCCCATGGAAAGATATTAAGGCTCTCAACTGACACCAAATCCAATCTTATGAATTGGGTTTCAATCTCCTGTTCTCACAAGAAATTTTTTATATAAAAATTTTACTTATTTTTTAAATAAAATAATAAAATGCTCTTGGTGCTACCCTTGTATGATGCTCTTAGAGCCAAGTGGTTTATATTTTATTCCCACTGCTTGAATTAAACATTGTGTTTTCACACTGTTTTAGGAATACAATTATTTCTTAATTGCCTGCAAGTGTTCAAAAAATATTCATTCATGCGATAAATAATTATTGACTGCCAGGCACTCAACGAGATATAGAGCCACAGAGAGTTTCGAAGAATTTGACAATCTAGCTAGAATAATCTCCTGTGAACCTTTGATTATGGGAATCTAATCTGAACACACAGGGAAAAGGAAAGCAGAAGTCCACAAATGGTTCCAATTCACGTGGCATGGAGGCAATACACTTTTGGAAATGAATTCAAATGTACTCATTAGTGACTATTGTCAGTGTTATGAGGTGACAACATTTGTCTCATAGAAGTGCAGCCAAGGCTGCCCTCTGATGAGCCACGTCTGTGTTTCATGCCTCTCCTGACCACCCACGTTGAATGGACAGGGAGACAATGACCACATTTATCTTCTAAAAATCTACAGGGGAAGTTCCGACTGAAGTAGTTGGGCTGTGAATCCAAAGATGTATATTATATTTATCTTTAAAAGGCGGCAATAATAAGGCAATATAGCGAGGTGGCATAACTGAGCAGGAGCTCGGAAAGTTTGAAGCTGATCGTGGTCTAGACACATGGTTTGATTCACTCAGACTGGTCACACTCCACACCAGAGGACATGGCACTTACTTGCTCCCCCTGCAATTCTTCTGCGGCGCCTTATTTAATCTCGGTGATGTGGCTCTGCCCGCCTTTCCAAGGTCAGCGGGATGCGCTAGCTCTAAGTGGAGAGTGCAGAAGCATGTCTGGAGCTCAAAGTCCCACTTCTCTTCTTGGGTTTGCTCTAGTTCTGGGAATGAAGCCCAAAAGAAGGCATAAAGGAGATGAATCACATCTCTCTCATTGTTCGATTTAAATTTTATTTTGTCTGCCGTGTGGTCAATACCTCACATGTCTCAGGAAATCACAATGGGAGAAATCCCTCGGGGAGATTAGCTCTTCTGCCTTCCAGCGATTGATGTGGGCCTGGGCACACCCTCACCCAACCAATTACTCAAATACCCAAATACCGAAAAAAGAGCACATTAAGGTTGATGCCCTCCCTTCCCACAGTTAATAATAATAGCAGCAGCAGAGGAACAGGAGTGGTGTGGTGGTGGCACCTCTCCTCTCAGTCTGTTGTGAGGTCATGAGTGCTCCCCTGTGCTGGGCCAAAAAGGCCAGAATCTGTCATGAAATCATCTGTCCACCAGGAAGCTCGGTGAGCGGACTATGACATGACACAGGGTCTTCATCCAAGGAGCCATAACTGGCTATCGTCTAAGCCCAGTGTGAACAAAACAAAGCAGGATTCTTAATCCTCAGGCAGGAACGCATTCTTGTCCAACATGACGCCTATGAAGAATCTTCATGATCAGTTTTCATTATGTGGAATATTTTTTTTTACTAGTGGACAAACAGAAGAACCTTGTCTTCTGTAGAAAGATGAGAGTAGTATAACATATCTAAATTCTTATGTTCCACTTGCCTGACTTCCTTCTGTCCTCTCAAAGCAAAGATTCTCAGAGAATTGACTGGAGTCTCCCAATGGCCTCTAACTTTGTCTTTTCAAGAGTCCACATCTATAAGTAGCATTTTTAAAATTACAGTTTTTGATAATGCCTTTTTAAATTTAAATAAACTTATCACTTCCTTGCTGTCGTGTCTCATTCGGTAACACTATTAATTCTGGCTGCATTAGACCATAAATGGCAAGACTGAGGAAGGTATGGCCTGTGTGATCTTCTGTCTCACAAAACTTGAGAGCCATCACCTAGGACAAGTCTGTTACCTTTACCTAATGGTCTTCCAAGTCCCCAACCATAAAATGTTACCTTTTCCCTTCCACTGTGAATAAAGATGGGACTATGAAGACAATATTGGAGACCAAGCTATATAAACTAAATACATTAATACAAATCATCAGCAGAAAGGTCACTTAAATGTACAAACTATTAATTGAGATTGTTCCTAATATCATCAATATTATTGGAGTTTGGCCTTTCTCCTTTTTTGTCTCTGTCAGTACTATTACTCAGACTGAGATATCAGTCTGAGCTAAGACTAAAGTTTAAGAACCCAGACAATGGAGAAAGGTTTTTAAAATATCATTTGTAAAAAAGTACCAAGACTCTGTGATGAGATAGTCTCTAAAAATCCACAGGCAGCTAGACCTGCACAGATCTCAAGGTGGACCAAGAGCAAGTACCTTGAAGAAGGCATTTTATTATCTGATCTCCAGTCTATTAACATGAAGAGCTTCTTATGCCAATAAAAGATCAGGCACCAGGAAAGACATGAGAGATGAGAAGCAGGAGCTGGGCCAATCCAAAGGCTTCTATTATTTTGATTAAAGCAAGAAGACTGGACGGCGTGAATGGTTTCTGGTTTATTCCATCCCCAATAAGGTCACCAAGAGAGACACATTTTCGCTACCAAAAAGTAGCCTGAACCTTGGTTTAATTTGCATGGCTTTCCACCCTGAGTGTGGATTCTGTCAAGCATAAACTCTACTTGCCAGGCATAATGGGTCTTGGCAAGTCAGAAAATTGCAGTTTGGTCTTTATTACACAAAACCACCAATGGAGAAAATGCTATCAGATTTGCCAATAAAATACAGCTTGCTCCTGAGTTGTCCTACAGGAAGCAACACTGTCATCCCTTCTGGTCTTCTGGAAAAAAAAAAAAAAAAAATTAAGCCTCATCAGCCTCTAGTGAAATTATAGGCTGCTCATATGGAGAGGGCACAACTAATGGCACTCCAGGACTGAGAGTGGGCAGTTGCCTTCCCTGGAATAAGCTTAAGTTGCTGTAGAGAAAGAAGGATCCTCCTTCCCAGATCCCTGGCTTCTTGAAATTCTGGGAATGTTACGACATTCTGCCAATGTCCATCTCTAGCCCAGGTGACCTCTACAGTGTGTTGGTTAGGGGCTTCATTCCTCTTTATAGATGCCAAATTGTGGATAACTTTATCAAAGAATGGAGTCACTGCCAAGAGAAAGTGTTTCCTTTGGACGGTGACTTCTTGGATTTATGATCATCACATGTGGTAAAGTCCTAAGTCTCTTTCTCTAGAGCCAAGAACACTATCTCCACTTGAATACACAAACAGGTTCTAAAATGGAACTCATCACTTCTGGTGAACCACCTCCAATCTCCTGAAACCTTTTCCACACAGGCACACATGTCAGTGACTCGGTCTACTACCCAAGGGTAACATGCCCAATGCTTAATCAATAGGGAAGGGGCCTGAGCAATTAGAATGGACACCCCCCTGAGCTGTAGAAGGGTGCTACAGCCTTCCCCAAATATGCTCAGCATTAACTTTTAATTAGGGGATTACAACAATATTGGCAATTTGGGAGTTGCAGGGGAAAGGCCTGGGTGGGAGGGGCAATGAAGGGGCACTCAGGGTAATGGGGGTGGGGAGGAATGCTGCCATAAAAATATCCCAATATTTTAACAACCTGGCCTTGGAGCCATCATTCACACTGGACCTGGAATACCCTTGTCTTTTTGTTCTATTTCGTCTGTAACCCACTAAAGTCACCAAATCCTTTGAATTCTACCTCCTGGTTCTCACCATCACTATCAGCGCATCCCTTCTCATCGGGTGCATTACAAAGCCTTACCGTCTGCTGGCTGGATTAGGGCCACGACTTCCTACCTGGGCTCCCTGCCTCCATTCTCGCCCTCCTCCCACTCTTCCACTTACTCCCTGCAGGACCATTTTAAAGAGTCAATTCACAGGCGTTGTCCAAAGAAGATACACACATGGCCAATAAGTGCATGAAAAGATGTTCAGTATCACTAGTTATTAGGAAAATACAAATCAAAATCACAATGAGAAAACACTTCACAACCATTGGGATAGCTATTATTACAAGACTACATAAAATAAGTGTTGGTGAGGCTGGAGTAATTGGAATCCTTGTACACCACTGGTGGGGCTATAAAATGAAATGGCTGCTATGGAAAACAGTATGGTGGCTCCTCAAAAAATTAACAATAGAATTACCATATGATTCGGTAACTCCAATTCTGGGTATATTTACAAAAGAGTTAAAAACAGGGTCTCAGAGAGATGTCTGCACACCCATGTTCAGAGCAGCACTATTCATAGTAGCCGAAAGATAAAAGCAGCTCACGTGTCCATGACAGATGACCGGTAAAGAAACCACGGTACATACATATACAATGAACATTATCCAGCCTCGGAAAGCAACTAGATTCTGACACATGCTACAACGTGGAGCAGCCTTGAAGACATTGTATTAGGGGAACAAGCCAGTCACAAAAGGACAAATACTATGTGATTCCATTTATATGAGACACCTACATACACCTACTTCTGTGTTAAGTTAGCAGACACAGAAAGTAGAAAGGTGGTGGTTTGGGGGGCACTGGGGAGAGGGGAAGATGGGGAGTTATTGTTTAATGGGTTCAGGGTTTCAGTTTTGCAAGATGAAAAATGTTTTGCATGGTGGCGATGGTTGTACAACAATGTAAATGTACTTAATGCCACTGAACTGTACCCTTAAAAGTGATTAAAATGGCAAATCTGACGTTATGTATGCTTTACACAGTAAAAGAAGACAAGTGCAGAATAGATATATGGCTGCTTACTAGAGGGAAAGAGGGAGTTGATTCAGTCCCTCACTGACCTGGGAATCCCTCAGTATAGCGACCAAACTCCTTAGGCCCTTATGGTTTGACCCCTCTTATCCCTCCAGCTTCATTATTTGAAACTGAGCAGCTCAGCTCGAAATTCCAGCCCTCGGCAGCTCCTTGCCATTGTCTGAATATTGTGTCCTCTTGCCTGGGCACTTTATACAGAAGCTATTGCTTCTTCATGGGTCATTCTTTCCCCATTCCAGCCATCTGGCTAACCACATTTTATTAATCTTTCAAGTCTCAAACTAGATTCTGTGAATTCTTCACGATGCATGTAGATATCCCTTCATCCAGGAAGTTTTTCTCGACCTGCTCCCCTTCCCTACTCCAGCTGAGGGTTAGGTAGACCTCCTGCATTTACTCATTGCAACCTGATTGTTTAGCTTGTTAAAAACATGGACCCTGCAGCCAGACTGCCTTATATGAATTTAGGCAAGCTACTTAGGTCCCCTGATTCTAGTCTTCTCTTGAAAAAGGGGGTGATAATACCACTTACCTCATGAAATGTCATGAAGATTAAATGAGTTAATTGGTGGAAAGCAATTTGAACAATATCTAGCACATAGTGTAATCACAAACATACCTCTGATCTCTTTGATGTTTAAATATGTGCCATTGACACTCCTTCAACCAAGAGGTAGGGGTCTATGTTTCCTCTCCTTAATTCTGGGTATACTTGTGACTCAGCTATAACCAAAAGAATGTGTCTGACTTCCTAGGCTGGATGAGAAACTGTTCTGATCTAGCTTCTGCCTTGTTGACTAGAGCAACAGTCAACTTGGATTCGGAGCCCTGAGCACTACATAAATCCAGTTACCCCGAGGCCACGATATTGTGAGGAAGCCAACCAGAAGGCTTATGTAGGTGCTTCAGTCAGAAATCCCAGTCTGTGGGTCCTCCCAGCCCAGGCCCAGACATATGATTGTACGAGCAGGAGTCTTCAGATAATTCCAATCTCAACTCAATTCATCCCCAGCATTCAGGTCTTCCCAGCTAAGGCTGTAGACATTGTGGGACAGAGAAAAGCTTATCCTGTCTGAATCCCTGACCCACAGTATCCATGAGCACAATAAAATGGCTGTTCTGTCACTAAAGTTTTGGTATAATTTGTTACACAGCAGTAGAAATTAGAACAGCTATCTAAGTGGTTTCTATCTTCATCATCATCATTGTCATCATTCTCTTTATAATATCATAGCACTTAATACACTAATACTTATACCATAAATGTCTATTTACCTATCTGTAGCCCTCATTAAATTTTAATTATTCAGCATTAAAAAGGAATGAGCCATCAGGCCGTGAAAAGACAAGGAGGAACCTTACTAAGTGAATTTTACTAAGTGAAAGAAGTCAATCTGAGAAGGCTAACTAGTGTACAGTTCTATCGGATATCTGGAAAAGACAAAACTATGGAGACAGGAAAAAGATCAGTGGTTGCTGGGGTTTGTGGGGGAGGGAGGGATAAACAGATGGAGCACAGGAGAATCTTTAGGGCAGGGAGGCTACTTTGTGTAATACTGTAATGGTGAATGCATGCCATTACACATCTATCCAAACCCACAGAATGTAAAAAACCAAGAGTGAACCCTGAGGTAAACTATGAAATTTGGGTGATAATGATGTGCCAGTGCACATTCATCAGTTAAAACAAATGTACCACTCTGGTAGGGGATGTTGGTGATGGAGGGAGCTATGCATGGGTTGGGGCAGGGGACATAAGGGAAATCTTTGTATCTACCTCTCAATTTCATTGTGAACCTAAAACTACTCTAAAAACTAAGGTCTTAAAAGTTACTTTTAATGTTTTATGTAAATCTTTGGCTGTATCTTTGATTGTGTCCTTAGAACAGATTCCTAAAAATAGAGTTGTTGAACCAAAGTGTAGTTACCATATTTTCATACTGACAATAAAAATTACAATATTGCTTTCCAGAAATATTGAACTAAGTTACTTCCAGAAGTCAGATGTAGGAAAGACAGTGTCAGCATACTTGAATATTTAATAAGTATATATTACTATTTTCAATTCCATTTTTTAATTTACAAATATTTCATTTCTAGTAAGTTTGAACTTTCATTTCTATTTCTAATTTTGTCTATTCACCTCTTTAATCTACTTTTTTCTACTGGCTTTTTTTTTTTTTTTTTTTTGGTAGAATTTGTAAAAGCTCTTCCTACAGTAAAGGGGTTAAATTTTTAATTATAATTTTATATATCTCCTAGCTTATTTGTCTTATTTTTGCTTATGAGGTTATAGATATAAAAGGCTTACACATTTTTATGTTATAAAATATGTCAATAATTTCTTTTATGAAAGTTTGATATTAATTAAACACTTTTGACAAATTAGGATATTGGGCCTATACACAGTCTATCCTAAATCTCAAATATGGGGTATGAGATTGTAATAATTAAACCATCATGCTGACTTGAAAATGTTAGAATATGTTCCTCCACCAAGATCAAGGCTTCCAAATTAAAATAAAAAGGAACTACATTTTATCTTCTGAGGAGCCATTCCTAGGCTAGCAAAGTTAGGCATCAATTTATGAATCCCTGTTATCACATGTTTTATTAGTCTAACAATCTTCCCAGTATAGAAAATGAACCCATTAGTAAGTATTACCTTAAAACGATGAGCAGCATCAGCAACTTGGAAGTGGGGGGCACAGGTTCTAAATATTTTCTATAACAAAATTCTTAGGTTTAGCCCTAAGGATCATCCATTCATTTATACTTTCAACAAATATGTATTGAGTACTCACGGTGTACCCCAAGTAAGGCCAAGGACATAAAGGCGAGTAACAGACAAACTCTACCCTTAAGAAGAACCCAACCTTCTTGAGTGTAAAGGAGATTGATCCATAAGCAAATGATAGCAAATTGAAAAAAACATTTAAAATAATTTTCATGTTACTGACTAAACTGGAAGAATGGTCTCATTTTAGAGTTCAAGTGACATATCCAAAGTCCTAGATTTTCTCTGCCTCCTTGTTTTTAAGTTCTTTTGTTTCATTCTTGCTGGAGTGAATTGTACAGAGACAAGATGAGTCAGCGAAGGTGTGTCATCAACAGCAAATATTTATTGTCCACATACTGTGGGCACAATAGAGATATTAAGGAGTATGAGGCGTGGTTGCTGCCCAAAATAGCTTAAAGTCAACTTAGGAAAATGAAATGTGTACGTATTAAATAATAATTTTAATAAAAGGCAAATGAACAGAGAAGGATATGAGGACTATGGAGAGGCAAAGGGGAGTTCCCTTTAGTGAATGAGGTGAGACAGGGTATTAATGAGATCAGGAAGCTCAGTGGAAAGAAGACCATGGGGCCTTTCCAGTAGCGTAGGGCCTGCTTAAGTGACATGAGCGTAGAATCTCTTCTTGGCCCAAGTTATCGTTGGATATCCAAATTCATTTCTGTTGTCTGAGCAGTGGTCAGTGCAGAGACATATAGAGCGAGCAGGTGTTTCTGAAGATACTTAGCTCAACCCATTCATTTATTTTAGAAATAGGAAACTTGTAGGCAAAGAGAAGACACAACATGCTCCCAAGGTGGCATGTTAGTATATTCAGGATACAGTCTGCTCCTGTAAGTTCCGCCTGCCTCTTTGTCTACAGGAACTTGAAAAACCAGAATAATCGAGTTTGAAGATTATAGGCAGATCATTCACACTTACCAATTCTATCTCCTTCACTCTCAAGCCCTTTCTGAAAGCATCCTACCTCTTGGGGGCTTCTAGGATACACCCCCCTGAGGAGGCATTCAATAAAGACCACTATGGACATTACTACAGAAACTGGCTGGTATTTATTTTTAGGACTCCCTTAGACTGTTTAAGTAGCACCAACTCTAATACAGTACACTCGATTGCTACATAAAAGTAAAAGCAAAATAAAAGTTTCAGGTAAAGCGGAGCCATAAATCTAGAAATTTAAGCTCCTCTCCTCAGGCAACTGAAAGCCAATTCCGCATTTCCTCTTACTTGCTGACAGCCTCTCGGGCATTCAAATAGGAAAGAGCTGAAAACCGGGATTTCCGATCCAATCTAATACTGGACAACACTTAATGGTTTAAGTAGATTAATAATACTCTCGCCATTGGAATTTTGTCTTTCACCACCTCTCCCCTGAGCTTTGCCTGTGCTTGATCGACAGGGAGGCTGGGCGCTGAAGAGCCTTCCACAGCCCTCAGCTCGCTCGGAGCGCCACGGGGCCGACGGGCCAGTCTCGGGGCCCACAGGCCAGTCTCGGGGCCCCTCGGTCAGCGAGGATGCGCTGGCCGCCACTGCGCCCCGGCTCCCCACCAGGCTGCCAAGGCCTAGGAGAATCACAGCGCACACCCACCTGCTTGGAGGGCTGGGGCTTGCCTCAGGTTTTTCCCCATTAACATACATAAAACAAATATACGTAAAACAAAGACAGGTACACACAAAATCAAAATCAAGAAAGCCGGGGAGCAATGGGAGCTGATGGGGTTATAGACCCCTTAGCGGGGAGGCAAGTCCTGAAGCGGCCTCAGAGCGCACACGGTGCGAACAGGAAAGCAGCAGAGGGAAGAGGGCTCTAGGACAAAGTAACGTGGGGGAAAATAAATCACCACGGAGGTAAAATGAAGACAGCGCTGCACTGGAGGGTACATGGTTGGATGGTGAGAAATCAGCTTCGTTAGAAAGGGAAAACTGGAAGTTAGATAGCTCCGGATACAACATCTGATATAAAATATAAAAATTGTTTTCAAATGTGTCTCTCCTCTTGATAATATCACCCACATGATGAAACTTCTCTGATATCTGTAATGTTTTGCTAAAATATCTGATATATAGTCCATATCTAACAAATATCAGTTAACTAAATGAACGGGCACATTGGTTAATAGATAGAGATATAAGAGTAAATTATAATTGAAATACATTGATCCAAGTATGTTTTTAAAAAATATGAAAAGTACATAAAGTTTCCTGCAAATGGCATGTTTACTCTCAGCCAAACACCCAAAGAACAAGAAAGCCACTCATTCCTTAAGAGTTACTGGACACACGCCATGGACACCTCACAGTGAAGGGGGCAGACAAGGACTTGATTCTTTCCCAGTTTGCAGTTTAGTGGAGGTAGAGGTAGGGTGGGAAGCGGGAGAGAGGGAGTGAGGGAGGCAGAGAGGGAGGGAGAGGGAAGGAGGGAGGGAGGGAAGGAGGGAGGGAGGGAGGGAGGGAGGGAGGGAGGGAGGGAGGGAGGAAGGAAGGAAGGAAGGAAGGAAGGAAGGAAGGAAGGAAGGAAGGAAGGAAGGAAGGAAGGAAGGAAGGAAGGAAGGAAGGAAGGAAGGAAGGAAGGAGGGAAGGAGGGAAGGAGGGAAGGAGGGAAGGAAGGAGGGAAGGGGGGAAGGGAAATAAATTCACATATCAAAGAAACTGACACACTGAAAACTGATGGCGAGCAACTGGCTGGTGGGCGGGTCGGCCCTTTCCCACTGAGGGGTCTGGGGAGGCCTCTCTGAGGAGCTGAAACCAGAGCTGAAAGGTCCGTGAGGACTGGGAGGCTCCGAGGAGACCTTCCTAAGGGACAAAGCGTGGCCGGACACAGTCACTGGAGAAACAGAAGACGCCCCACCCTCCCCACCCCGGGCACTCTCCATAGGAAATGCCCATTCGCAGGAGCTTGCATATTTGTCTCTGAGCCTGGAGACGGGGCTGCAAATCCGGATCAGGCCTGGAGAGCCCAGCGCCCTTCCCTGACTTATCTGTGGATGCTGGAGCCTGCAGCTCGAGGATTCTACCTGTTTTCCACCAGGGTTCATGCAGTGACTCTTGCCCACAGAAAAATCACTGCAAACAGTAATTGTCCTCTTTCTGTGCTGAACTGTCACAGGGGGAAAAGCGCCCTGTAAACAGTGCCCCACTGCGGTATCTCTCCCTTCCCTCGCCCCCAGCCCAGGGAAGGGTACACGGAGCCTGTGGTACAAGCACATGGTTCGTAAAGGTGGCTGCTCCTTTCAGGCCCTGCCTCAGCCCAGGGAAGAGCAGAAGCAGAAACTTCCCTTCCAGATGTGCAATGAGGGGAGAAAGTCACTCAGTTCTCTGGGGACAAAACAGTGCTTTGAATTTCAAAGGCGATGCCCCAGAGGCCCCACCAGACTCACTCCACAAAAATGTTTGATGAATTACCATGGCAGGCATCAACGTTGCAGATTAATGACCAGAAGAGTTTAGTTTATATCTCAGTGGAAGAGGCTACATTTTCTCTTGGCTTTGAGAATCGGAGGGATTGAGAAACCCAGCTAACCACAGCACCTCTCCCTCCATTCACAATGCTTTCCCATGGATCATTTACTCCCTGCATTCCCTTTCAGCGGGTTTTCATAAATTTAAGCAAAACAGACAGCGTGTCTGTGTTCTGCTTCTTTTGCAATACGATGACCACCAAGTGATTAGAAATTGTCTTTGGGTTGGTGTCGTTGGTGGAAAATCATTGAGGTTTGTTGTGAAATTCATTCTCAACTCATAACTCAACTAGACACTGAGTAACTATTTTCCCAACTTTAGACCAGGCTGTTAAAAAGTACTGGCATCAAATTAAAAATCTATGTCAAGGCCAAACCCTCATACTTGTGTGTGTGTGTGTGTGTGTGTGTGTGTGTACATCTGTATTTTACATAGTCTAGAGTCTCTACACAGAAGTAGTGAGGGACAAGCTAAAACCTGAGCCTAGGAGTCAGGGTTATGATTATTTTTTCTGCCCTCCCCTGTTCCTCTGTCTTAACCAGACCTCATGCTTTCACATTCTGTTAAATATTATAGACACTGTTTTCATAAGAAGAGATACTATTACTCTCCTACTCCCACATCATATTTTGCATGCAAATCATTTATATGAACCAATCCATCATCTTTCTGGAACAGTTACAATCTGCCTAGCCTTGTTCTAAGTGTTTCTTGCAGATACAAGAAGAAAACAAGGCATGATCTCCATATCACCCACCCATTGAGGAGAGAGTCCCTGAAACTTCAGAGAATACTACAAAGTGGCAGCAGAGAAGACAGGCATGTGGGACATCTAAGTGCATAGCTAGAAAGCGGTCTGGGGGGTTCTATGGATAGAGGGGATTTCCATGGGGCTTTGAGGTCTAGGTAAGAGTAAGGCAGGATCCAAAGCGCTAGAGGAGAGAGAGATTCTGACCCAAGCACGGTGACATGGGCGTGAGGCTGGGGAAGCAGACTATGTTTTCCCACGTGGGAAGGACAAGGTAATAAGGCAGGAACATCTCAGGCAGGCTTGGAAACCAGGAGCAAAAGGTGAGTGGAAAATCCTTATGGGTTATTGAAAGAAGGTGAGTGAGGGGCGCAAAGATGAAGATAAAAGCTTCATTTTCCCACCTCTTGAAGTAGACTGTAAGAGAAGTGGCAGGCAGGTGATGCATATCACGTTTGTGAGGCATAGGGACAATTACCAATTCTACTTTGGTTTCTCATTAGAGAACTGAAAACTTGATATTTATCCCTGCTTCAATTAGTACAAACAAAAAAATGTAGATAACCAACCTCAAATAAATGACATTTTACGACGACATAAAAAGATTCCTAAGTGACATTCAAATGGTCTGAGAATCCCTGGCTCCACTCTTAGGTGGACTCAGCAAGGACGGCACAAATATTACTGCTTTTACAGTTAGTGGCCAATGAGAGGGATGACTTGCACCAGGTAAGAGTCCATTCATGAGAATTAGATTTGTTTTCTTGCCTTGAAACAAGGCAGGCTTATTAAAAGCACATTGATGGCAAGTATGGTCACCAGCTTTTTATAAAGCAAACGCAGGGTGCATCCCTACCTTACCCCATAGCCTAAAATAATATATAATAAAAAATCATGTATGTAGTCATTTTGACATAAAAATATGAAAAATGGGTTCTTATTTGACATTACATATTGCTCAACATTATTCACCTTTTGGTTACATAAATCCTGTTATTTAAACAAAGGTAGAGTTAGTTACTAGAAGCAGTTAATAGTAACTAATAGTAGAACTAAATAAACATAATGTATGAGAAAAATATGATAATATTTTTATCATGTGTTGTCCTCTAATACAGCAATTTTTAAACTCTTTCTTGGATAGTTAAATGGTGTAGGCTACATCTTGTACATTCTTAAAATACAGTAATATAAGACTTTTTAAAGGGAAATACAATAGAAACAGCTATTACCTGTATTTAAAACAACAGCAGCAATGACGTATTTCTTCCTGCCCGTGACACAGTCGGGTATTTTTACTCTTTCTGTTTCCTTTCCCAGTGCTACTCCTCTGGACACCCTGCAGCCTTCAGGGGCGCCCTTGTTTCCTTTGTTAGTGGCAAAACAGACTGTGCTCAAACTTAAAATTCTGTTTGACTTGTGGCCATGCTCTTATCAAGCCCACATTACACTGTTCTGGGGTCAGTCCAGCGTGGTGACATCGAGCTAAACACCCTGTCAACAGAAGCCCTTCAGCCGGCCACTGGCATCTGCTCCCCAGCGAGGGCGGGGGTTAGGCCTGTAGGAACTCGTCCCCAGCTCCCCAGCGATGTCCCCCACTTCGTATCCACGTGCCCCCTTCGAGACCAGCAGCTTGTCCATTGTGTCCGCTGCACCTAGAAGTTCACACAGAGGCTGTCCGCGCCCAAAACGTCCATCATTTTCATAACACTAAGAAGCAGATTGGATGCCATCATGAGCTAACCTTTTTCTAAGGGAAATGGCTTTAAGCACAGAGGTAATTCAAACTTGTAAATTTAAAACTTTCTCAACTTGTGAAATCAAAGTTGGATTCCAAGTAAGTTACTGTTTTGGTAAAGAAATTGAGAAAGACCTGTTTGACTTGGCTGTCCTCTGGTGCCTTTTTTTTCCATTCAGAAGCAGCCTTATTTCCAAAAAATGAATCTTTTTTCCCCTCTGCATGAGGTTTTGTCATAGCCTACACATAACATCAGAAGACTCAGGTATAATTCTTTTCTCTGCTCCATGTGACTTCTTCGTAGATAATCAAAGTTTTAGACAAACAGCATACAAATTTCTGTTTTACTATCATCCATTCCTCAGTTCTTGTCCCCAAATTAAAGAAAGACATTCGTCTTGCACTACTCTGAAAGTATGACTTAGGGCAGCCAACATTTTAACATGGTTTCTATGGCTGGCAACAATGGTAGCCATTCCGTAGGCACATATCTAAAAAGGCCATCTCCTCCCATTTCTATACAGTAAAATTATCAAGTGTTTCTGCCTATTTTGAAGAAGCTGAAAGTGACCAAAACTTTCATTAAAAAAGCTTTAAAATTACAGGTAAGCAAATGACCTCCCTTTTTAGTAGTCTTGTAGAAGAGGTGTACAGGGTATTTAGTAGGTGAAATTTTCATTTTAGCTGGTAAGAAATCTAAACACTGCATGGAGCTTGCCAATATTTACATTGCACTGTCTGCCAATATGCGGATAGATGAGCAAAATATAGCTTGTATTTAGATAAGATATCTAAAATCTTTTGTTTTCTGTTTTCTGTAGTTTCATTAAAATCTTCATAAAAATCAAGAAAATCCTTTGAAACTCTGTTTTTCAAGTCCAAATACTGAAGAGCCAGACGGAACATTATCTTGTTGCTGTAATCCGAGGAGCCACTTGATGTATTATGGAAATATTATTATATTGTTGGGCAGATCTGACAAAATTAGCTCTACTCTGTATGGGGCCAACACATCATTAACCCTAAATTTCCCTTTTTGTTTGCCCATAAGACCCACATTGGAAGACGAGTTGCTAGATCACCCAAACAGGGCCTCTGGTGGAGGGATCTCACAACTATATTTGCAACCCTTAGCTGACCACATTCCTCTATATTATAAACAGGATGGGCTCTGAGGGGAGCTTGGAATCGGGAAGTGGGAATTTCTTTAAGGAGAATGTTTAGATTTGCCTGCAACACTTCACACTCGTGGAGAAGGGTTAGGAGACCTTCCCTCATCTTAAGGAAGCAGGAGGGAGTTCAATGGCCCACTGGATCTCTTGGTGCACGTCCCCTGCATTTTCAGAGTCAGAGCGAACAGATTTCTGACTTATGTCTAAAAAACTTAATAAGTGAAAGAAAGACTATGGCTGAAGAAGAGGCCTGAATCAGAAATGTAACTATAACCCACTATGAGTAAGTCAAAGATCCATACATATTTCTATGGAGGAGGTCAGGGCCAAGGGCAAGACAAAGCCCCCTGCGGTGGTCTTGGGTCCACCTTGTTGGAGGCAAGGTCTCAGCAGAGAGGAGTCCCCCAGATGTCCAGGACTGGAAGGAGGAGCACAGTGAACAGCCTCAGGAGATGGATTTGTTGTCACCAAAGAGAACTGCCATGAGAGGACCCCAGCTGTTCACAAAGCAGCCAGCGAGGGGAAGGGCCAAACATCTGCCACTGGAAGAGCAGCCCAGAGCCGGACGGGCCCGGCCAAGCACGTGTGGTCTTGCCTTTGACCTCTCTTGCCTCTCCCCACCCAGCTCACCTGGGGTGTGGGAAGGGGACTAGGGTGAAAGATAAAGGGAGACGGTTCCTCAGTCCACAGAACACACATTACCTGTGGACGGATTTCAGAGCTCCCATTCTTACCTAGCCTTTCATATTTATAATTGAACCAAGACGGTTTTGAGTCTCAGTCAACAGAGGGCTTATTATGATCTAAGAGTGAGCAGCAAGCTCTAGGCACCAACTGTGATTTTACTTGAAGGCAGAGGAAGATTTACTGGGTAGTTGTGAGAAAAATAAAAAAGCAGCATTTTGTTAAAAAAAAACAAAACAAAAAACACCATCTTTTTAAAGCAACTTTTGTTAAAAGCACCCAAGGAGAATCCTGTCATTTTATGACCCAGAGGCCCACTGCAAGGGGAAGGAAGGCCACCTCCACCTTGCATTTTCATGGCACCTCCATGCCCAGCATCGCACTGACACTCACAACCCTTTACAGTAGCTGGGTAGGGTGGGTTCCCATTTTACAGAGGAACAACTGAGGATCAAACGTGTGACCTGACTCACCGAAAAATCTAAAAGCCCGGGCACTGGGTCATCTAAGTTTTAGAACTCCCATCATCCAATTCCTCCTTCAGTGTCTTTTCCAACATACATGCTACTTTCTTTAAAGAACAGATGAGAGGTCACCTACAAACACTAGAATCCATTTTGATAGCATGATAGGAAATGACTTCTAGTGGATAAACTGAAATAATTACAGCCGGGAGGTTTTTAGATAGTGACATCAGCTCTGGAATAAAGTCAAGAGCAGCATTGAGCAGCCTGACCCCAGGGCAGAGTAGATCAAAGCCTTTTTCCAAACCTGGGCTGGTTGCTCTTTAGAGCTGGAGGGATTTTGCTTTTCTCTCCTTAAATAATTATGGTGGGGAGGGTCTCCTTGATTACACTAAAAAAAATCTTGTGTCCTAGCAACTCTGTTGGCATAAAGCACGAGGCCCATTATCACTTTTTTCTTTCTTTTTATTTTTTTACTGGCACAAAATCTAAAAGAAAAGCCTCAAGGTGCAAATGATCTGCAGTCTATTTAACATCATGGTTATTTATTTTTATGAGGCCTCATTATTGCTCTTTACCCGAAATTATAGGTATATTCTTGGCTTCATTTTGCGTTCTTCTGAAAGCGCCAAAATACATTTTTCCTGTATTTCCAAACAATCTTCAATACTTCATCAATCAAACATTCAACAAGCCATAGATGATGTGCTGGACCAAGGCAGGCTCTGGGGAGCCCAGCAGTTTCAGCCAGAGCTCTGAGCCCAGTTCCCCTCAGGAGAAGTACCACATGTCTATGAGGATTAGGAGGGAAAATTCCCAGGCTGCAGTATTTCATGACAATGCATCCCTCTGGCTCCATTTCAGACGAGCTCTCGAATGTCCAGCTTTCCATATTTTCACTTAGTTGTGCCATAACTATAAAATGGATCATTTGTTTGCAAAGTCTTAATTAATACTCCTTTTTTCTCTTCCCAGTGCCCCTCTCCTAATCTTAGTCAACCCACTTTTGCCTTCGCCCCAGTAGGAGCCAAGCTCTTAAGGCTGCTGGGTCCTCCAACATGGAAAAATTCCCTGGAAATTTTTGTATAAACAAACTTTGCTAAGTTGCTGTAATTTGGGGTCAAAATTTCCCCAGCTTTTTCAAAAGAGCAGCTTAAAGTAACAACCACCACTCCTAGAATAGCAATAATAATCTCTTATATCTAGAAATTATAGTTTTTAGACCACTCTAATTTATGTCAAGCAAAACAGTAAAGTGCTAAGCAGATGTAAGATATTATTAAATTGCCCCTTTCTCTGTCAAAAGTGCCACTTAAATTTTAAAGTTGGGTTAGGTATCAACCAATGAAACTGCCCCCCACTTCCCAAGCAGAGCTAATGAACCCCTTCTCTGCACCCCCTTCCCCAGGTATTTGTTTATACTGCTAAAATAGCCTGTCTTCTGCCACCGAGGTTATTTCCACACATATCTTCACCAAGCATTCCTTGAAGAGCAAGGCTGTCGGTCTCCATGCCCTGGGCCAGTTCCTAGGAACCCAGAAAGTGCTGTTGAATTGAGCCGTCCACAGCCCCACGGAGAAGGTCATGTTACCAGGATCCCATTTTAAAAGCAAACTGAGCCTCAAAAAGGTGACATGCTTCCCAAAGCCATAGAGCTAAGTGAAGGGAAAGTCAGAACTTGACTCCAGACGCCCAAAGTCCCGGGGTCTGTGTGCTGGCATCACGCCGTCTGTCCTTCATTCAGTGTTCACTGTGAGCTCAAAGCCCCAGAGCCGTGGTTGTTTTGTGTACTTAGCCAAGTTAATAAAAAACTTAGTTTTGAAGAAACAAAATTCTACCCACTTTCACGGAGAAAAGTTGTTTATGTCAACAAATTAATTACAAAGCGGGGAGGAAGAAGAAAGAAGAAAAAAATGAAGGAAGGGAGGGAGGGAGGGAGGGAGGGAGGGAGGGAGGGAGGGAGGGAGGGAGGGAGGGAGGGAGGGAGGGAGGGAGGGAGGGGAGGAGGGAAATGGAGAGCAAAAGCGCCTCATGCTCTTAAGTCCTGTCATCAAGCTGAGTGTCAACCTGCCTTTCCAACTGTTCCCACCGCCACTACCCTGCAAAGCCTATGGTCCAGCTAAACTGGTCTAGCTGTGGCTATATTAAGGATAAGGAACTGGAAAAAACATCAACAGAAAAGATTTGTATATTGATCTTGTATCCTGCAACCTGCTGAGTTCACTTATCACTTCTAGTGGCTTTCTGTAGATTCCACTATATGTTCTATAGAGATGATCTTTGGAACTGAGAATAAAGACAGTTTTTCTTTTCCCTGTCCAATCTAGATGCCTTTTCTTTCTTTTTGTAAGTTTTCTTTGTCTTACTGAGCTGGCTAAAACCTTCAGTATAATGCTGAAGAGAGGCAGCAAGCGTGTTTTTGTACAGTATTTTTAACAACAAAAATGACTGTTTTCCAGGCATTGAGTGAGTAAAGCCCGGAAGTTAAAGGTAAGAATCAGTCCCCACCCCGAGGGTGTCACGACCTGGCTGAGGCGCTCTCTCTACTGTTAAGACAGAAAACAGATCAGGCTGGAAAGCTAAGGCCAGGCTAGGTCCCTGAATAATAAGGTGCCAGCAGTAGCAGCAGGAGCCTTAATGCTTAAAGGGGACAAATACGGGCCAGGCGCTGTTGAAAGTCCCTGAACTCACTTTATTCTTCCACCTTACCCCCTCGTTTAAAAGGCAGGGAGTAGGAGACACGGGGAGATAAGTAACTTGTGTCTCCGCAGCCAGTGTTCTTAAGTGCTACACGAAATTGCCTTCGGTTTCCATGACTTCATTAACAGGTATTGAGTGTCCGCTCTTCACTAATTACTATGGCACTTTCAATTAATTTACTTATCACAACTATCTTGTTTTATAAATGAAGGAAGTGAGGTTCAGAGGGTTTAAGGGGCCTGTTCAAGGCCACCCAATCAGCCCAAGATTCAAACCGAAGTGCTCTGACTCCAAATTCAATACTTTCCACCACCCCCGATGCCTCCTCCAATAGCTAATATTTATGTAGTACTTTGCAGCTTTCAAACATCATGACCGCATTTATGCCTTCCAGGCCACTTAAAGGAATTGCCATTTATTCACTGGGAAAGGAGGACGGTTGTCAGTTTTTGAGAGGAAGGGAAATGTGGGAGGGGAAAGAGGTGTTTGGGGAGGGCCAGGGCAGCGTCGTGCTAGGGGGCCTTGCTGGGGCAAGTCTGCGAGTCGGGGGCAGGAGGCCCTGCATCTCCCCGTAGGCTTGAACTTCACCCCTGCACTGGGGAGCCCTTCCCTTCAAACTCATTTGCCAGTCAGGACAAGTCCCGCTTTAAGTAATGTTCCTGGAGGGAACTCCCAGAAGAGCAGAGATAATAAAAGTATTTCTTATGTCACTTCTTTCTCTGCATTTAACTTTTGGGAATATTTTTGTTAACTGAGAAGAGCACACGGAGGAGCCATTATCACTGATACTGGAGAAAATGGACGGTAGATTTCCTCAGCCATGTCCTGTCAGTGTCAACAATTTAACTAAACATATAATAGTCATAATCTCATCAGTGTTAAATTTCCTAGGTTTCTGGCACATATCTCCTCATCTCCCTCATTAAGTTTATGGAGTGTTCTTTGGTACATTTGCTCGGTGTGAGGATTTCAGTTTCGGCTGGCACACACTGGAGTCCAATAGGGGAATGATTTTTCTGCCTTAAGTAGTCAGCAGAATAAGGGGGCATGTGAAGTGGACCCAGGCCCCAAGCCAGGTACGTGGCAAGTGATGATGGGTGGCTTTGACCCCACCCATCACAATCCTGCCCCCTCACCAGGGGTGGGTCCAACACAGATTAGCCACCCAAGCCCAAAATAGGAATAGTATTACGTTTCCATTACCTTCCTTACTCATGACCAGCCCCATTAGTACCTATTTGGGGGTTCCCCTCATTCTGAACTGCAGTCCGGAGGTCCTCATTCTTACGCCCCCACCAGGAGGGTTGCCCCAAACAAAATCCCCCAAACTCAGATCTATCCCCACCCCATTTCGCTTTCTCCTGATTTTAACACCTTAGTATTCTGTGCTCAGCTATGTCAGATGAAATGATTATTAAAACATCATTCAGATAATTATTTCAGTGATGGTATGCTTCAGAGGACTTCTCTCCCAGGAGGACCTGCATTTTAAAAAGGAGTACCAAGAGCCAGGAAGCCTTAGCCGAGAGAATAAGTTGAACTGTACAGAGAAGTACCGGGGGGGAGAGCTTTCAGCAGCCATTGAAAATGTCCTGTGAGAAGCAGCTAACCCATCAATACGCTTAGGCCTCCGTTTCCTCCTGTCATACAGGGTTACACGCACCTCACAGGATTACTGTAATATAAGGATAGAATACTGACCTCACAGGATTATTGTGGAGATGAAACAAGTTGGTTAATAATTCTTATTAACCGCTCAGAAAGCTATAAAGTGAGAAGTTCTTAATGACTTCTGGGCTTTGCCCTTTGTGTAGTAACCTACTGGACCTACCTCCATGGGGTCTGAAGAGATGGGAAACCACCTGGATGGTGAATCTATCTGTCAGCCCCATAGGATTATAACTTCCACCTACGCTATTTGCTGGGTCTGATTACAGATAAATTATCCTATCTCTAGCTTCACAACTACCCACAGAAATACAGCCCCTGTTTCTTGGATGGGCTGAAAAAAAGTCACCCTTAACACTGGCAGCAAGGTCCTCTGGCACCTACTTGCACGGTTGCCATCCCCCCACTGTGTGAACCAAGGCAGTGCATGGACCAACTTATGCGCAATAAGCTGCTCTGGGTCAGGAGATACATAACAGAGCCAAGGACACGATCCCTGAAGAAAGATAGAATGTTCTACTGTTTCACTCTGAATGAGCGCTCCATGCCCGACCGTGACAAACCTTTATATTTTATCCAGAATGGATCTCCGCAGACCCTCAAATGCTGCTTTCCTCTAACCAATACATTAGGGCACGCTCTGTACCTTCCTCCACTGCTTTTCATTCCTAGGGTCCTTAGAGTATTATGTTAGGAGCCTACTTGATTATCTGTGAAAGTAGTAGGTTCTAGGTATTTGGGAGACATTAAATTATGGAAAAGGAGGGTCTTATAATTCCTGATCAAAGTGTCAAAGAAGTGTAGTACTGAAGGATATCCTGGCACGTTCACTTAATCCTACAGAGCAGGGAGCTGAGCCTGAGCTTAAAGTCACATGCTGGAATCTGAGGCAGATCTGAAACGCGGCCTTGGGCACCACGCATCCGCTCCACCCCAGGGCAGCCCTTCCCCCCTGGTGTGCGTGCCACCAGCACCAGCACAACAGGAGGTGCCCTTTCTTATAAGCACCCCATCTTATTGTTCCCCAGGAGCTAATGAAAGTCTCATATCCCTACCCCCACTTTAACCTTCCCCCTCCCTTCCCATGGGCCCTCCCACATTTCCTCAAGTTTCAGGTCCGTGATGAGAACGGGCCTTTACTCAGCACGTCTGCGATGAGCAGAGGCTGCTCGAGTACCTGTCACCAGCACTGTAGTGGTCTGTTAGCCAAGATGCCAATGTTCTCTGTCATAAGGTACAACCACAATGACACCTGGGAACCTGGGGGAGTGAAGGATAGTTTCTACAACTCGCCAGCTCCATGGGCCACCTGCAGTATGTTCTATGCCCTACAGTCACGCGCATCAGTGGAGAGAGGCGAGAAGAGGCCTCACCATGGGTAAAGAAGGAATGCTGCCCCTTGCCAACCCTCTCCGAGGTGGTGAGACCGATGACAGGGTGCAGAGCACACAACTCTGGCTGGATGCCAAACATCTGGACTCAAACCCAAGCAACCAAGTTATTCAAATCAAAGAAAATCTAATCAGCAAATACTTTCAATGCCTACTATGTGCATCCAGACAGCTGTGGTTGAAATGGATGACATTTAAGTCCTACTCAACCCCCCAAACACCACTACTCTTTGTTCCAGATGCCTGATATTATATTCATTGAATATTCATGTTTTGAATGGAACATCTGCTGGCATATGTTGATGTGCAGACAAAACCAAAAGTTATAAATTATTTCTTCAGCCCTTTAATGGCACTCTTGTCAAGCTCCCTAGATGGAGGCTGAAGACAGTTTGCCTCAAGCCTCCAGCCATCTCTAAGATGCCTCCCCTCTTGCTGTCTCCTGCTCTATCAGAATGCAGGGAGGCTAGGAAGGCCATGCTTCCTCCCCTAGCTCCAGGGAGACACACAGGTGAGCACACCACCAGAGGCAAGATCTTTCTGAAATTAGGGTTTGGTTGCCTCCAGGCTCACAAGCACTCAATGCCAAGAGGAAACCCTGTACATAACCTGGCATCTGTGGTGTTCTAAGAACAAAGGACATAATATCTCTTTGTTGCTGGTCACCCTAAAGTTAAAATGACAATTTTGGTTCTGCATTCTTTTATAAATTGTGTTATTCCTGAAATAACTTAAAGCAGGTGAATGAATGTTCAGTTGCCTCATTTCTGGTGCTTCTCCCGTGAGAACCTCCAGAGCCTTTGCTAATACCACCGTCGAGTATTGCAGTCATACAATGAACAAAGTCAAGGGATTGCTCTTAGCTTGCTTCAGGCTATATACTACTTTCATTCTTCATAAGAAGAAACAGCGACTAAGGTGAGGGTGGGAGGACCTCTCCACGTGTGATGGCAGTCTCTGATTTTTCAAGGTCCCCTAGCTGTTGTCAGACAGACTTTGTACACACTCCGGTTAGCATGCTCATGTTCTCACAATGGCCTCTGAGCTCCTCAAAGTCAACAGAGGCCTCGCACCCCCATGGCGCTGAGCACAAGGATCTGCACAATAATTATGAAATGGAGTTTATAGACGGGGGAAGGGGGAACCTCGAAGGCGAGGCTTGCTTGTAGCCTTCGGAAAGGGAAATTGGAGGTAAGAAAATCTGGAAATGTGGGTGTCCATACCCTAGGCTTTATAGCTCTTTCTTCAAGAATGTAAAACCAAGGACCCCTGGGTCATGTGTCTTTTGTACTTACCCTGCCCACTGGAGAGGCAGGTCTCTGTAGCTAGTCTGCTCCATGAGCCACTGGGTTTCCTCACTGTCCATACTCAGGGAGTCAAGAGAAAGCATATTAAGTGTGTTTATATCAGGCACTCCTGCTCTGAATCTCTGCTTCCTTCCCTAGGTACATAAACAGTCTGGACAATCTAAACGAATGCTTAAAATTCTCATATATGGGTGAGCTGTTCTATATATGCTTTGGATGAATTTTAAAAAGCATTCTGCTGGGGTCGATCTGCCCATAGACACATAGTGTGATGAGTGGAGCCTAGGCCAGGTTCTCATCCTGCTGACGTGTCCCCTTGGTTTCTGGAAACCTTGTGGTACTTTCTTACCCTTAAACGCAGAGCCTGGGGCATGTTCTGAATGGTCTGTCTCCTCTTTTCTGAGCCCCACTCTGATCCCCCTAGCTCTACAAAATCCCCTTGGCTCCATTCAAGACGGAAGCTTTTAAGACAGCTTCATTAAGACCAAGTTTCATCTCAAAAGTCCAAGGCCCTTTCCTACTCTCAACCCCAGCCCCAGCCAGGTGATGACCTCACAGAGGAAAAAGAGGTTGGAAGGGGGAGGCAGGGTACCCACACCTCCTCCTGCCTTTTCTATGTCCTGCCAATTTTGTGTTTGTACTCTCAACCTGGTCCTGCCTTTCTCACTTGACTTTTATCTCATTAGTTCTCCACAAACTGAATTTCCTTGTTGCCAACTTTGCCCATCTGCCCTAGAACGGAAGGACAAAGGCCGCTGCCTCCCCTCTCCCTGTGCTAACTCCTGCGTGGAATTTTGTGACCCAAAGATGACCCTGACCTACATGCTGGAACTTCTTGACTGCAGGAGAACTGTTTCTGCAAAAAATTTGGAAGTTGTCATTCTCATTTAAAAAATAAGATGATAAAACACACACACAAGCCATTATTTGTAAAATGCCTACAGATGATGAAGAGAAATGCGTAGCAATAGACACACATACCCACGGATGAGTGACGGAGCACGTGCGTACGTGCCCACCCCCGGAGGCCAGGGCGAGCCTTTTAGACGAAGGCAGCGGCTGACTACTAAGGAAAATGACAGGAACCCAGAGTGATTCCAAAGTTCCTCTAGCTTTCCCTTCAACCAGTCCTTCCAGATTAAAAAAAAAAAATGTCTCGGAATTTCATTTACATCTGATACCTAAATTAGCTTCAGAAAGCAGTCACGTGGGTGGCAGAAAGGCCGGGGTCACTAAGCGGGGGTCTGGCCGTGGTATGAGGATGATTGCTGGCGAGGAAGGGAGATTTTCGCGTGCTCTTCTGGCATTGCTTAGCTAAATAAGCTCTGACACCTCTGTGCCTCGGTGTTTTATAGCTTAGATTCTTTCCAGGGTTTGCTAGTTTCTGTGGCTATATTATTCAAAAATTATGTAGATATTTGGAGTAACGACTACCATGCCCGTGACGACCATCACTGCCACCACCATTATCGATCATACTGACTTCTTTTCTTTCTGGACCAATTCGCAGCTACCCCGTTACACCTGCGCCTTGAGTTACACCTGTACCTTAAGAGTTACACCTGTACCTTAAGAGGTGACCAAAGAGTGGGTTTCCTCAGTTTGCAAAGAGGAATATAGATAGCATTTTAGTCACTTAACCAATATACCCAAGTGGTGCCAATTTCAAACTTCACAAGTGCCAAAGAGCCCAGTGCAGGACTGTCTCCAACTCTAGTGATGGAAGATCCTTTTCACTGGGTCTCCAAAGCAGCTGTCAAGGGGAATAATGAAAGTTTAAAAAAAAAAAAAAAAATCATCTTCAGAAAGCTTGGCCTCTGCCTATGGTTCTAAGTTTGGGCCAGGTTCCAACTTCTCCAGTGTTATTCCAAATACTCCCTAAGCCAGTCATCCGGGGCTACATTCAGTGCTAACTCAGCGGCCCTTCCTTTCACAAGCAGCAGGCACACAACTCTTTAGACTGTATAGAACTTAGGAGTTGGACACGTCATTCCTTCACTACACAAAAGTTAGACTCAGCTCCTCAATCCAGAAATACCTTGGATAAGCAAGAGGGGTTGGTTTTTTGTTTTGTTTTTTGAGGTTTTTTTTAAGTATAGAAGCTTCATGAATCTGCATGTCACCCCTGCCCAGAAGCCGTGCTAATCTCCGGACCGGTCCAACGTCAGTGTCGCCGGTGCTGAAGCAAGCGTGAGAGGGTCTCCGGGAGGTAGAATGGTAAGAGGCAGCCTTACCATTTGGGTTTGGAAGCACACAGCCCAGCAGTAACTTGGGGTCTCCGTGCGAAGAGACGGGCGCGGAGAGCTGCCCGCGTGGGTTCTCTGCACCGACTCTTCATGCTTTACCTCATCACATGCAGTTGTTGGCGCCCAGCACGGACTCAATAAATGTTTATTGAACTGAATCAATCCATTCTCAGATCAAACAGATTTGCTTTCACCCCAAGGGGACTGCACAGGCTCTCCGTGCCCTCGGGGTCTCTAAGGGAGCACCCCGGGGGGGCTGCTGGAGTCTGCGGCCGCCTCGTCGGTAAAGCTTCCCCGACAGCGCGGGCCTCGCTTCCTCTCGTTCTCGTGACTCAGGCTTGTAGGCTTGTACTTCTTCCAGGTTCCACTCCCTTTGGCACACACGGTATCTTATCTCGCCACGTGAAATGTGTTTCATAAACACATCATCCTTCCTACGAGTCTGTACGTTTCTCGAGGGCAAAGGCCGCGTCTGATATTTGTTCTGTGCGTCCCGTGGCACACAACACAGTATGGGGCACATGGCGAGGGCTGAACAAGTGCCTGTTAAATGGAGCTGAATTTGAGAGCCAGAGCTCCATTGCTGGGATGATTTTGTTTCAGAGAGTTATCCAAAGGCGGGGTTGGCTCGATTCACCACTTATTTCACCCAAATGAAGCCCAAGGGCCTCTGCACTTGAAGTGCACGTTAGGAAGCCGAAGATCAGAAAGCAGCTGCTTGCTTTCGACACAGAGGAGATTGCATTTCAGCAGCGAATTGCAGGCCTTCACGTTTTAGTCACCAGTGACTCTTGGCCAAACCCTTTGGTGTTATCAGGAATAAAGAGTAACCCAGAGATATGTCAAATATCAATTTCCAATTACTTTCCTGTGACACATTTCTGCCACTTGGGAAAACTCCCAAAGGATCTGTTGCCCCTTATCAGCTCCGATTGGGCTTAACTTTCAGTCAAACAGGTAACACTCGGCGGCACCCTGTTCAGCCTCCATATTACAGTGTCCTCCTCTGACACTCAGATTCTTTCATGAAGTCCTCAATATTGGCTTACACTGTCACCGGAGACCTCGCCCAAGTGCGGAAGGCCTCGTGATATTATCCACTGGACCATGTGTGTCGGGGTGGGATGGGGATAGCCCCAACCCCTGTGGTGAGCTGTTGTCACTAAGGTTCCCCAACTCTTAATTTGCACTGAGATGTCGAATGCAGGGAGGAAGCCTCATGGGGGAACTTGTGCATTTTCAACTCCAGCTAGAAGCGGGTGGAAAAAGAGTCTTTAAATTAGTCTTCCCTTTTGATACTCAAAACACAGAAGAGCATTTCTACCCCCAGGTCACAGAAGGCAGGCCACAGATTAATTGGAAAAAATCTGTGGTATTAGGGATGCGAAAACTAAGGAGCTGCAAAGAACCAGGAATCACATGTCCCCTTTATTACAAAGTAATGGAACAGAATTTGGAAAAACCAGAAAACATCTCCAGGTTCATAAATCAGCCCAGTTGGAGGGAAACGCAAATGGCCAGCACCTGGAATCAGCTTCAACTGGAGCAGGAGAGCAGCCTCGAGGATCAAACTCAGGGGCCAAGGCTCCAGGCTGCGCCGTGATTAATGACTTGAGTGAAAGGTCTCAGTTGAGGCTGAGCAATTAACTTGTTCTCTCTACATCAGGACTCTCCGCAGCATAACTACGCCTCCCCTGATGGTTCAGTTACCAAGACGCAAGCCAGGCTGGGAAGCTCCGGACGTGTGCTCATCAGCCTGTTTCTGACAACCGGGGGAGCCCTGGTGTTTGTCAGGACTCCTTTCGCCAAGTCATCTGTGCCGACTCTGCATGCGTGTCTCAACCTTTCAGTTCCTTTTCAAGTTTGAGAACCATCTTAAATGAGGCAATGGCATTGGCCTTGTTCTGTCAAAAAACAAAAAAACACAAGAAAAACCAAAGTCCACAGCCCAGAGGATTGCAAATGGACAGCATATGGCTTGGCTTGTTTCTGGTCATTCCCAAAAAAGTTCTTAGGGAATTGAATGTCCATGAGATTAATGGTTCCCTCCTGTCCTGCCTTGATCCTCTGGAATAGTTTTCTCTAATCTCTTTCAGATCCTCTAAAGCATTTAGATTGAACCAATCACTTTTCCTGAATCTACAACTGAGGCTCTAAGAACTACTAGAACCGAAGGACTTCTCCAAACTGCTTCCCTTCTCTCCTGGATGTGAATTCATAGATGGGAAAGAGAGGCAGGTACCCCAGAACCTGATTTTCAATGTGGAAGTATCCAAGAGGAGGCACCCAAGGAACCCAGTGTCCTTCCTCATTTGACCTTCCAATGCTGCTTCGTTTGTGACATATGGTCTACCAAAGGTGGCCATGGTCCCCCACAGGCAGGACTGGAAGGGTGCTGAGTGCCTAGCCTGGAAACAGCCACCCCACTGACCTGCTGAATGGGCTGGCCCTCCACCTCCCCTTTAGCCAACCCCATTCACAACCACTCTCAGTGAAGGCATCTTGTCTCCAGGAGAGAGAGCATAGCAACAATAACAACAGCAGTGACAGCAATAATCATAGAAGCAGGAGCAGCAACAATACCATATGTAGCACTTACTATGGGCTGGGAACTCTTTGAAATGCTTCACTTATACCAACTCATACAATTCTCCAGCAACCTACTAAGGCTGGTGTTACTATACGCCTATTTCACACAGAGAGGGACACAGAGTAGTCAAGCGACTTGCCAAAGGTCACAAAGCTGGTAACTGACAAAGCCAGGATTCAAACACAAGTCTCAGTCCTAGTGCTATTCTCTACGGCAACTGTGTTCTCCAGAGGTGTTGGTCCCCACCCGCCACTGCTGATGAGGTCAGAGAACCAGCCTTTCTAACACAGTGTCTGTTTAAGGGCCGGGCCTGGAAAATCCAGTCTCTGCCGCTCGGTGTGCAGCCTCAAGTGCGTGCCGAGGGCCTGACCTCAGCTGTTCCCGCCTGTGCATCGGCGAGCCCATCGCGCCCGCCTCGCCGGGCGGCTGCGAGGGTGCGTGAGACAACGCACATGCAGGTGCCAGCACAGTGCTAGAGCGCGGGGCGTGCATAACAATCGCGGCCGTGGTTATTACTCATCAGGTCAGCTAATATTGACTAAGGGGACACTAAGGCAGTTGGAGAAGATGAGGCAGAAACAGTCACAGCTTGTGGTTATGACAACGCAGATCAATGTGGTGACTCCAAAGAGACAGGTACTTAAAAAGTACTGATGAGGGACGCTCATCTTCTCCGTCTGACCGATTTACGCAGCCTCTAGGTTTGTTTATCTCCACAAAAGAAAAAAATTCTAATTTTAAAAATATACTACATCAAGAAAAAATGAACGGGAGATGTCCAGACTGGGATCATTGGAATACCGTCCCTGAAATTCCTAGTATCGTAGGAAGAGAGCGAGGCCCCCTGACAGCGGCTGCTCCCATCAAGCCCGAGCCGCACCCCCCCCCCCCCCCCCCCCCGCCTCTCCTACCTGCTCCCGCCCAGCCCTGACACACCGCACTCTTTGCATCAATAGGGGCTGGTGCCAGAACATACGAAATTGCCTTTGACTACATTTAACTGATGTAGTATTTTTTTATGATTCTTTCTTGTTGTACCATTTTTCACTTTTGACTTTATAATTCTCTGCTGACTTTATATAAAGCTTTGCCAGACGACCCAAGGTGGTTTTTAATAGAGATTTAGGGGCTAGGTTGTGCTGTGGTTTGGATTCAGATTCTACTCCGGCAACAAGGGGAAATTAACTAGGTGGTTTCATCTCAAGTGCCCATTTATACTCGGAATAGACCGAGAATTTATCTTCTTCCAAGCCTTGTAATCATGACACTACAAAGTGATAGTCAAGAAATAAAAAATTAGGTAGCAATAGCTTCCACACCACGAAACCACTACACAGTGTCCCTGGAAGCCCAGATGCCTGGGATGACATAGAGACAGCCATGGGAGCACTTGCTGAGTGATGGGGAGGAACTTGACCACATTCTGTCCTACACCAAAGACAATGCTCCTTCTCCTTAAGATGGGGAACTCAGGCGGCCCTACACCAGCTACTCCTCCCCCTCTGTGCCACCCACAGCCCCCAGTGCCTGGGCCCAGGTGAAACCCTGGAAGCAGCTGGCCCTTCAGGGCTGGGAAAGGTGACATCACTGGCAAAGAAACCGAGTCAGATAAGAGGCCAGTCCCTAAAAACGACATGTTCTTACAAGAATAACCTTCAGTTCATTGTTTCTCAAAAACATAAAGTTGGTAACTCAGCAAGATTTTGGTTTTTGTTGTTTTTCATTATCATTGCAAAGTATTGAAAACATGTAAAGTATTGAAAACAATAATTTAAAAACTCTGTGCACCTACTGGCAAGCTTAGAAATCAAGAAATCCCTTCAGTTTTTCCATATTAGATTAGATTTCTTTGCCTCCACCTACCACTGATGGTAAATGCAACACTGAATTTTAAATTTTTCATTCCCATGTGTGTTTTTCATAGTTTTGCCACATATGTAAAGACCCTTACAAAATAGTGTTTTATTTTGTTTTTGAACTTGATATAAAAATGATATCATACAGTATCATTCAGTGAGTTTATTTTTCCCCCAGTTTTGTAGATTCCTCCATATTGAATGTTACTCAACTTTATTTAAAGAGCCATTCTGGTGGTTTCCAGTTCTTTCCTGTTTGTTTGTTTGTATGTTTTCTTTTGCTATTATAGACAATGCTCTGAATGTAGTTCACATTGACCTCAGCATGTGCAGTGTTTTTCTTGGGTTAGAGTCCTGGAAGTTGACTTGCTGGATCTTAGGGGTTGCATATAATCAAATTCACTAGATAATAACAAATTGATTTCCAAAGAGATATACTAATTCATGCTCCCACCAAAATAGCTTTTGACAGCAGGGAGGGCGGTGGGTGGAGGTAGAAGAGGGCATAGAGGGGATAAATGGTGATGCAAAAAATAAAGAAAAAAAATAGCTTTTGAGTTTCTGTTTCCCTACAACTTTGCTAGTACTTGGGATGGCTAGATTTTTAAAATTGTGCTGAATCAGTGAGTACAAACTATCTTGTGGTTTAATTTGCGTTTTCAGATTTAACTTTTTCTAGCTAGGTAACCATTGAGTGGTTTTTGGAAGGTTGAAAATTCTTTGTTAAACTAGCCTTGAAATGTGATGTTTAGCCCGGCCGGGCGTGGCTCAGCGGTTGAGGGTCAACCTGGGATTCAGGCAATCGGGGTTTGATTCCGGGTCAGGGCACATGCCCAGGTTGCGGGCTGCAGCCGATCAATGACTCTCATCATTGATGTTTCTATCTCTCTCTTTCCCTCTCCTTTTCTCTCTCTGAAATCAATAAAGATATATTAAAAAAAAAAAGAAAGAAAGAAAGAAATGTGATGTTTGTATAGAGGGAGCGTGATTCTGTGACTACAGAGAAAGATGCTATGTACACAGACATGTAGGAGTGAATATGTATCTCTATCTGTTATTCCATTCTTACCCTTACAGCAGGAATGTATTGCTAGGGCCAATAGGCAAAACTCTGGCTGCCACTTGCTTTTGTAAATAAAGTTTTATTGGAACATAGCCATGCCCATTTGCTTACATATCGCATGTTACAATGACAGAGCTGAACAGTCACAACAAAAACCATCTGGCTATTTTACGGTAAAAGTTTGCTGACTCACAACATAAAGCATGTCCATTTGCAGGCACATAGCTCATGCTCCCCGTTTCTCATCAAAACTGCTCCTCCCAGATACCACTCCTCAGAAAATGGATATACGGGCCAAAAACTTGGGAGTCATCTGATGTTCTTGCCTCCAGTTCATTTACAGCCAATCAGTGGATACTAACCAAGTATTCAAACTTCTCAACAACACTTCTGTGAAGTCCCTTTCTCTACACCAAAGCCAGTCCTTTGTTCAAGCCTTACGTTGACTTAGGAAACCCGCCCCCAATGACCAAGGCCCTTGTGCCCCCAGGTTTCACATGTGTGATACCTCGATGCATTACTTGAGTTTCTGTCTGTTATCTTGATCTAAACTGTAAATTCCTTCATGGCAGGGACCCTGGTCATCTCTGCACACAGCACAGTGTCTTGCACAACAAATTCTTCATAATAACTCAGCCTCCTGTAGGCTGCTCAGTCCCCCTCAGAAACCACTGAGGGCCTGACCTGGCAAGAGCTTTGTGGCTGCCATGCCACTAGTCAGCAGGGTTTGGAAATAGTCACTACTCTCCTAAGCCTCATGGCCAAGAAGAATTGGGAAAAGAGACTCCTTGTTAATATTGAACACCGTGGTCTTCAAGTTGTTGTCTGTAGAGGAATTGCTAAAGGAACTTATTAAAAATAACAGATGCCAGGGTGCCACCCCGTGCCCACTGAGTGGGAATCCCTGGAAGCAGGTACTCAAGCACATTACCTTATGGGTGTTCCCTAGGAGATTCTTACGCAGGCTTGAGAGGCACATATCGAAAAACAACAGCTTCCTAAAACATCCCCCAGCTCTCCCCCACCTCCCCACATTGTCCCTGGCGGGTAGCTAACGCTGCATAGAGCTCCGCCCCACCCTTCGCTTGGGGGACAGAGCTCCCCTAAGCTTCCCAATCCTCTCCACTGCCCAGAACAGCCTGGCTTGAGGGAATAATTGTATCCTTTTTTAGGGCTGAATTCAGACCTTCGGCCTCTGTTCTGTTGACTTGTTTCCATTCCTGGTTAATGATGGGGCCCACACCCTGCACTGACCATCTGTACTGCTGGGCACCTCTAAAATCAAGCGTCCCCTGGCGCATGCTGGCTCCACTCCCCTGTTTGTACCATATCTCCCGGTGCCTGCCCAAGGGGAGAGACATGCGAGCGTTCACACGCACACTGCATATAAGAAGACTTGTTTTAATTTGTGCTGCCTTCTTAATTTGCAACATATTGCAGATCATTTAATATGTAAAAATAAATGGTAATAGAAGGGTTAGACCAACAACAATACCGACGAGATGTTGTTAGTATTTATTAGGGATTTTTCTTATTAGACTTAATTTTTTCCTAAATTGCATGTGACCCATTATCATTATGCTTGGTGGATAATAAAAAAAAAACAGAATTACCAGTCCACGTTACCCAAGGAGAAAGCCGAACGGCCGTCGGGTTTTATGACACCACCATAGCACAGATTTAAGGAATTTCTCCAGCGCTGCCTCGGTGGTTTTCAGGGGCCTGTTTTCCCCAGAGGCGTGTAAGCACTGAAATTGCATCGGACCGCGATCTGCTCTCGGCGGTGAGAAAGTGCATAGTCAATGGGTTATTGCCCTTCTTTATTCCCGCTTTATGCAGTCGCACGGAGGTATCTCTCAGGTGGTTGTTGAGGTTTACTAGACACTCAGGAGCCATCTTGCGTTTTCTCTAAATGGCAGTTATAATCTATAACCAGAGGGCCGTCTAGGAGGCCGCCGGAGCAGCGCGCCTAAGTCCTGCCTGGGCGAACTCAGGTTCAGGAGATCACACTCTTCGCTACGGGATTTCAACAGGGTGGAAACTGTATCATGTACCTAAACAATATTTATAGGACGACAAAGAGATGCAAGGTCTGATACAGGTGCTAAAAAAGGCAGAACGCTTGAAATCAGTACGTAGGCAATAAAAGGGCCTCCTGAATATGCAGATTAATGAGTAACAAAGAGGCCGAGCAAAAATCACATGTGGTTTCCCTTCCCCTTCATTTATCTGTAATAACAGCACCGGCTCCTATAAATGCAGTATTCCTCCGCTTGCTTTCAGCTAGATATCTCCAATTAGCCATAATTTATTTCATGCTTCACTAGTGCCCTGTGATCGATGCTTGCAACAGGATTCCTGAGATGCTGAAATCAAGACACGGATTAAAATGGATTCAGTGTAGTTGTGTGTTAGGTGTGTTTTATGGGGGGGGGGGGCGCATGGAGCAGGGAGAAGAACAACACAGTCTTCAGTATTAGACCTGGTTTTGAGTCTCACAAGGACAATTATTAGCACTGGGACCTTGGTAAACTACATAATCTCTCTCTCAGCTTCAATTTCCTCATATATAAAATAGGGGTAATATCCAGCTCTAGGAGATCTTGCCAAGATTAGATGCGACCACGGACATATGTAAAATACCAGCACAGTGCCTGGCTCTGCAGAAATCACACAGTAAATAGTGGCTATTATTAACGCCGGCGTCTTCTTTCCCATTCTCGGTAAATAAGAAAGCCATGCATTCTTCATAGGCACCTGCCTTTTTACTTTTTTTTCTCTGTATTTCTTTATCTTCCAGAATATTTGATTCATAGGAACATCACATCCCCCAGCAGTGACAGAGTAAAGAAAGTTTACCGCGGATTCGCAACGCTGGGTTATTTAAATTTGAAGATGAGAAGGGATGTTTTCACAAACACTATTTCTTCATCCTTGGCCTTGGGGAAACGGCGTTTCAAAGTCTCCAAAACAGTTACAAATTACCCCAAATTCCTATCCTCTTTAGATTTTTTAAATTATTTTTATTATTACTATTACATGGGTAAAATATTAGCATGTTTTTATTAAAATTCAGACACTGAAAGCGAGACTTCTGGCCCCCCTTCTGCTTTTTGCCAGTTCAATCTGGGTCTTCTCCCAGAAGCAGCTACTGTCAGGGGTTTCGCACTCATCCTGCCAAAACTATTTCTATGCATCTACGCACGTGTATGTGAGCGGGGGGCTGTAATTTTGTGCTTTTACGTAAATCGTATCACAGTATACAAATGTTTTGTACTCAAATTGTTTCTGCTCAAAAATATGCCTCAAAGATCATTCTGTGTTAGTATTTCATTTAACCTAACCTTTGTTCAACTGCTGCAGAGTATTCAATATCATGATTTATTATACGCTAACCATTCCTTCCTTGATAGGCAAATAATTTCTCTTTGTATTTTTTTACTACTAGAAAAACACGACAATAAACATCACTCTGCAAACTTCCCTTTGGATGTGTGTAATTGCTGGGTTATAGGCTCTACGAATTTTATTCCAGTCTTTTAAATTCAATTTGTTTATTTTTTAATATGATTCAAATTTTAAAGTACATACTAGTGTAGAGTGAACAGCATTTCTCCCACCCCAGCCTTCCCACTCACGACCTCTCCCCATCCAGAGGCAGTCACTATTACCCATCTTCCAGAGTTTCCTTAGGAACACGGGTGCTTAGCAATGCACCTTTGAGGCGTAAACGGTGTGTTCTATGCATATTGTTCTGCATCTTGGTTTATCCCCTTAATGACATCTGCTGCATAGACTCGCACATAACAATGTAGGAAACTTCCTAACTGTTTTCACAGGGATGCACAATAGTTCAGAGATTGGATATACCATGATTTATGTAAACATTTTCCAATTGATAGCTATTTTCAATGTTTAGCTAGTACATCTACTCTACAATAAGTACTACTGTATATATGTCATTTTACACATACGCAAGTATTTTTAGGAATGCAATTGCTGATCTATTTTTATAGTGAGTTCTTGGTCACTTTTTTATGCATTTGGAACTCTTCGTATATTAAAAATATATACATAATCTACCATTGTCTGTGATATGATTTACAAATATTTTTAAGTTCATTGTATGTCTTTTGACTTTGCTTAAAATCTTTTTCTTTCTTTGTAAGTTTTTTTTTTTTTTTGCTTTGAGAAGTATATATATATTGTTATGCAATTAAGTATAAATATGTATCATAAAACTTTAAAGCATGTGTATTGGGTTTCTGATTTAAAATTCCAGCTTTTCTACAGCATTTTTGTGTGGTCTGGTCTGGATTGTATCATCTTTTAATTCTTTTTTTTTTTTCATTTTGAAAGAATCTCAAATTTATAATAGAAATGTAAGAACAGTACAAAGTACTTTTTTTTGACATTTTGAGAGTAAGTTGCTCACATGATGCCCTTCACCTCTAAATATTATAGTGTATTTCTTATAAATAAGCACATTTTCCTACATAATTATGATATAGTCATAAAAATTAGGAAATCAACATTGATATCATATTACCATCCAATTCTAAATCCCCATTCAAATTTTACCAATTGTTCTAATGACTCTTTTTTAAAAAAATTATTTTTCAATTACAGTTTGCATTCAATACAATTTTGTATTAGTTTCAGGTGTGCAGCCTAGTGGGTAGACAATCATATACTTCACAAAGTGTTTCCCCTGATATTTCCAGTACCCACTTGGCTCCATACATAGCTGTTACAATAGTATTGACTATATTCCCTGTGCTGTGCTGTACATCCCCACAACTATTTTGTAACTACCAGTTTGTACTTTTTAATCCCTTCACCTTTTTCACCCAGTCCTCCAATTCCCTTCCCCTCTATTCTCTGTACCTATGACTCTGTTTCAATTGTGTTTGTTCATTTATTTTGTTCTTTAGATTCCACATATAACTGAAATCATATAGTATTTGTCTTTCTCTGACTGACTTATTTCAATAAGCATAATACCCTCTACATCCACCCATGCTGTCACAAATGGTAAGATTTTGTTCTTTTTTATGGCTGAGTAATATTCCATTTTATATACGTCCGGCCGGTTTTTATATCCACTTATCTACTGATGGGCACTTGGCTTGTTCCATATCTTGGCTATTGCAAATAAGACTACAACGAACATAGGAATGCATATATTCTTTCAAATTAGTGTTTTGGGTTTCTTTGGATGTGTACACAGAAGTAGAATCATTGGGTCATAAGGCAGCTCCATTTTTAACTTTTTGAGGAAACTCCATAGTGGCTGCACCAATCAGCATTGCCTCCAACAATGCACAGGGGTTCCCTTTTCTCCACATCCTTGCCAACACTTGTTGTTTATTGATTTATTGATGATAACCATTCTATTCTGACTGGTATGAGGTGATATCTCATTGTGGTTGTAACTTGCATTTCTCTGATGATGAGTGACATTGGGTATCTTTTCATATGTCTATTGGCCACCTGTATGTCTTCTTTAGTAAAACGTGTCGGGTGTTGTTGTTTTTTAAATAAAGTCAAGCGTATTTTTAATAAGATTAAGGTTTTCAAATTTTTAAATCAGGGCTTCTGAATTCTGAGTTCTGTCTTTTCTCTTAGTATTTTCATGGTTTATTTTTCTCCTCCATTTAAAATTTTAATCCATTTGTAATTTTTTCCTGGTGTAAGGTACGAGGTATGAATCCTTCCCCCTGCCCCAAATGGCTACTCATTTGCCCCAAGAACATATATTGAAGAGCCTATGTTTTACCCACCAGTTTAACATACCACTTTATTATATACTAAATACCACATGTAATTTATTTTAGTTCTGGACTTCCTATTCCATTCCATTAGTCTGTTGGGTGATTTGTATGCCAGTGACACATTTTTAAAAATTATTGATGCTTTATAATACATTTAATATCCAGTGGGACTAATTCCTCCTCATTCTATTTTTTTCAGAATGATCCCAGCTACTATCTTCCCATCTAAACTTTAGATTCAGGTTTTCTAGTTTAAAAGGAAAAAAACAAAACAAAAAACTTTGGTAGTTATATAGTTTCATAATGAAATTATATTTTAACAAAGAGATCATTGACATATTTATGGTCTTGCGTTTTCCTATAAAAGAATATGGTATGTCTGTTCATATCTTCAAGCCTTCTTTTCTGTCCTTCTAGAGAGGTACAAAGTTTTCTTTACAAAGATACTGTATACAGTTGTTAATGCATGATTATAATGTTCCCAATTTATTACCTTTTATGTTGCTTTTGTAAATGGAGTCTTTCATTTAAAATATTTTCTAGATGGTTTTTGTTTTAATATTAAAAGGCTGGTGATTTCCGTATGTATACCTTAGTTCCTCATTTGATTCTCTTGGTAGTCTTTGAGTTGGTTTATCATAAGTTCCAATCGTCAAATAAAATAAAAAATAAAATCATTTGTAAACATGATAATTTTATCATATGTGTTCCATTTTCATGCCTGTAGTTTCTCTTATCTAATTGCATGGGCTAGTATTTCCAGTAAAACATTAAGTATAGTGGTGACAACAGATATATTATTTTGTCCTAATTTTAATAGAAATATCTCTGTGTTTTCCCATTAAGTTTTACATTGGTATTGGATTAAGATGGCTAGATTTTTGTCATATTAAGGAAGTATACATCTACTTTTGTATGATTTTTATCGAGAATGTTTATCAAATTTGGCCAAAGCCCTTTCAGCATCTACAGAATTATGCATTTCATCTTTAGATCTATTAAAACAATTCAATAAATAAAGGAACATCCTAATACTGAAACTTCACTGCATACTGAAAATAAATCTCACCTGGTCATAATGTTTTACTCTTCTATTTATGCTTTTGGGTGTTTATAATTATTTTATTTAGCTTTTGGCACATATATTCATAATTGAGTATGTAGTTATTTTCTCTGAAACCTTATCAATTTTTATTAAAGGCTTTATGCACTTCATAAAAAGAATTCAGAATTACTTACTATCTATGCTCTGGAACAGTTGAAACAGCTTTGGAATTTTCCCTGTGGCCTGCAGGAGCCAGCCTGCAGGGGCTCACAAGACCAGATTGCGCACATCTCTTCCCAACTCCACACAAAGCAATGTCAGCATGCAGCTTGAAATCAGTCATGGAGGGAATATTCATGTCACAGAAATTGGTAAACACTACAGATCCGGGTTTTATTTTGTTTTGTTTTTGTGTTTGTCTGTTTGTTTTCCAGAGACTGGTTGTTAAACATTTAATAGAGTACTACTGAATCATTTTCTCTCCTAACCTTTGATAAGATTTCCCGCAAAACCACCTAGAGTTTGTGCTTTTGGGGGGTTATGATAGGTGTTTATGAACTTTATTTTCCCTCTGGAAGTCAATCAATTTCCTATCTCTCTGGAGTCAGTTTTGGGAAATTACATTTTCCTTGAAAATTATCCACTTGATTTAGACTTTCAGATGTTTGTACAGGGGTGAACAAAGTTAGTTGTCACGATTCTTTTAATTTTCTCTTGTTTCTGTGGCTTTCCATTTTTTCTATTTTGCATATCTGTGTTTTCTTTAAATTTCCTTAATTAGATTAGTGATTTAGTTTTTCAAAAAATTAGCTTTTGGATTACTTATACTTTTTGTTTCATATCTTATTAATATCTGGTTTTAGCTTTAATATTTATTTATTTTGGTTTATGTAGCTGAGCATATTTTGAGTCAGATGTTTATCTTTTATTACACATATATTTAAAGCTGTTTCCTCTGAGAATGACCTTACATCTACTTTATAGGTTCTAATAGATAATCATTTCATTATCATTCTTCTCTGTTATTCCATAGTTTAAGCTTGTATGTTATGTTTGACTTGAGATTTAAGAGTATTCAAAAATTTCGGGTAGCTGAGCTTTCTGCAATCTAATTTTGTTACTAATTTTTAGTTTTATTACATTGTCACCTAAGAGTTTTTGTACTACTTCTATTCCCTGAAATTTATTGACATTCTTTTTGTGACCCAATATGTTTTTATTATACAAGGTTGTATTTTTCAAAATGGTCAGAGCAATATTTCTGGTCCCACATGCTCTTCCGGAACTCTGTCACTCCCCATCAAAAGGTGGAGTCTATTTCCTCTTCCCCTAAACCTGGGCAGGACTTTTGTGACTACCTTGATAGATAGATTGTAGCTAAAGTAGGTCACAATAGATGATATGACTTTTGCCTGGCTCTTACTCTCTCTTTGGCCTCTTGTCCTTAGAACCTAGCCACTATGTTTTACTAGCCTACAAAGGAAGACCACATGGAAAGAAACTGAGACCCCAGCTGATAGCCAGCATCCATCACCACTCATGTGAGTATATAATTTTTCAAATGATTCTAGCTCCCAGATTTAAAATCTTCTATTGGGACCTCAGATATAATAGAGCAGAGATAAGTCATTCCCACTGTCCTCTTTTAGAATTCCTGACCCACAGAATCTGTGACCATAATAAATGCCTTGTGCTTCGAGACCTCCTGAAGCTGATCCTATGTGTTGAAACTCTCACATTTATTTTGAGCTGGGATTAATCCCTTCAATCCTATCCTTCTATCCATCTTGCAGTCTACATACTTCCTGATCGACAGCAGTGCCAACTTCTTGTTTCCCAGTTAGTTATGGGCATGAGGTGTCTCTTTTCCCCCTACAGGGCGAGGTGTAATACTGTGTCTATCATTCCTGCTGCCACCTGAAGGGCTTCCTAGCTTAGTCACAGTAAATGGTCTACAAGATGCTACCATTCTGACTTCCACCTACACTCCTCCTCCAACCTGCCCCTCTCCCGCTAGGCTACTTGGCCGAGCCACACGGGCCTCCTAGCTCTACTTCATGACCGCCAGGCACACTCCCATCTCAAGACTTTCGCTTGTTCTTCCTTCTGCCTGGATGACTCTCCTCTCAGATACTCCCGGGCTTCCTCTCTCACCTCCATCAGGTTATTACTCCAACCCCACTTCCCGGTGGTACCTCTTCTATCAAGTCTCAAATGACCAATACATGCTCCCTTTTGTTTTCATCTTAGTATTTATCCCTAACATACTGTATGACTCTTATCTTTTTATTTTAGTCATCAATCCTTTCAATAGAATATAAGCTTTTTGAAGGCAGGATGTTTGTCTGGCTCATCCATCTCCCATCGCTAATGTTTGGAAGAGTGCTTGGCACATAGTCTGTGCTCGGTAGGTATTTTTTAATAAACTAATGAATTTCTAGGGATTCAGAAGAAGAACAGGAGGCTGCGGAGCATGTTCTTTGTGCTTAGATTTCCGTGGACTTTGCAGTTTCCCAGATCCTCCAGCATTCACTGCCCTGCCTGCCCTGTTCTCCGGGGGCCCTTGGCTATGTGATTTACAGGCTGGATGAAGTGACTTCTAGAAAGATTCCAAGGAAGCAGATGGAGAGAAAAAGAAATTAGACACAAAGAGGAGAGCTCTCTCTTGAGAAAGGAAATGTGTGGGAGAGGATAGTGACATGGGTTTCTTTAATCAAAACCGAAGGAAGTAGAAGGAAGCTGCATCTCATCCTCTCTGACTCTCCTTGATTTGGGAGAAACTGATGAGGTACAGCCAGATAAACGGGGGAATAAAAGCTAATCCATAGGAGAGCAGGCCGCTCTGCTCTTACGCAGATGTCCGTCCTTACAACACAAGATGCTTTTTTCCTTTGGGGGGAGGGTGGGAATAGGGGTAAAAGGGCAATTTAAATTGGAATCTCCAGGCCGGCTGTGTTTTGGAATTAGTCCTGCATTATTTTCCTGGCTCCCCATCCCCTCCTGTCTCTTAGCTGAGCAACACGTGCCCTGGAACGGTACACACAGTTTGCGTGAGCATCCCCGAGGAAAGAACTTTGACCCCACAGACTAAGGAAGCTACGAATGGAAAATTCCAACTTGCTCTACTCTTTTATTTTCATGCTAATGTGTCTGCGGAGAGCATTTAAAGGAACAGATGCACAGGGAACAGTGAAGAACTGAGGACCGAGAGCTCCTCTGATGGCACTGCAGGGTTTTTCCGGGATGGTCTTGCATCGTATCTGCCCTTGGAGAAGTCCAGAGAGGTCAAGGTGAAACCCGGTTTTGTTTTATGGAAAAGCTGAGCCATCATTGACAGAGAGAGCCCTGGATGCGGGTTTCATATCCCGACTGGGTTTGAAAGTTGTATGAGTTTCATTTCACTTCCTTCAGGCTCCACTGTTCAACTCGCAGACAGGTGAGCATATCCTTCGGTAAAAGCCGTGGGGAGTGGCGACTTCCACATCCTACTGGACAGTCCACACCCGCGTTCAACGGAGTCAGCCTCTCCTGAGACCCGGCCCACGCGCGCCCACTGCGTTTTCAGCCTGGCTGCTCTCCTTATACTCTGTGCAGCAAGAAAACGTCTCATCTTCTCCTTAGAGCTTCGTCCTGGGTATAAATCCTCAAGGTGAAGACATATAAGAGCACACATTCCGCAAAGCCAAGTGCCCTCACCTTCTTCCCACCTTCTTCTCTTAATATGCAAACGAAAGCTAAACTTTACTTCCCCAGAAGCGCACCTCACAGAGGAGAAGCTGACTGGAGACAGAAGAGTCATAGATGACGCCTGCTTTAAAGTTACTCTCACACCACCACCCCCAGATTATGGCCAGAAGTTCAACAAGAACTCCACTTGGTCTGTCCCCAGGCTCTCTTGCACACTCACAGGGAGAGCTCCCCCAGCTTTGTCACCTACACGAATGGTTCCATCCCAGTGGTGGCTTTAGACTGTTTACAGTCAAAGTTCATGGGAGCAACCACTGGGTGGAAATGCGTGAGCGGAGAGAGGGGATGGAAAGTGGGTTGTGAAACTGAATTTCTTTATCAAGCACACGGTTTTCTTCTCGGTTTGAGGGTTTTTATGAGGGGACCAGGGGAAAGAGCTCTGAAGTATTAGGAAATAGAAGGTGGGGGGAGTAGAGCTCTGCACACCTGAGCAAAAGCGGCTTAGCAGTGGCCACTCCCAAGTGGGCCTATAAGCCCAGCTTTCTCCCTCTACCTATCTGTTCAATTCCGCTCTCGCTGTCGCCCGAGGCCACCTCCCAATCCTTCGGTGCTGCACGCCTGCATCTGGCTTGGCCTCTGCTTTCTCTGTGCAGGCCTCTATTTTTCCATTTAGACGATAGGGTTCCTGAAGGCAGAGCCCACAGCTTCCTTTGCTTCTCCCACAACCCCAAGGTGGGGTTCCTCTCAAGGAAGCATGGCTGGGTGACTGATTGAAGAAACAGAATAGGCCCCTGCGGTGACCTGAAGCATATGGAATTCGGATTAAGGGAACTGAAAAGTCAAAAAGCCCCAAACCACGCCCTTTATAAAGTACACCCATCCCAACAAATCCACGGTTATTGGAAAAGTAACAGCCCTCTCCCCCAACCATCCCAACCAAAAATTTCATTAGGATGGCTGAAGAGGCAGAGCAGTAAATATTAACGGCCGGGGGCGTCGGGAGAGCGGGCCAGCTGAGCAGGTGTTCCCCTCGCCCCGCTTCGAGCCGCTCGCAGCCAACAACGTCATCGCCTGGCCTTCTCGAGCTCACCGACAGGCCATTTTTCATGATTTTACCATTTCTGGCCAAATGCAAACTTTTAAATTAAATGTACCACATGATTCCAGATGTTTGTTTATTTGTTCCAAAAAGGTTGTAAAATCTCTACATTAGGAAAAGCCTGTGGCAGGGGTAAAGCCTTCTACAAGAGACAGGGAAACGAACGAGTGGGAAAAGCTGGGACTGGGAGGTTAATGCTGGGCAGAGCTCTCGGCAGAACAATCGAGACAAAAAGTATTGGCTTCACATACCTCTTCCTTCAGAAACCCAAGATTCAGGACTAAAACTCATCGGGCACTTATTAGTTTCTAAAAGAATGTAGCTCATCTGGAGCCAAAGACTGGAAGGGAACGGATTTTTGTGGCTGCTTTGCCTGCTTATTGTATGTTTGTTGCTGTTGCCATGAGCTCCACTATATAAATCCCAGAAGTCTTCTGTGTAGCACACACGAGTATAGCTTATGCATGAGTGGTAGGGGAGAATCTTGCGGGGTGGGGGCCGCAAGGGAGGGGATGCAGGCAGGGACCACAGCTGCGCACACACCATGCCAGCTTCCTTGCAGCCTCTGCTCCCTGGTGCTCTGTCCCTAAGTATAATCAGTCATTAGGCCAGTCTGTTGCATTTGCTACCCTGCAGGTCTTCATCATCAAAAGCTAGATTATTTCAACATTAGCCTAACTGATGCTGGGCTCTAAATTTTGGTTTCAGAAGTCAACAACAGAAATACTTTGAAAACAAACAAGCATGGGGACGAAAAGCATTGACCGACCATTTTCTCTGATGCCAAAGTCAGGGAGAACCCACAACCAAACCATCAGCAACCTCGAGCCGCATCACTATAGTGGCTGCGAGGTTCCCTTTACGTCGCCCCGCCTCTGCTCCATTGGCAGTGTCCTGGCCCCAGCTGTCTTCCCCATCTGTTATAAGTTGTTTCCTAAATTACCTTTGCTGGAAACATGCTCTCTGAAGGCAATAGAGTCTGCAGTCACATAGCCTGGTGTCAAGAAACCGAAAGCTTCTAAAACTGGAACAGACTCCTTTCAGTGCCATCCCACAGTGGCCTCCTAGAGTCCAGGCTCTTCGTCCCAATCCCCCTGCATACTGCCTACAGGTTAATAATCCCCTGGCACAGCCGTAAGTCAAATCCAGAAGCTCCTGGTTGTTCAAAGACTGTCACAATGTAAACCCACCCTACATACGTGACCTTATTTCTGACCTTTTAAAAACTGGGTCCGGGCCTCCCTGCCTGCGGTCAGTTCTGTGGGTTCTCACCCCTGTCCTTCCCCTCTATCCATTCCTCTTTATGGGCTGTCCTTTTGCCCTCCACCTACCCATGCCCTAGATGTTCTTCGAAGCTCAAAGCCAGCATCTTCCAGCCAGGCCTGGCTCTTCCAGCCTTTGCTGACTCCCATCTCTCCTAAACACCCATAGCACTTACACCAGCTTTTACCAGGTCAGGCAACTCTTAATTATACAACACATAACATGTTGTTTGGTGGCCCTGCTTCATGTTTGGTATCTCCTCAGCCAGACCACAAATCCTCTGAAGACAGATCCTATGCCCTCTGTTTGTGGATTCTCCACAAACCCTAAGACACGCTTTGCGCACAGCGGATGCTAAATACAGACACGCTGGAGGGGTCCTCGAATGACGGTGCTCAGAGCGACACGTCTCACTTCAGGAGTTACGTTTGGCCGATGGAAGGGAGAAAAAACGGCCCGAGACTTAAACTCTAAGACACTCAGAATCTCCCACCCTGTGAGCCTCAGACCCTCCATTGTTTTAAGACAGGGAAACATGCTGTTTTTTGTACCTTTTTTATTTTCACTGTCTGTTGGAGGAGGGGCTATTCTTCTGATGGCTCACCCTGCATAAGTAAGGTGTTTTACTGTTGGGTGGGGTGGGGTAGGGAGGGTGGGGGGTTGGGGAGGTGGCTCCACTTCCCCGCCTACTTCGCTTCTGGAACAGAAGGAGGAAATTCCGGCCCGCAGCTCTGCCCGAAGAGTAGAAACAGAGCAATCCCGGAGGTGGGAGGCGGCAAATGAAAGATCATCCTGGAAGCAAAAGGCGGGGAAATGGACCCCTATGGATTTCAAATGCTTAAAGGAGGCTGCTTAAAGCCCCTGGCTAGAGTCCCTGCCAGTCTTGGTAATAGTCTAACAGATCCATCCATCTTCAAATTCCACTCGGCTGGCTCTTCCATCACTGCCACCTGCCCAGACAGTGCGCGCAATGCACATCTATCTATATATGTGCGGAGGTTTTAATCTACACCACCCTCCATTCCAATCCACCCAGCCTGCTCGTACAGAGTGAAGCGATTGACCCTGCAAAGCAGTAGGGAGATGAATTTGATGACCCAGACTGGAGTTTTTAAACCATTTCAGCAAGGTCTAGAATCAAAGGAAAGTACAATTTATTCAGCACTTAGTAAAGTCCTCTTACTGTGGAACAGAATGCACACACTGAAAATAGACTCTCACTGCCACACAGATAAAATAAACCTGTCAACCACCACTGTCAAATCACTAGTCACCTCGATTAAATAAAAGAAACCTCAGCATTTCTCAGCATCTGAGAATTCCACCAAGATTATAAGCCATAAAAGCATTATGAAGAAAACTAAAGTAATATGTTCTGTTGAAAACGTCATCAGAGGAAGGTATTTTACATAATTAGAGAAGGCTAATAATGGGTCTATTCAAGAAACCAACAGACTCTCCTCCCATACCCCCACCCCCACCCCCCACACACACACAGCCAGGGCAAAGCCATAAGATGAAGACTGAAAGAAGGTGTCACCAGAAAGGGACCAGCACTGAGGCAGGTCTGCCCCCGCACTCTCCAATGTGTGGGTTCTTGACTTCGTGCAGGAAAGATTTCACAACACAAGTCCAGGTGATTTTGAGAGTACATTTATTAAAGCTGGGGACAGTGAGACAAAGGAAGGGCTTAGGATAGATGAAAAAACAGGAGAGAGCCTAAGTGGTGCTACTTTGGCTCTCTAGAAATGTTACAGAAAACAAATGAGCCATATGAGGCTGCAGGGTCTCACTGAGCAGTAAAAGTCACAGTGACAGGAGTGAGCCAAGGCAAGGCGGCTGTTAGCTCACTGAAAAGTCAGAGAAAAGGGGGCCTTAGAGACAGGCTAAGGGATAAGCCTGGGACAAGCTATCACTGCCTGCTGCTCCTCTGGTTTCAAGTCTCGTGGGGATACTTCCAGTTTAGGAAAAAGAGAGCAAAAGTACACACCTGAAAAAAGGAGGGATGCTGGCATGCTCCAAGGAGAGCTCATGCTAGCTTCCTTTATCTTGAGGGTTTTTATCTGTTTTCTAAAAGCAGAAATTTTAGAGGAAGTCTCAGGGGAGGATCTCAATAAAATATTCATCAGCTTTCCAGGCGTGTCCTTCAATATTCTGGTTCATCAAAATGAGCATATAGAGGGATCAGGGTCATTCTCTGGTCAGTTTCACCTTCAAAGAATGTCACCAGGACCAAGGCGGGTCTGCCCCAGCAAGGTCTGGAATGTGTAGACCGTTTGCTCCTAAGTGTCCTTGGTTAGGGAAGATGAGACCTTTTTATTTATTATCTGGCTGCAAATTGCTTGGCTAGTTTGTTGAATTTTCTGTCTCAGTTTCCCCACTCCACTTGCCAAGGAATTTTCCCAGCTTCTTACTACACTGCCTCAAAGGGAGCTACTTACTTGGTAGGACCCACAGATGAAATGTGCCCCCATCAGCAGGGAGGCCTCCCTTGCCAATTGCCAATGTAATTTGTAATTTTCTCTTCCCCTTCTCTCTCCATTTCCTGCCCTCTCCCTCTACTTCCCTTCCCCCCTCCCCATCCCATCCCCTCCCCTCCTCTCTCTCTCTCCCCACCCACCAGCTTTCAATACACTTGCCATAAAAAAAAGTCGAATCTATCACATTTCTATGAACCTTCGGTGAATTAGTGATGTTTTTTGAGAAATCATCTGATGGTTGGCTCCCTTGAAAGACTACAGTTAACCACCAAAGTTTGGACTGCACAGGTCAACTCATACAAGGATTTTTTTTCAATAAATATGTACAGTATATGTATTTTTTCCTTCCTTATGGTTTTCCTAAAAGCATTTTCTTCTCTCTAGCTTACTTTATTGTAAGAATACAGTATATAGGACATATAACATACAAAATATGTGTTAATCAACTCTTTATGTTATTGGTAAGGTTTCTGGTCAACAACAAGCTATTAGTTGTTAAGTTTGGGGGAATCCAAAGTAATAAGCAGATTTTTGACCCCTAAACAGCACTAACCCCTGTGCTGTTCAAGGGTCAACTGTAATCAAAATATTCCAGAAAACAGAGGAAACAAATAAGCCATGCTGCTTAGTCACAGGGTCTGATCAAAAACAACCAAAACCACTTATTACATCTTTTTAACTGATCATTGGGCAAAAAGATTTCTTGATACTGAACTTTTAAGATAACCTTTCCTTGGCTTTTGCTATTATTCCGTGTAGATTTTGTTTATAATCATCAAACCTACTTAGCTTTCACATTTCCTGTGTCTTGACATGGCAAGATGGTAGAAATATAACAAATAGAAAATGTTTTAGGAATTGGCTGAAACAGACAGATTGCCTCCAAATCCTATCAGCCTAAAACAAATTGTGATGAACAGTTTGGTCATCAAGCAGCCCCATCTTGAGCCCTCCCGAAAGTATTCTGTTCCTTGGCATGCAGTTTTCCTGGCCAACATCTCCCCATCCCAAACATCGTTGTCTACATTACCACATCTTCATGTGCATCCATTTAATTTTCCCCTAATTCACTTCACTTTGGCTTATTTAAATAGTTTAAGCAAAATACTTGTATTCACGGCTTCTGTGAAAATGCATTTTATAGTATCAAGGGCTAAAACTGTTTAAAAAATAAAAATAAAAATCACGCGCAGTTTCTCTTTTTCTTTTTTGCATGGCATACATCGAGCTGCTTCATGGAGATATACAGAAAAATCAATTGCTAAGCATAAAATGCAATCCACATTAAGGGAACTGCAAACAATAACTAATTATGATAAGTTGCTATGTGAATCACTGTGACAGTCCCAGCAATCAATTTCAAACACAAATAGGCCAAGCCCCTCACTGGAGAAGAGGGTGAGCACCTAACAACTGTGTCAATAGAAATAATGGCAAGATTGCCAAGGATGGATAGAGGTAGGATCGTCAGCATCGCCAAGCACGTTTCATAGCAGATTTCCTCTGGGCTTCTTGCTTTCTTTCTTTTATCCATTTAAAGTCCAGTGCTTAATATGACAAGCTGACTATGGTCTATCTTCAAGACTGTATAAGCGTCAGGAAAAATTTAATAATTTAGAGATTTTCACTGGGCTTGCAATTATGGATTCTTTGCCAAATGTGTGTGCAAATAAACTGGAATGGGCCCCTCAGCGTCATAGCTGTTGGCCTCACCTCTAGGATTACGGTAGATGTGCCAGATTGTCTATTTTAACCAGGTATCAACACTGTCCTCTTCTAAGGTCTTCACTACAACTCAGAGGAAAACCTGAAAACTACATTTCCCAGAATTCCCTTGGTGCTTGGTTCTAGGTTCAAGTGGACCAAACAAAGATACTGGAGTAAGATTTGGGAATCCCGAGAGAAGGAAGGACAGGTAATGTATGGACATTCCTAATGTTTGAAGCAGTATCCAAGTGAACTTCCTGGGAATCACCCCCAATGTTGCTGCAGATTAGAAATTCAGTAGGACATTCCTGGGGGTTCCTCAGATACCCAGAAACTTCAGCAAGTTCTTGAGAATTATCAGAGTCTGAGACTCGAGGTGTCAGTGTCCCTGACTCAGTCCTTCCCTGATTGTGTAAGTCTCCCATTCCTTACATGAAAACCCTTCGTAACTTGAATATATAGCGTGTCCTCTGTTTTCCCTGTTTCAATTCAGACTGACACCATAGCATTTTCCTCTTTGGTTTCTCAAACTTTCTCTGTCCAGAACTTAGAGAAGTGTCATTTAAAAGA